>NC_057387.1:44830361-45162646 GCF_019320065.1 Cervus canadensis
TCCATCATGTTTGATCAAGGGTATTCCTCACATACTAACCCATGTTGTACAATTTGGAACTGGAGGGAAGCTCAACTTGAGAGTTAAGTGTATTTCATTACTAGTGGCAGATGTTTTCTCAGAAATCTAATATTCTGCAGAATTAGTGTCTTTCCTAAATTTTTTGACTTTTGTCTACAGTGAAATCTGACTCCAGCCTTTTGTATGAAAAATCCGTTTCACAATCAGTTTGAATACCAAAATTACTTTGCTGTTTTGTTTCTATATCATCTGCCAGAAAGAAGGGCCAAATGTAGTAATGGATTTTCTATGTTGGGATTTCCGTTGTTTAAGCTGCATATAATTTTTGATCTGAAAATGTTTTAGGAGAGGAACAGTACACAGCACTCTGCTCCTTTATGTGCTCTGGAAGGTGGCAAATAAGCATTTTTCTGGTCTGGGCCACAGAAATTTCCTTCCTTTTTTGCCTCTAGCAAGTCTTTAGGATGCTACACATCAAAACATAGCTTTTTTTCATCCATTTTCACGGGTTGCAAGGAGTTTGGAATTTTTAGGTTCAGAAACTGATACAGGCTTACTTTGACCTTTCTCAGCATGCCAAATGCCCTCCAGTCCTCTGCACTGGAGTGTGGAGAGCAGAGCTGAATTCTCATCAGTCTCATGAAGGAAGGCAATACATCTGATCTACTGAATAGTTTCAAGCCAATGCTTCAATAATTCAAAATATGTAGTTGCAGTCCATTTGCTGCAATGGTGACTGAATCAGTGTCTATAATCTGTGCATTGAATATCCACCCAAGAACTGATCCTTGTCTTCCATGTCACAAATACCCAATTTTCTGATGTCATTGCCTTATAATCTTTAATTTAGAGGAAGAATATAGAATGTCAGCAAACCCTCTTCAGAAAAAAAGTTATCTAGGGAGATTGTAGGTTTCTTCCCTATAGTAACTTTGGAGAAGTTTACTCTCTATAGATAGGAGAATCATTTGAAATCACGAGCCAAGGCCAAGTATATTTCCAAGCTGCTATGACAATTTGTAAACAACTTCACATGAATGAACACTGTAAGGATCACAGGATACATGCTTCCAATTGCAAAGGGACTCCTTGAATTTTGAGAGAAATTTTTAGAGAAGAATGATGGTTTATCATATATTTTGTCACCTGATGAAATAAGACTTTCCATGTTTTTAAAAAATAAGAAAGAAAAAAAGAAGAAAGAATAAAAAAAAGGCTAGAACTTTAAATTCCAAAGTAGCTCAGTCATTAAACTTAAAAAGATAGCAAATAACAGAAACAGCAATTTGAAGTAAAAATTGTAGTCTTTTGGCTTTAATCTCATTAAATGAAACTCATCGCCTAATCTAGCTCATCACTGCACCTTTCCTGATAACTGTAATTATCTTGGTCTGTTTTCCCTAAATTTATCTCCAGTGGTAAACTCAGGTATTAGCTTCAAATCTCCTCACTTCTTTCACTTCCACAGTTCTCGCCAGGCCAATGAATTTTGTTTATTTTTTTACTGTTTTTTTTTTTAACATTATTTTTTAAAACTTGCTCACTAGAGAAATCACTCCAAAATCTTGGTTCTTCCCATATCTATTGTAGTATGGATTTGAATTTCTTAGCTATGTATGTAACTTTTTTTAAATAAAAACCAGTATAGATATTCCTATAGACTTGAAGTTGCAGGTGGAAGTAAGTATATTCTGATCACATCATACATTGCTTTTTAAAAACTTTAATTTTGAAATGATTTAAGACTCACAAGAGGTTGCAAAAAAGTACAAAAATTTCCTGTGAATCCTTCACTTGGCTTTCTCTAATAACATCTCAAGTAACCATACTAAATCATTAAACCAGGTAATTGTCATTGGTATAATAGCATTAAACAAATTACAGAACTTGTTCAAATTGCACTAGCTTTTATATACACTCTTTTCTTTATGTTTTTATGCTTGAAATTATATCACATGTACAGATTTGTATTGTGACAACTTTTAAGATAAGGATATTTTTCCATTGCCATAAAAAAAGTCCCTCACCCTAACCCTTTACTGTCACACGCTTTTCACAATCCTAAAAAGTGGCCAACATTCATCTGTCCTTCATCACTCTCATTTTGTCATTGCTATATAAACAGAATTCTACAGTATTTAAGGTTTTGCATCTGGCTGTCTTCACTTAGCATAATGCCTTTGAGTTCCATCTATGTTGAAGTGTGCATGTGTGCATGCTCAGTCATGTCTAACTTTGCAATCCCATGGACTGTAGCCCACCATGTTCCTCAGTCCATGGAATTTTGCAGGCAAGAATACTGGAGTGGGTTGCCATTTCCTCCTCCAGGGAATCTTGCTGACCCAGGGATCAAACCGGGTATCTCTTATATCTTCTGATTCTTTACCACTGAGCCACCTGGGAAGACCCTATGTTGTTGAACTATCAATAATTTGTTACTTTTTTACTCTTTAGCATGGGCAGTTTCGTTATTCCTAGAAGGACATTTGAATATTTACATACAGGTTCTTGTGTGAACATAAGTTTTTATTTTTCTATAATAAATATTCAAAAGTGCAATTGCTGAGTTGTATGGGTAAGTGTACTCACTAGCAAAGTAATGCTCAAAATTCTCCAAGTCAGGATTCAACGGTATGTGAACCGTGAATGTCCAGATGTTCAGACTAGATTTAGAAAGGCAGAAGAATCAGAGATCAAATTGCCAACATCCGTTGGATCATCAAAAAAGCAAGAGAGTTCCAGAAAAACATCTACTTCTGCTTTATTGATTATGCCAGAGCTTTTGACTGTATGGATCACAACAAAATGTGGAAAATTCTTAAAGAGATGGGAATACCAGAACTTACCTGTCTCCTGAGAAATCTGTTTGCAGGTCAAGAAGCAACAGTTAAACCAGACATGGGACAACACACTGGTTCCAAATTGGGAAACGAGTTAAACCAGATATGGTACAACACACTGGTTCCAAATTGGGAAAGGACTATGTCAAGGCTGTATATTGTCACCTTGCTTATTTAACTTATATGCAGAGTACATCATGAGAAATGCTGGGCTGGAGATTGCCAGGAGAAATAGCAATAACCTCAGATATGCAGATGACACCACCCTTATGGCAGAAAGCGAAGAAGAACTAAAGAGCTTCTTGATGAAAGTGAAAGAGGAGAGTGAAAAAGTTGGCTTAAAACTCAGCATTCAAAAACGAAGATCATGGCATCCAGTCACATCACTTCATGGCAAGTAGATGGGGAAATAAGGGAAAAAGTGACAGACTTTATTTTCTTGGGCTTCAAAATCACTATAGATGGTGACTGTAGCCATGAAATCAAAAGAAACTTGCTTTTTGGAAGAAAAGTTATGACCAACCTAGACAGCATATCAAAAAGCAGAAACATTACTTTGCTGACAAAGGTCCATCTAGTCAAAGCTGTAGTTTTCCCAGTAGTCATGTAATGGATGTGAGAGTTGGCTTATCAAGAAAGCTGAGCATCAAATAATTGATGCTTTTGAACTGTGGTGTTGGAGAAGACTCTTGAGAGTCCCTTGGACTGCAAGCAGATCCAACCAGTCCATTCTAAACGAAATGAGTCCTGAATATTCATTGGAAGGACTGATGCTGAAACTCCAATACTTTGGCCACCTGATGCAAAGAATTGACTCATTTGAAAAGACTCTGATACTGGGAAAGATTGAAGGCAGGAGGAGAAGGGGATGACAGAGGATGAGATGGTTGGAGAGCATCACCAATTCGATGGACAGGAGTTTGAGTAAGCTCTGGGAGGTGGTGATAGATAAGGAAGACTGGTGTGCTGCAGTCCTGGGGTCAAAAAGAGTTGGACATGACTGAGTGACTGAACTGAGCTAAACTGATGTGTAAGTGAGGGCTTCCCAGGTATAGCTAGTGGTAAGAACCCACCTGCCAATGCAAGAGACTTAAGAAGCTTGGCTTCAGTCCTTGGATCGGGAAGATACTCTGGAGGAGGGCACAGCAACCCACTCTAGTATTCTTGCCTGGAGAATCCCATGGACAGGGGAGCCTGGTGGCCTATGGTCCATGGGGTCACAAAGATTTGGACACTACTGAAGTGACTTAGTACACAGGCACATGGGTAAGTGAATATTTAACTTTATAAGAAATCGTTCAGATGTTTTCCAGGCTAGTTCTGCCCTTGTATATTTCCCTTACAAGTGTATGAGAAATCTAGTAACTCCACATCCGTATTAGCATGTGATATTGTTAGTATATTTCATCTGAGTCATTCTGATAGGTGTGTAATGATAGCTCATCATGTCTTTAATTTGCATTTCCCTAATAGCCAGTCATTTCATGCACTTATTTTCCATTTGCATATCCTCTCTGGTGAGTTTTCTGTTGAAGTCTTTTATTCATTTCCTAGTTGGATTGTTTGTTTTCCTACTGTAGAGTTTATTGAATTCTTCATATATTTGGCTTACATGTCCTTTGTTAGAGATGTGATTTGCAAACAATTTTTTGCCCAGTCGGTGATTTGTCTTTCTTCAGCTTAGAGTCTTTCATAGACCAAAAGTTTTAAATTTTTATGAAGTCTAGGTTATTGATTTTTTCCCTTGTTTTTGGTGTCACAGCTCAGAACTCTTGGTCTAACCGCAAGTCATAAATATTTTCTTGTATGTTTTCTTCTAAAAGTTTTAGAGTTTTTCATTTTGCATTTAGATCTATGATACATTTTGACTGGATAGTTTATGAAAGGTGAGGTTTAGGTCAAAGGTCTTTTATTTTGTTTTTCCTATTTATGTCCAATTGTTCCAACAACTTTTACTGAAAAGACTATCCTTTTTTCATTGAACTGCGTTTGCACATTTGTCAAAAATCAGCTGAACACATTTTTATGGATCTAGTCTGGTTTTTCTATTCTGTTCCATTGATCTACATGTATATCCCATCTTTAATACCACACTGCCTTGATGACTATAGTCATAATTCTTTATTATTTGTAATTTCTTAGGTAAGAAATCAGTAGATCACACTGCCCTATATTTCTGCATTCATCTTTATCTGGGAAATAAGTAGTTGGTAGCATGTGTTCTAGCTTTCAGATACTTTGGGGGTTCATTCTCTTTAAATAAAATACTCAATATAAGTCACTTTCTATGATACTTAATATCTAGTAGGCACTCCATACACATCCAGTCTTCTTCTATTTCTCCGTCCCCTACACCACTTACTTGTCATTCAGAAGTTAGTGTCACGTGGTTGTCAGTATGGTGGTCAGGAGATGACCAACCTGAGACTTTAAAGCAGCAACTCCAGTTGTAACTGCAGCATTTTCTGTTTGAATTGTCAAAATTCACTGGCAAAGCCCAAGTAGAATCGTCTCATTAGCGGATGTCAAGACTGGAACATATTTCAGCAATCCACTCATTCTAGAGGAGAAAGTGAGACTCAGGACGGGACAAAGTTTATAATTTTCTCAGTGGATTTTTTCTTTTCTGCTTTTTCAGATACATTAACTTCAGAATGTAATTTTATTTTCCTGAATATCCGTGTTTATCTGTTACCAAACTTAGAAATAATTATCTATGTATATAGGATTATATAAGGGTGAATATCATTGTAAATAATCTATACCTTCTAATTAGTTATTGGAGTTAGATCCCTGTTTAGGGGTGAACTTTTTTGACAATATGCTTCGTGATAAATATAAATTTATATGGAAAAGTGGTATGTAAAAGATAAAAAGCAGAGTTAGCAAGAAAATGACTGTAGTTTTCCTTTACATTTAGACGTTGGTCACATATATGACAAATCACTCCCATCTGATTGAGAAGAAAATTGAAAACATTCTAAGATGCAATGTGTTTTTTTTTCTTACTATTTTAAGTAATAAAACAAATTAGGTGGAAAACAGTTAAGTAGCAACAGCTAAGTATTTAAAGCACTCATTACAATATTTAACATTGGCAGTGTATACATGTATACTTTCTTTTTCTACATTTTTTTCCATTATGATTTACCCCAGAACACTGAATATAGTTCCTTGTGCTATGTGGTTGGGCCATGTTATCCATCCATTCTATCTGTAACAGTTTGCATCTACTAACCCCAAACTCCCAGTCCATTCTTACCCTAAGAACTATGCTATAAACTGAAATAAAGGTTGGATATTTTTTAATTCTGTTAAAATTTAATTCAGTTTTATATCACATCTTTTTTAGGCAGAGCATTTTAAAAGAAAGCATCAACTCTTTTGACAATTAAAACAAAAATATTAGAAAATTTACTTGAAAATAGAATTTTCAGTGATTGTAAAATATGCATTCTTTGGTATTACGGCTGAGTTTCAGAGGCATTGTTATTTGCAATTTTTCTACTTAAATATGTGATCGTGAGTGACTCTTCCTTTAGGTCTAGAGGGAATTTGTGCTAGTTAAGAGAAACTAAAACATTTTACTGTATAATGCGAATGACACATAACTCATAGCTGCCCAAGGCTGATATTTAATTTACATAACAGATACTTTGGCATTTTTTCAACATTTTCAAGAGGGAATTTCATATAAAATCCTTAAGTTTCATATTCAGGACACCTCATATGCAGGGTATCTCTGCTACTGTCCAGACTGATTATACAAAAATAAACAAAATAAAACAAATTCTTTTGATTTATACTTTGTTAAAAATATACCACAGGAAATAACTTTCTTTTGTTAATGTGCACTGAATTCTAAGACAATTAAAGCAAAGTGCTATAATGTATATGGAATTAAACTAAGAAAAGATCTTTATTCTATTTCCAGCACTATATTGTATAATTGTAAAATATGGCACTAGAAAAATTGATTCCTATTAATTCTCATTAAAAGTAATTGATGGGGAAAAATTATATGTTATGACTTAGGAAGTGATTTGAGCTAATTCATGGATTTCAATCTTCCTATACTATCTTTATTATTATAGAAAGTTATCTCTAAAATTATCAACATGGACATTATATTTGCTTCTTTAACAGTTAATTTAACCAATAGCATAGGTGTATTTAATATATTCCCCTAGAGAAGGAAATGGCAACCTACTCCAGTATTTTTGCCTGGGAAATCCCATTGACAGGGAGCCTGGTGGGCTACAGTCCCTGCGTGCATGCTAAGTCACTTCAGTTGTGTCTGGTTCTTTGCCACCCTATGGACCATAGCTGACAGGCTCCTCTGTCCATGGGATACTTCAGGCAAGAATGCTGGAATGGATTGCTGTATCCTCCTCCAAAGGATCTTCCTGACCCAGAAATCAAACCCATATCTCTTATGTCTCCTGCATTGACAGGTGGGTTTTTTACCACTAGCGTCACCTGGGAAGCCTGGGTTACAGTCCACAGGGTCCCAAAGAGTCAGACACAACTTAGGGACTAAGTGAAAGTGTGAATCACTCAGTCCTGTCTGACTCTTTGCGACCCTGTGGACTGTAGCCCGCCAGGCTCCTCTGTCCATGGAATTTTCTGAGCAAGAATACTGGAATGGTAGCCATTCCCTTCTCCAAGGAATCTCCCGACCCCATATGCAGAGTACATTATGAGAAATGGTGGGCTGGATGAAGCACAAGCTGGAATCAAGATTGCCAGGAGAAATATCAATAACCTCAGATATGCAGACGACACCACTCTTATGGCAGAAAGTGAAAAAGAACTAAAGAGCCTCTTGATGGAAGTGAAAGTGGAGAGTGAAAAAGTTGGCTTAAAATTCAGCATTCAGAACACTAAGATCATGGTATCCAGTTCCATCACTTCAAGCAGATGGGGAAACAATGGAAACAGTGACAGACTTTATTTTGGGGGGCTCCAAAATCACTGCAGATGGTGATTGCAGTCATGAAATTAAAAGACACTTGCTCCTTTGAAGAAAAATTATGACTGACCTAGACAGCATATTAAAAAGCCGAGACATTAGTTTGCTGACAAAGGTCTGTCTAGTCAAAGCTATGGTTTTTCCAGTAGTTGTGTATGGATGTGAGACAGTTGAGCACCGAAGAATGATTGCTTTTGAACTGTGGTGTTGGAGAAGACTCTTGAGAGTCCCTTGGACTGCAAGCAGATCCAACCAGTCCATCCTAAAGGAAATTAGTCCTGAATATTCATTGGAATGACTGATGGTGAAGCTGAAACTCTAATACTTTGGCCACCTGATGTGAAGAACTGACTCATTTGAAAAGACCTTGATGCTGGGAAAGATTGAAGGCAGGAGGAGAAGGAAAGGACAGAGGATGAGATCATTGGATGGCATCACTGACTCAGTGGACCTGAGTTTGAGTAAGCTCCGGGAGTTGGTGATGGAGAGGGAGGCCTGGTGTGCTGTAGTCCATGGGATCACAGAGTCGGACACAACTGAGTGACTGAGCTGAACTGAGGTCCTGCACTGCAGGCAGATTCTTTATTGTCTGAGCCACTGGGGCAGCTCCCTGACTAAACAACAACAAAATTAAATATATTATCCTCATTACAATGGCGGGTGTGGGGGAAAGAGAGAGAAGGAGAAAGAAGGAGAGGGTAAAGAAGGGAAAGCAGTAATTGCTGAATGTTTACAATAGACTAGACACTTTTCATCTAAGAGCTCATGTAATCCATGTAAGAACCCTGTAAGGGAGCCTTTTTTATCAATACTTTTCACACAAGGCATCTGAAGCCCAGAGACAGGGCATGTGAACTTTGCAGTTTACTGATTCCCCACTTAAAAAGGCTCCCATGCTTGACTTAATGCTTGGTCTTGCCATTTTGAAAATCTTAATATTTTTAAACAAGGACTCCACATTTTATTCTTGTATTGGACTCCATAAATCACATAGTTTCTTCTATTTGGAGAGGTTAAGCTTCTTTCCCAAAGTTAAGATTTGAAGCCATTTCTATGTCTCTCCAAATAATAAGACCAGAGTAAAATACCCACTTCAATCCTCTTCAACTACAAAAAACTGAAAATTTTAAATTGTTTATGCTACATTTATTTAGCAGAGATGCTGAGAGATTGGGGGGAAGGAGATGGAGAAGAAATACTCTTAACAGCAGTAACTTTTCTCCTTTTGGCTTCAAACCTGATAACCCCTCATGGAAACCAGAGCTCTGCACAGTATATGTTCCATTTTTTGAGAAAGCTAGTAATTGTTATCAGCTACTTTGTTATTCCCTCATCCCCTTAATGTATTAAAGAATTTTCCCCAACCTTTTATAGTGTTTTTCCAGAGAGATCCAGGAAAAAACAATTTTCTCCATCTCTTTACACTTTTGTTTTCTGACAAAATAAGTGTCCCTTATTCTGGAGTCCCACTGCTTTAAAGTCCCAACCTTTAATCAGCTTTTGTTAACACACATGCCCTTTCCATTATACAAGGCTTATATCTCCTAATCAAAGTTATCTCTAACTCTCTGGGTAAAAAGTAAGGACTTGTACCAACATGGCACCTTGCCTCTAGGCTTTGAATCATGCCTAAGTCATTTAGGACAGAGTATAAACCAGTGAAATAAAATATGAGTCAAAGCCTCAACCTAACCTTCTCTTTAGCATGATAACAGTCTACAAACAGTGCGTAGAGTCTATATGCTCCTTTTTTTGTTCATCCATTTCTTTCTACCATAAACATTTATGAAGTGCCAGGTGTGTGTCAGAGATAGAGACAGGTAATGAGTATAAAAATAAATAAGACACAGTCACTTCCTTGAGATCAGGAGTTAAGCCATGATGAGGGTCAAATACCACGTGGAAGCACAGAGGAGAGAAGAACTGAGTAGAAATGACTGAAAAGTTTCCTCAGAAGACATAAGACTTGAGCTGTCTTTTAAAAAAATATATTTATCTATTTATTGGGTGCTCTGGGTCTTTGTCACTGTGCAGGTTTTCTCTAGTTGAGCTGAGCAGAGGCTGCGGTGCATGGGCTTCCTGTTACAGAGTGTGGGATCTAGGGTGTGTGGGCTCAGGAGTTGTGGTGCATGGGCTTAGCTGCGCTGGGGCATATGGGGTCTTCCCAGACCAGGGATTGGACTGGTGTCCCTTGCATTGGAAGGCGAACTCCCAACCACTGGACCACTAGGGAAGCCCCTTGAGTTCAGTCATAAAGGGCAAAGCAGAGTTTACTAAACCAGAGGATGCTCCAGATTAAATTCTCCATGAGAGTAAGAATGGTCTTGTCAACATTCAGCACACCAAGTGGCCCATGGCAATCTCTCAATATGTATTTCTGGCCAACTGCATGGAGCAGGGTGTACTAGGGGAAAGAAATACATATACAGAAGCTTCTAGAAGTTAAAAGATTGGTGACATCCGTGGAATGGTGAAAAATTTAATGAAGCAGGAGCTTACCCTTGATTGTGTAGTACCTGCTTAAGCAACAAACTGTTGTTAGTCAAGAACACTACAGTCTACTGAAGTTTCTAGACAGAGAAATAAAACACTCAAGACTCCTGTGTGTGTGTTAGTCGCTCAGTCATGTCTGACTCTTTGGGACCCCATGGACTGTAGTCCACCAAGCTCCTATGTTCATGGAATTCTCCAGGCAAGAATACTAGAAAGGGTACCCATTTCCTTCTCCAGGGGATTTTCCTGACCCAGGGATCAAACCCAGGTCTCCTGTATTGCAGGCAAATGCTTTACCATCTGAGCTACCAAGAAAGCCTTCAAGATGCCTGGGTCAGAGATAAAGGACTTTGTTATTCACAGTATGGAAATTAACATGAGATTTATGTTTGCCTTGGTTTGCCATGTGCTGTAAAGACCCAGGTAGATGCTGTGTAATCAATGGGCTTTTGACCCCCAGATGAACAACTTTGAATTCAAGGGACCTGACTCTTTATAAAAAGATAAAAGCAAACGTGACAGAATTTCGCCCTGGTTGTTGCTGTTTAGTTGCTCAGTAGTGTCTGACTCTTTGTGACCCCATGGACTACAGCATGCCAGGTTTCCATGTCCTTAACTATCTTCTGGAGTTTGCTCAGACTCATGTCCATTGAATTGATGATCCAACCAATTCATCCTCTAACTGCACTCTTCTTTTGCCCTCAATTTTCCCCAACATTAGAGTCTTTTTCTGTGAGTCAGGACTTTGCATCAAGTGGCCAAAGTATTGGAGCTTTAGCTTCAACATCAGTCCTTCCAATGAATGCTGCTGCTAAGTCACTTCTGTCGTGTTCGACCCTGTGTGACCCCATAGACAGCAGCCCAGCAGGCTCCCCCATCCCTGGGATTCTCAAGGCAAGAACACTGGAGTGGGTTGCCATTTCCTTCTCCAATGTGTGAAAGTGAAAAGTGAAAGCGAAGTCGCTCAGTCATGTCCGACTCGTCACAACCCAATGGACTGCAGCCTACCAGACTCCTCCGTCCATGGGATTTTCCAGGCAACGGTACTGGAGTGGGGTGTTCCAATGAATATTCAGGGTTAATTTCTTTTGGATTGACTAGTTTGGTCTCCTTGCTGTCCAAGGAACTCTGGAGGGAGACATTATTACCTTGGAGGGAGGCATTATCTTTATTTATACTGTCTTTATACTGGACAGTAAATAAGCCTGCCCTCTGCCTTGTATGGGGAGAAGGAAATGGCAACCCACTCCAGTATTCTTGCCTGGAGAATCCCAGGGATAGGGGTGCCTGGTGGGCTGCCGTCTATGGGGTCGCACAGAGTCGGATACGACTGAAGCGACTTAGCAGCAACAGCAGCTGCTCTGTAAGGAGACTCTCTTTTAAGGCTGTTCTCCATACAAATGTGCTCAAAAGAAATACTCTAAAACAAAAGCAGTCAGTGTATATCATATTGTGCTCAGTGGCCACGTTGCTCTACGTAAGAAATTGAGAAACAATTTTTTTAAAGATAGGGACCAGTATTATTAATAATTGACTATTCTCACCACTTTACGTTCATACTACTTACTTAAAACTAGTACATGATACTCATTCCTTGTAAAGAAATCTTTACTGTTTATTTTCAAATATCCAAGTGCAAAGATTTAATGTAACTGCCAGCAAATAAGTCTAAAGAATGCATTAAAAAGGAATGCATTTGAGTCAGTTCTGATGAGGTGGATGAACCTAGAACCTATTATACAGAGTGAAGTGAGTCAGAAAGAGAAAGATAAATACCATATGCTAGTGCACATATATGGAATCTAGAAAAATGGTACTGAAGAATTTATTTACAGGACAGCAATGGAGAAAAAGACATAGAGAATAGACTTATGGACATGGGGAGAGGGGAGGAGAGGGTGAGATGTATGGAAAGAGTAACATGGAAACTCACATTACCATGTGTAAAATAGACAGCCAACAGGAATTAGCTGTGTGGCTCAGGAAACTCAAGCAGGGCTCTGTATCAGCCTAGAGGGGTGGGATGGGAGGGAGATGGGAGGGAGGTTCAAAAGGGAGGGGATATGTGTATACCTATGGCTGATTCATGTTGAGGTTTGACAGAAAACAGCAAAATTCTGTAAAGCAATTATCCTTCAATAAAAAAATAAATTAAAAAGAAAAAAATGAATGCATTAAAATCATGTGTCAAATTAGGTTATCATATTAAGCAATGCCATTCAGATTATAAATTATCCAGTGCATAATCATTAATAGCATATTGTTTTAATTTTATAACTAATATCACATAAAGGCATTTAGTTTATCTGTAACTGATTTACTATTACTTTGATATTACAAATAAGCCTGAATAAAAATGCTGAGAAATGTTCACTTCTAGAAAACAGTATAATTTAATAAATAAAAATACTAGTCATTTAAAATATGCTTATTGTTTCCTCTGATAATGTGCTTTAACTATGTGTAATATACCTTTGAGCTATGAGGGTTTTTTTTTTTTTTTAATTTGGTAACTATAAAAAGAATTAAACAGCTAGATACATGAGGTGAGAACTAAATAATAAGAAAAACTGTAAAATAACTTTCAATATAAATACAGATATTAGTAAATTAAATCATTATGAAAAATTAGGGTATAGTCTGTGACTTTACCTTGTTTTCTAATCAAAGAAGTAAAAGAATTGGTTTCTTATGTTAAATTTTCTTTTTTGTTATTAATAATAAAGCCACTAAAGATGATTCTATGAAGCAAATATCTATAGTCTCAAAAGTATAGTTATCTTGTAGCAGGTTGAATTCATGTTCACATTATTATTTCTGCTCTTGCTTCTTTTCCTCCTTTATTTCTCCTCCCTCTTCCTCTGTTCCCTCTCTTAACCTTCCTCCTTTATTTTTGAGTTTAATGCACATGCAGTAAATCTTAAGCGTATATGTCAATGAATTTTTTAAATATATGTACACTCAGGCAACTATCACCCAGATCAAAGGGAAGACCCTTCCCACCATCCCAGAAGATTCCTTTGTATTCTCTTCCAGTCATTATCCTCCTACCAAAAAGCTATTAGGATTTGAGTCCAATCTGTAGAGTAGACTAGTTCTGCACTTGAACTTCATAGGAATTCTTTTTGTCTGGCTTTAGTACAACATTATGTCTACAAAATTAATCCATGTTTTTGCACATTAGCTATACTATATATTTTTTTATGAATACATAGTGTTTCATTATATGAATATACTATAATTTATTTGTCCAGTCAATTGTTGAGGGACATTGGATTTTTTTCTAGTTTGGCCATTATGAATAAAACTGATGTGAATATTTTCGATATATCTTTTGCTAAACATATACACTCATTTTATACTGGGTATATGACTGGGAATTGAGTTGCTGGGTCATGTGGTAGGTATGCTTAACTGTAGCAAATATTGCTAAAGAGTTTACAAAGTGGTGGTATTTATTGACATTCCCATCAACAGTCTCAGAGTTCTGATTGCTCTAGATTCACATAAGTACTTAGAATTGCCAGTCTTTTAAATTTTAGCTATTTTGGCAGGTGAAATAGTATCTTTTATGTCTCCAATTTGCATTTCTCTCATGACTAGTGACATTTTCATACACTTATTGGCCATTTGTATATGCTGCTTGGTAAAATACCTGTTCAAATGTGTTGCCCATGTTTTAAAATTGGATTTTTTAAAAGCTTTTTTGCATCGTTTTTTTTTAAATCCCTGAAGACAGAAATGCCAACCCACTCCAGTATTCTTGCCTAGGAAATCTCATGGACAGAGGAGCCTGCAGGTCTACAGTCCATAGGGTCACAAAAGAGTCAGACATGACTTAGTGACAAGTCATGTAGAAAGTGAACAGCAAAATCGTATAGAAATTTTTTTATTCTGGATATGAGTTCTTTGTCAGATGTATGTATTACAAATAACTTTTCTCACTCTGTGTCTTGCCTTTCTAATTGCTTAATGGTACCACCATAAACACATTCTTAATAGAATCCTGTTTGTCTATCTCTTTTTTATGGTTAATGCTTTCTATATTTTGCGATTTTTTTTCTTTTTTTACATTTGTGATTTCTCAAAAGTCATTGTCTGCTTCGAAGGCACAAGCATATTCTTTTAGGTTTTCTTCTATGCAGTTTTAAATCTTATTCTTCACATTTAAGTATATGACCCATCTGAAATTGACTTTTATGTACAGTATGAGATGGAGGTCAAAGTTCATTTTTACCCATATAAATACAAATTAAACCAGCATCATATTGAAATGATTACCCTTTCCTCAGTAAACTGTAGAGGAACCTTTTTATATATAAATAATGTGGCAATTACATAACCTTATAATAACTCTTCATATCTAGTAGTGTAGTGACGTTGAACTTTAAGGAATCCAATATGTTGCATTTTTCTTCCTTTGTGTGCCATTTCTCAAGGATTCTCTGTTCCTTATCAGTTCCTCTTCCAGGAATGAGTGGAGCTGCACGCAGCTCTCAGGACTGAGATCATGAGAAATGGTATCTGCTTGGATTCCTTTCAGTAACTCCCTTCAGTGACTCTTTTCAGTGTCAGCGACCTTGTATGTATTAAGACTATCCATATTGTGGCTACTGATAAAATTTCATCCTGTGTAATAGCTGAGTAATCATCTTTCTAAAGATATATAAGCCTACATTTCTGCTAATAAAATACCTTTGCTCCATCAGAGCTTGGGTCCTGGTGTCTTTCTCTCTCTCTCCCTCCGGCTAATTCTCTGGAGCGTAGAGACCTGCGGAGCTCATTCTCCTGCCTGGGCTTTCAAGACCCCCTCGAGAGGGCGCCCTGTGCCTTCGTGAGGGGTGCAAGCCCTGTTCTAGGGTTTTATTGGTTCTCTGCATAAACCAGGGAATATTAGCTTCTTGCTCTCTTTCACTTTCTTATTGTCGACTCTGGACCGCCAGGTTCTGGTCCATTAAAGGACCGCAACAGTGTAGGTCAATTAACTTTATTCTTTTTCAGTAATTATTATTGCTATTGACTGTATCTCAAGTTAAATTTTAGAATCAGGTTGTTAATACACACCACATATGTACACACATCTACTAGAGTTTTTATTGAGAATGCACACTTATTCCTTGAAGGTCACAATGAAAAAACTAAGCAAAAATCATTTATTTCTTGGTAAACTCTCATGCAATTTAAGTTGTAGTTATGATTTGGAATAGGGGACAAAGAAGACACAAATATGAAACTATTTTTCCAGATATGATGATGACAATCACATCAAATGTATTTTGAAACAGTCTTTATTTTAGAGAAAGGACAGAAATTTATTTAGGTAATTTTGGAGCGAGGTTTCATATTCTTTGATATTCTTTGAAATTCATGATGTTCAAACCTCTGCCCAAACCCTACGGCCTCTCATTCTGTCTCACTAAGGCTGGCTTGATTAGTTAATATAGCAATCTGCATTTCATATTTCCATTTTAATATAATTAAAGTTTAATATAAATAAATCAAATTTCATTCATTGTTATGCATAATGATATTATAGTAACCATTAAAATTCTTTAGAAGTTTTATATTGCTTTTGCATGTTATTGTTGTATTTTCTTTGATAATACTTTGATAAGACTTTAAGAATACATAGGAGAAATAAACAAGAGGTTTTATTTTAAAAAAACTTTCCATATAAAGTATCTGTAGTGTAATGATAAAGTAGAATAGGAACATTGCAGGAAATTGGGCCCTGGTAGCTCAGTCGGAAAGAATCTGCTTGTAGTGCAGGACACCCAGCTTTGATCCCTGGGTTGGGAAGATTCCCTGGAGAAGGAAATGGCAAACCACTACAGTATTTTTGCCTGAAAAATCCAATGGACAGAGGAGCCTGATGGGCTACATACAGTCTGTGGGATTGCAAGAGTCAGACCAGACTTAGTGACTAAACCACCACCAGTAGAGAGAGCATGGACCATCTTAGGCAAGGTCTGTATTTTAGTGGTTACATGATCAAGGAAGTCAATTAAATAATAAAAAAAGCTAGCTGGATTTTACATTTCTGCTGTTTAGAAAGCAACTGTAACTTGGAAACACACAAGCTGTGAAGTTTCCTAAAGACTGGGGCTGAAATTTATTTTAACACATTTGTAAATGACCCAGAAAAAGTAAGTAATATTCTGCAGTGAACACTCAACCAAATACGGAAAGA
This sequence comes from Cervus canadensis, assembly GCF_019320065.1. Taxonomy (NCBI): domain Eukaryota; kingdom Metazoa; phylum Chordata; class Mammalia; order Artiodactyla; family Cervidae; genus Cervus; species Cervus canadensis. Next base: position 44,846,878 of record NC_057387.1, read on the forward strand.
TAAACTTGCCTATAAACTTTGGATTATTGAGGCCATTTGGGATGTAAAGTGTTTCATGTGTCAATAGAGGCACGAGAGGATATAATAAAATAATATACTTACATTATTTAAAATCTGAAGTATTTCATTTCTGATTCTGGATTTTTTGAATTATCAGCAAAAAAGGCATTCTAGATTGTGCCCTGAAGTTAGAGTTAGAAACATATTAGAGGGAATAAGAGTGGCTGAGAAGATTGATGGTGGAAGTCTAAATTTAGATTCCACAGAACAAGAGCTGAAGCAGAGAAGAGAAAAAGAATATTTACAGCATGAGGAATGAAGAGCAGTACAAACATTTAGGTAATGTCATGTGTCAGAAGAGTCAAGGTAAGAAAGAATTTAAAGAAACAGAATATGATTAGCAATGTCATATGTGGCAGAGAAATAAAAAGAATGGTTACTGAAAAGGGCTAATGTGTTGATAGACAGCAGGTCATTCACCAGTGACAGTGAATATGAGATATATCAAATAAGTAGAACATTTTAGTTCAAAGGTAAGAGAGGGCTTTCATCAAAATTTATACTATGAAAGATCTGAAAAGGGTAACTTACATGGATTGTTCATTGATTCCTGTAGAACTAGATGGGAGGCATCCTTTGGGATTTAAAAGAAGAAAAATGTAAAACAAGTAAGTGGTACTAGAACTTTACATAATGGATATTGAAATTATGGAAATGTATTTCTTTAAGATTCAGTAATAGGTTGAAATAAGAATGTATTTAAAAAGGTTCAGATGCGTGCATGGATGATAGATTCTTTACTCGATCTCAAGAAAAACGTCTTGGCATTCTACTGTTAACATAATGGAGGCCAAACATGTCCTCCCACAAACCATGTGTTTATACTGTTTTTAGGGCAGACTTTTCCAACCAGTAAAGCTGAGATGTACACCAGTACAACATTGTTTATTAGTTTCTGTGTGAATAATTGCATAGTTTTGAAAATAGAGAGGAAAAATTACAAATCTCCCACACCCAAAAAAGCAGTTGCTTAGATCCCTTGGGAAAATGCCATCTGATAAATTAAAGATGAATCAATGATTAAGGCCAAAGAAAGAACTGCAATAACAACAGAAACCTGTCCTTTCTAATCCAGAGGGGGAAAAAAGCATCAGGATTTCGTCTTCTAATTTATTTTCTTTTTAAATTGAAGAGGCTAAAAAATGTACTTGCTTAGCAGAACTAGCAGGAATTATTGGCATGTTTCATTATAGATATCTTAAATTAATTAAACTTAAAAAAAATCAAATTAGAGAGAAATGCCAGATAGCTTTAGTTCTAAGGAATTCAGTGTATTTTATAGACATCAAAACCTGATTACTGGCAAGATTCTTAGCAAAATGCTCTGTAAAAATAAATCACATTTCTGTTTTACAAATTGAGAAATTGAAAAATCAATAGCTTTTTCTGAGTTACCTACTGATTGCCATCGTTCAAATTTTATTTTGTTGGAGGAAACAGAGAGTGGGATGAAATCCTTTAACAGAGGGATTTAGAAGATTTAAATGGCATTCAGTCTAACACCAGTTGCATGATAACCATACAGGCTATGCAAGCTGTTCAGTGAAGAGCCAAAACATTTTAGGTAGACAGGATGTTAACCCAACCAAGGTTGAAATGTGAGCCCTTTAATTGTCTTAGCTTGAAACCTAAGCCATCAGCACAAGCACCTTGGTGGAGTCCTCCATTTGGGGGACTATTCTAGCCAATGTGAATCATTTAAAAACTGAAGTATCAAAACTTGTCCCGTGTGGTACAATACCAGCTTTCTGGTTCCGTAAAACTGGTATTGCTTCAACTCTGGTCTTGAATACAATTTCAGAGGGCAGTTAACATGCCTTTTTTCATTTGTCCAGCTAAGGCAATCCAGCCAGGGACAATTTGTAGTGCTTAGAAATTGGGAACACTGAGGCAGAAGGAAAATGTCACTGAGATATAGACAGACATGTAAGATTGAGAGACACCCCACTGAGTAGAATAATCTGTACTTGTGTAGTTTTGTGTGCCTCCAATTCATTCAGTCATCTCTACATTCAGCTATTCAACAGTTATTCTGAGCCCTATGGCAGCGTGTGTGCTGTAAGCTGTCTATGGGGTTGCAGTGGAGGAAGCATTATTCAAAGGGTGAATGTGACAGGAAGAGCTCACATTCTATCTGGGGAAGAGTAGAAGGGAAAACAAACACTAAGACAGAACATGAGTGCTTTGGGAAGTTCAGTTCAGTTCAGTCACTCAATTGTGTCTGACTCACTGCAACCCCATGGACTGCAGCACGCCAGGCCTCCCTGTCCATCACCAACTCCCGGAGTTTACTCAAACTCATGTCCATTGAGTTGGGATGCCATCCAACCATCTCATCCTCTGTCGTCCCCTTCTCCTCCCACCTTCATCTTTCCCAGCATCAGGGTCTTTTCAAATGAGTCAGTTCTTCACATCAGGCGGCCAAAGTATTGGAGTTTTAGCTTCAGCATCAGTCTTTTCAATGGATATTTAGGATTTATTTTCTTTAGGATGGACTGGTTGGATCTCCTTGCAGACCAAGGGACTCTCAAGAGTCTTCTCCAATACCACAGTTCAAAAGCATCAATTCTTCTGCACTCAGTTTTCTTTATAGTCCAACTCTCACATCCATACATGACTACTAGAAAAACCATATCCTTGACTAGACAGATCTTTGTTGGCAAAGTAATGTCTCTGCTTTTTAATATGCTGTCCAGGTTGGTCATAATTTTTCTTCCAAGGAGCAAGCATCTTTTAATTTCATGGCTACAGTCACCATCTGCAGTGATTTTGGAGCCCCCCAAAATAAAGTCTCTCACTGTTTCCACTGTTTCCCCATCTATTTGCCATGAAGTGATGGGACCAGATGCCATGATCTTAGTGTTCTGAGTGTTCAGTTTTAAGCCAACTTTTTAACTCTCCTCTTTTACTTTCATCAAGAGGCTCCTTAGTTCTTCTTTGCTTTCTGCTGTAAGGATGGTGTCATCTGCATATCTGAGGTTATTGATATTTCTCCTGGCAATCTTGATTCCAGCTTGTCCTTTATCCAGCCCAGCATTTCTCATGATGTACTCTGCATATAAGTTAAATAATCAGGGTGACAATATACAGCCTTGAAGTACTCCTTTCCCCTATTTGGAACCAGTCTGTTGTTACATGTCCAGTTCTAACTGTTGCTTCCTGACCTGCATACAGATTTCTCGAGAGGCAGGTCAGGTAGTCTGGTACTCCCATCTCTTTAAGAATTTTCCAGTTTATTGTGGTCCACACAGTCAAAGGCTTTGGCATAGTCAATAAAGCAGAAATTAGATGTTTTTCTGGAACTCTCTTGCTTTTTCGACGATACAATGGTTGTTGGCAATTTGATCTCTAGTTCCTCTGCCTTTTCTAAATCCAGCTTGAACATCTGGAAATTCATGGTTCACATACTGTTGAAGCCTGGCTTGGAGAATTTTGAGCATTGTTTTACTAGTGTGTGAGATGAGTGCAAATGTGCAGTAGTTTGAGCATTCTTTGTCATTGCCTTTCTTTGGGGTTGGAATGAAAACTGACCTTTTCCATTCCTGTGGCCACTGCTGAGTTTTCCAGATTTGCTGGCATATTGAGTGTAGCACTTTCACAGCATCACAGCATTATCTTTTAGGATAAATGATGTGTTTTGGGAAGAGTAACTACTAATTACTAGAAAAGCACCAAGCAGTCTCCTCTGTTCATGGAATTTTCCAGACCACAATACTGAGGCAGGTTGCCATTTCCTACTCCAAGGGGTCATCTTGACCTAGGGATGGAACCTGCATCTCCTGTGTCTCCTACATTGGCAGGTGGATTCTTCACCACTGTGCCACTTGGGGAGCATCTTCCTATCCCTTTGCATATCTAATCCAGGGAATTAGATCTAGAAGTCACTCAATAAATGGGTACATTTTTAATAATCAAGGTTCAGATGACATCAGTTTCTACCATCTTCACAAATGTGAATATTTGCTCCATCACTAATAGAATATTGCATTTTAGAAGAATAATATGTCTTGTTCAGTTGGGGTTTAGAGATGAATGGCTCTGATCCTGTGTGAGAGACTCTTTATCAGCACAAGTCTTTTGTTACATTTCTAACTTGAAAGAAATTACTTGAAATTTCAATTTGTCTTGAATTCTCCTGTGTTCAGTGGAGGTCACATTCTGTCACCCTGAAAGAGCAGCAGCTTTGACAGAACCTGTCTCAATAAGGAAAAGTTTGAGCAGTCAGTGAGATTTGATCATCTGCTCGATCCTGAGGTTTGGGGTCCTGATCACCACCTTACCACAGGAAGAAATGATGCTCTCATTTCCTTGAGCCCTTCCAAAGCAAGTCCTGACAACTCACCATAATATTAATAGAGAAATAACACCAAAAATAAAGGATATAGCAATATTTGTAAAACAAGGCACGCATAAAAGGAGTCCCAATTAGAAAAGTTTTCATAACTTTTTTGTCAAAAGAAAAAAAAATACTTGAATTATCCAGCTTTTTGCTTTTGGAAATTAACCGATTTATTCTACTTTTAAGTCATTTACTTATTTTTGGCTGCACTGGATTTTCATTGCTGTGAGTGGGCTTTCTTGAGTTGCAGTGCCCAGGCTTCTCATTGTGGTAGCTTCTCTTGTTTTGGAGCACGGGCTGTAGAACTTGGGCTCAACAGTTGTGGCACATGGAGTTAGTTGCCCTGCAGCATGTGGGATCTTTCTGGATCAGGGATCAAAACCATGTCCCCTGCATTGACAGGCAGACCCTTAACCACTGGATCACCAGGGAATTCCAGAAATTAGCTGATTTAGAACATAACTTCAGACCTATTGTATGGATAGTCAGGTAAATCAGTCTCATTTATAGATGACTTTGTTCTAAGATACCTTTTCCAGATCATATATGAAAAAATAGTTTGATGTCTGAATATGCAACTAAAAAGTTAACTATTGTGTAGACATATAAGTGTTAAAACTATATAATTTCTGTATGTTATGCTGTTTTAATATAGTGAGAAAAACAAATCTTTCTTGCTGGGGAGTCCGCCTCTCCTGGGGCTAGCCTATTCTTAGAGATGGCAAAGTGCTCAGTGAGGAACATGCCTTTAGTATACAAACTACTCCGTCCAGAGCTGTCCCTCCGCAATCTGTTTTGTCCACCCTGGGAGGCAATACTCCTCTGCCTTAAGCATCCCAGGGCCAGAATCCAGATACCTAGGGGTTGCCTCCTGAGTTTGGAGTACACTGGAATGATTCAAGCTAACCAGTCTTAAACTGTTTACCCTGCCCTGTCTTGCCTTTCCCATGGAAACCCAGTAAAGGCTGTGGTCTAAACTGTGCACTCACTCATGTCTTCTGCTTCTTGACCAGCCTGTGTATTTCCACGTGACCCTGTGTGGCATGGCCCCTGTCTGTAGAACATGTGCACAAAACAAATCATCTTCCTGAGCCTCTCCTCTATCTCCTCTTGTGGCCACACCTGACTGACCGTTTCATAAAAGAACAACAAAATATCTGACAAGTAGGAAGATTTAAGATGGAAGATGCAAAATGTAAATGTCACATAATGGTTGGAAAATTAATTCTTTTGAGAAAATAGCTGGCTGTTGTTATTTGAGATTGAAGCAATATTTTCTAGTGAAGATTAAATAATTTTATGTCAACAACATCAAGGGACATCGATGGAGCCCTTGGGTTCCCTGCTACCCTTTGCCAAATTCTACTCAGAAACTGTGTACACATAGTTAGTTGCTTATATTGGACCTCAGTCATATGCCTCCCACTCCCATCACTTCCACCAGTACTGAAAGCTTCACTTGAGCCAATTATTTCTTCTTTCATTCTGCTTCTATCTACCTTCCTTGATATTTTTCCACCTGCTTTTGGTAAACAGTGTGGGGAAGTAAAAAGCATATGAGTTCTGAATTTAGATACCATTGAGTCTGATTCCTGTTTACTATATATTCATTCATTCATGATTTTTATAATCAGATATATAGTGATTCATGTACTGAGTCTGTTGGATATTAGCTGTGGATAATGGGGAAGTTTTGTAACTTCCCTAAGAATTTATTTTCTCATCCATAGCTTGGGGATACTAATTATGGTTAATGTTTATCAAGTGTTTGCCAGGTGCCAGGTATTGTATTAATATTTGTATTACCTCATTCTATACCCAGAGTAACCTTGTATATTGTTTACTATTTTTACCTCTGCTTTGTAGATGAAAAAAGTGAGATTTACAGAAGTTTCACCAAGATCACTTAGCTACTAAGTAAGATGATAATTAGAATTCAGGTCAACTTTTTACAAATCATATATATTTTTATGCATTCTCCTGTAATTCAGCAGCAGTGGCTTTTGATCTTAATTGCAGATCAGAATTTTATTTTTAAGTTACAGATGGTCTTTGGGGATTCTAATTTAGTATAATTGGATAGGTACTGGAAATTATTCTTTAAAGTTTTACTAGTGATTCTTATGTGCTTCTAAGATTGAGAAACACCATTGCCATAAAGGGTCTTAAATAACATTTCGTATGTGTAATGGGAATGATAATTTGAAATATAATAGTATTTGTATTTTGGTAGCATTTTTATTGACTAATCTAATCAGTCCAAGGTTTCTACCTACCTTGAAAATAGTGGTGTCAGAACAGGATTGCAAACAGAAATGGTTAGTACTCCACTCTAATACCCTAATTGGTCTTTGTCAGAAGCCTTGATTTTAAGAGTCAGGCTATATTAACAGAAACATCAAGGGACCAAGCACATAGTTCTCAAATGGTGGAGATTCATTCCTTCATAATGTAAAGATGAATCTTCTTCCATCTGGGAGAGATAAAAAGGTTTCTGCCTTCTGGAGAAGAAAGATATGATGTGGAGGAATTAAAAAGCATGCCCTTCCTAGTCCTGGTGAAAATGGATAGAAGAAGATAGATGAGATAGAAAAGTTGACAAACTCCTTTGTTTCTCACCATGTATCAGGTACTGCTTTGAGCACTGTACCTTTTTAAACTTCTTTAATCCTTATAATAACTCTGAGGTGGGGAGGGACTATTATTGAACCCATTTTACAGATGAAGAAATTGGGGCACAGAGATGTTAAATAACTTGCTGAAGGTTGTACAGCTGGTAAATGACAGAACTGAGACTGCAGCCTGGGTGCTGGAACAGTCTGTCTTGGGTATTAACAGCAATTTGTTTTCCATGGGGAGGATGAAACATGGCATGTCTCCCAGGCACACAAAGGGGAGACTACAAGTATCTAGGTTAGAGAAGTGTGTGAATACACACACACACACCCCACACTCTTCTGTCTTCCTGAACTCCCTGCCCCACCCGCTTCCAGCATGAATCACAGCAATGATGTGACAACATTAGTGGGAAGTAGCCAGGTGGATACTCTTGAAGTAAGCTCCATATTCCCATCATTTGCCTCTACGTGGCTGGTACAAGTCAAGCAGGGGACCCAAAGGCTCTGACAGGCCCCAATGAGAAGGCATAGGAGTGCTGAACAGGCCTGTGGCTCAGCAGAGGCTAGGGTCAGCGTGAGTCTTCTGTGGAGTGGGCAGAATGATGGGCTTGATCAAGTGATATGATACATTTTTGCATCATCCTGTTGCATTTGGTTTCCTAGATTTCAAGCTTCTTGAAGGTAAAATTTTACTTATTTTTTTGGTAAATGTATTGTGTATAGGACAACATCTTGCACTACAATATTCAACTAGTAAATGCTAATTTTAATGTGTCTTCACAGGCAGTTCAGATCTCTATTATCTGGTAATATGAGCATCCCAAATGATCTCAAATGTGAAAAGCATTGGAAGATCTCTTACAGTTGAACTCACTCCAATGGTTTTGCTAAAGTTTGTCTCCAGGTTTTCCTGTTTATTCCGACCTTGGGAACAAAATGTACAATTCCTTCTTCCCACAAAGAAACAGTATAATGTTCTTATATGTTTCTCCTTTTAGCCTCAGCAAAGCTTTTCAACCTGAATTCCATCATCAGTGAAACCTCTATTATATAATATTATGTCAAGACCTTTTCAAGTTAGAAAAAAAGGTCAGTGTTTTTTCCACTGAGTAAACACGGGGCTCTTTCATCTCACAACATACTTTTTCAACTTAGTGTTGTCATTCTATTAACCCAAATGATGTTCCTCATTGGATTCACATTGACTATGAGACAGATGGAATTTTTAAATGAGCTGAATTGGAGAATCAAGGGGGATGGCTTCTACTGTACTTGGTGATTTGATTAGTTTTTTGTGTTATGTTACACTCTTTTATATTGGGCTCATTTTAGATTTTAATATGTATGAGCAGTTCAAGTTACTTTTAAACTGTACAAGAAATGTATGCATGGTACATAGTGGGACTATTCTTAGTTCTCCATTCCTCTCCCTCCATTCTTTTCAAAAACTGTCATATCTCAAAGTAGGACTAAGTCACAAGCTTTCTGTTTTACATGAATGACAGTAGTTCTTAATGCTAGACAGCTTTGCAAAAATACACTTCTGGTCCCAAAGTGGGACAGAGATATAAGGTATGCACAGAACGCAGGAAAATGAATTACAGTACTCTCAGGCTTAAGGGTTAGTGTAAACATCTCTCTAAAAAATTATAAATCATTACAGTTTAGGCAATTTGCTACTAAATTTGTTTTCATGAACATTAGCATTCAGTTCAGTTTAGCTCAGTTGCTCAGTCTTGTCTGACTCTTTGCAACCCCATGAACCGCAGCACGCCAGGCCTCCCTATCCGTCAGCAACTGCCAGAGTCTACCCAAAACCATGTCCATTGAGTTGGTGATGCCATCCAACCATCTCATCCTCTGTCGTTCCCTTCTTCTCCTGCCCTCAATCTTTCCCAGCATCAGGGTCTTTTCAAATGAGTCAGCTCTTCGCATCAGGCGGCCAAAGTATTGGAGTTTCAGCTTCTACATCAGTACTTCCAAAGAACACCCAGGACCTATCTCCTTTAGGATGGATTGGTTGGATCTCCTTGCAGTCCAAGGGACTCTCAAGAGTCTTCTCCAACACCACAGTTCAAAGCATCAATTCTTTGGTGCTCAACATTCTTTACAGTCCAACTCTCACATTCATACATGACTACTGGAAAAACCATAGCCTTGACTAGACGGACCTTTGTTGACAAAATAATGTCTCTGCTTTTTATTTATTTTTTTTTCTATTTTATTTTATTTATTTATTTATTTTTTATTATTATTATTTTTTTCCAGTGGGTTTTGTCATACATTGATATGAATCAGCCATGGATTTACATGTATTCCCAATCCCGATCCCCCCTCCCACCTCCCTCTCCACCCGATTCCTCTGGGTCTTCCCAGTGCACCAGGCCGGAGCACTTGTCTCATGCATCCCACCTGGGCTGGTGATCTGTTTCACCATAGATAGTATACATGCTGTTCTTTTGAAATATCCCACCCTCACATTCTCCCACAAAGTTCAAAAGTCTGTTCTGTATTTCTGTGTCTCTTTTTCTGTTTTGCATATAGGGTTATCGTTATCACCTTTCTAAATTCCATATATATGTGTTAGTATGCTGTAATGTTCTTTATCTTTCTGGCTTACTTCACTCTGTATAATGGGCTCCAGCTTCATCCATCTCATTAGGACTGGTTCAAATGAATTCTTTTTAATGGCTGAGTAATATTCCATGGTGTATATGTACCACAGCTTCCTTATCCATTCATCTGCTGATGGGTGTCTCTGCTTTTTAATATGCTATCTAGGTTGGTCATAATTTTCCTTTCAAGGAGTAAGCATCTTTTAATTTCATGGCTGCAATCACCATCTGCAGTGATTTTGGAGCCCCCCAAAATAAAGTCAGCCACTGTTTCCACTGTTTCCCCATCTATTTGCATGAAGTGATGGGACCGGATGCCATGATCTTAGTTTTCTGAACATTAGCATTACCCACAGAATAATTTTAGAGTAATATTGGTTAATAGAACAAAAGGAAAATGTTGAATAATCATTATGTTTTTATCTTTCTATAATAAATGTCAACAAAGTTCCTTATTTAGCTATTGTCTAATGCAGTTTGAAATAAGTGATAATTACTTTGATATTCTCCAGTCTTAGCTCTTTGGTTAATCAATCCAAATGGCTTGCTGGAGAGAAAGTATTTAAAAATACAGCAGTGAAATTTTAGGTAAGTTAATTTGGTAACACAATTGTCAAAGTTAAAAGTTCCTTTATTCATATGGCATAAAATAATGAGTAAATGGTCATCTAACAATTAATTTCAATTTTACCTATTAACAATAAAATGTTTAAAATTTCTTTTGAGTAAATGCGGAGTTTGACTATCTTATTCAATTCTTGACAATGCCTCTTTTCCTCAACATTTTACAAAGGAATCTGTATAATTAAAACAAATGGAATTGAATACTTGTAGGTGGGAATAATATCATCTTGCAAGATTTGATACAGAAAGGACTTCTCAAAGTGTGTTTACTTACAGATATAAAACTGTGAAAAAGCCTTTGAAATTCATGCACAAAATGGTCTTGATCCAATTGTTTAAGATTTTAATACATGAGTAGATGCAAGTCACTTGAAGTAACAAGAGATCGTGTCAAAATATGCCAAAAACATTATATTAACAGCTTTCATCCCTGTTAATATTTTATAGAACAGAAAAATATTTCTGATGCTTTTGTCAGAAGGCTTCTTGAATCTTGACCTAATTTGTTGGAATGTTTTAAGAATTTAAAACCTGCTGTTGTATCTCTGGCTAGTTTAATTCATCATTTAGCTCTCTCCAAGAGTAAAGACACATAGCAAAAACAGCTCTTACATATCAACATTTAAATGAAAGCAGCCTCCATATCATGCAGAGTGGCTATTTGCTAATCAAATGTTCACTGTGGCAATACTTATAGATGGTAGTAGAGAGCATCTGACCAAGTGATATTGCTTTGCCGGAAAAGAAATGATGTTATTTCCTTTAGATATAAAGTCATTTCTTTAAAAAAAAAAATTAGCCTATTTAATGCATGGGAGATTGCCATATTCCTTCATTTAATGTTGCATTCTCTATAATGATTTCTGATTACCAAAATGCATAGTACAAATGTTAATCAGGGCCCTTTTCACAACAAATGCGGATGTTGAGTGCCTCCTACGAGTTTAATCACAGTGTGTGATTCACACAGTAATGGGTCATAATTGCCCCCCACCAAGTTGTCTTGAGGGTCCCCCCCCTTCATTTTATCACCACTGGACCTTATCAACCACTGAGATCTACCACAGTTGCCTTGAAGGTTACAACCAATCTCTACATGAATAACTAAACCCCAATAAGCTTTTCCAAGTAGAGTGAAGGATTGTATTTGATCTCTCCTCAGTCTTACAATAGATTAAAAAATAAATAGCAGTATTTATACAATTTTCTATTGCCTTTAATTTTTTTCTTACCTGGAGACACAATCTGATTGCTATCTAGGTAATTAAATTAAATCTAGTTGGTAGCTTATGTAGAGATGCATTAGAAAACTTTTCATTTCTGTTAGCTTCAGACACTGTAGGGTTTATTTTCTCTTTAATACCTGGGGAGCTACACGTATAAATAACCATCACTTTAGAGAATAGCTGCCCCCATAATTTCTTTCTCTAAACCAAACTGAGACGATTCCAAACTTTGTAACTTGCTGTTGTTAGAGTGAACTGGCCATCCATGTGGCTTGGGAGGACTGTGGTGTCCACTTGATGACTGCTTTGTGCATAGAGTCAGTGACTACCTAGGTTGTAGGTTTTCTGTGTTTTCGCCACTTTTTAATGTCTCTCATGTGTGTGTGCTCAGTCGCTCAGTCATGTCCAACTCGTTGTGACCCCATGGACTGTAGCCAGCCAGCCTCCTCTGTCCATGGGATTTTCCTGGCAAGAATACTGGAGTGGGTTCCATTCCCTCCTCCAAGGTATCTGATCCAGGGATGAGCCCAGGTCTCCTGCACTGCAGGTGGATTCTTTACCAGCTCATCTACCCACAAATATGCACACACCAGTTTGTTGATGCCTGAAGTTCTTTAAGCAAGCTATTTGTGTTTGATAGTTAGAGAAATCAGGCCTTAAAACTTTATTGAGCACTTACTCTGTGCCAGTCACTGTCTAAAGTTCTGGGGCAACAGCAAAGAGCAAGAAAAGTCCTTGCTGTCAAGGATCTTATAAACTAGTAAGGGTAGAGACAATACAAAGAAATAACACAGTAGCTAAAATTCATAATAACATATAAATGAGAGCAAAATTTGACAGCCAGAGAAGAGGGGAGCTCTCTGAGCACTAAAGTTGGAATGAGTGAGTTATGGAAAGATAGAAGGAAAATATGTCCATGCAAAGTGATTTCCAAGACAATCTTTTATTTAAAAATTTTATCTCAAACTCAACCTATTTTTCTTCTTTACAATGGGGCAATAGCAGAAAATAATAGCAGAATTTTAGATAGGCTTCAGGATCCTTTTTTTAAATTAAATTAAAAAAAAATTTTAAGAGTATTGCTGACAGTTTAACTCTAAAAGTTAAACATGGAATTATACAGCAGAGAGCGAGATCACTGGATGGCATCACTGACTCAATGGACATGAGTTTGAACAAGCTCCAGGAGATGGTGAAAGACAGGGAAACCTGGTGTGCTGCAGTCCATGGGGTTGCAAAAAGTCAGACACGTCTGAGTGACTGAACAACAGAAAAATTATATGACCCAGAAAATTCACAACTATTATCTACCTGAAATAACTGAAAACAAATACTCAAACACATGTACATGGACGTTCATAACAGTTTTATTCAAAATATCCAAAAGAAAGGAATAGCATAAGCGTCCATCGGTGGATGAATGGATAATTAAACTGTAGTACATACAGAAAATGGAATATTATTCATCTATGAACACTGACTGCAAAGAGTAGGACATGACTTGGTGACTGAATAACAACAACAATGAATTCTGATAACGTGCTGCAATGTGAACAAACCTCAAAAATATGCCAAGTGAAAGAGGTCTGACTCAAAAGGTCATAAGTGATATGTTTCCATTTATGAAATATCCACAATAGAGAAATCAATAGAAATAAGAAACAGGTTGACCATTGTCAGAGGCTGAGAGGGAAGGAAAAATGGGAAATAACTGCTTGCTGGGTATGGGCTTCCTTTTGGGGCATAAAATTATTTTGAAATTAGATGAGCTAGTGGTTGCACAACATTGTGAATGTACTACATGCTACTGAACTGTTCACTTTTTTAAAGTTAATGATTAATTTTATGTTATGTTACTTTTACCTCAATAACAAAAAATGGTATTGCAGCATGTTGACTACAGGATAAGGTTTGATAATATGGAATGCTATCTGGTACTGCATAGAATTTCATTTTTTGATTCATCTTTTTTTTAACACATAGTCACTGGTTGTATACCACTTGCCAAGCACTGAACTATGTGTGATCAGGAGAAACTTAGTTGGTATCTTTAGCACACTGTCTAGATGGGATTCAGACAAATGTAAGTATTTTACATGTGCCATAGAAGCTTTCCTCCTTGGGATGCCCATCTTGCATTTTAGTAGTTAACTATGTTGTTGTTCCGCTGCTAAGCCGTGTGTAATTCTTTGGGACCCTATGTACTGCAGCACACCAGGCTCCCTTGTCCTTCACTGTCTCCCAGAATTTGCTCAGATTCATGTCCATTGAGTCAGTGATGCTATCTAACCAGTGATCCTCTGCCGCTCCCTTTCTTTTGCCTTCAATCTTCCCCAGAATCAGGGTCTTTTCCAATGAGTCAGCTCTTTGCATCGGTGGCCAAAGTACTGGAGCTTCAGTTTCAGCAACAGTCCTTCCAGTGAATATTCAGGGTTGACTTCCTTTAGGATCGACTGGTTTGATCTCCTTGCAGTGTTAATTAAAAATAACATTTTTTTTTCCTTTGTGGAAATGTGCAACAGATGTTTCCTCATCCACCAACTTTCAAAGCTGGATGCCTCAATCATTTCTTAAAATTCAGCATTGAACCAACCATTGCAGTAAACAAAATAGATATTTGGGTCACTAAGGATGAGTCTATATACTAATAACACAGTGTTTGCAGATACAAATTCTAACCAGCATTCTATCAAAATTTACAGCATTGTATTTTTTCTAAATACTTTCCACAGAGAACTCATTCAGCAAGTTCTATTGTCAAAAGTGGAAAATACTCATAGTTAACTAGTAAAATGTAAGCTTAGCATCCCAATGTAATATTACTTAATGTAATATTCTAATATTCTTGTATTTTAGTGCCCAGTGCATATTAGCATTCCCTTCTCCCTGAGGAGCTGCTACAGAAGTACAGCTACTTGATTTAAATTAATTATTTACTCTATTTAGTTTATTTAATCCAAGATTTCTTAAAGTTACTTAGCCACAGGGTTTCCTTTGTTTTTATTTTTGCACAAAACATGTATTATTATCTGACAAGCCAGTATTACATGGGTCACATATTGTGTCATGTAGTTTTAGTCTTTAAAGCTCTTCAATGAATTAGCCCTGCCATTATGGCCAAATAATTTCCTGAGCAGTGATCATGGAGTAGACTTGTGCCTCCATACACTGAGTTGGCTTCATTTTTCTACACAGTGCTTACTTACCACTTCCGAGATTATAATATAAATTATTTTATGTATCACTGTCTTTTCTTTTATTTTTGGCCACTTTGTGCAGTACCATCTCTTTCTTACTCTAGAGATAAGCACTATGAATGTAGGCACTTCTATTTTGTTCACTGCTCTATCCCAAGTTTGTAAAACATCTTGGGACTTAATAGATGATTAATGTATTTTTTGTTGAATTAGTGATAGAGCAGGTACTGAAAAATACATATTGGTTTACTGGCTGGACTTTTAATGTATGAATGTTATGTTCTTGTTCTGCTAAGAGGAGATCTGAGCAAATCTGTAATCAGAATAGTTTAATAGGATTCCAAGAAAGAGTAATTTTACTCATTGGTCTATAAATTTTTCTTCTTGGTCCTGTAATTATAATCAGCAATAATGTTAATATTAGTATAAGTAACAAAATTTGAACTGCCAGGAACATCTTGGACAGTAAATGAAAGAGAGGATTAGATGTATTATCTGTCCATGAACTCTATTTTACTTTATGAATAAAGAGTTGGAGAGGACCTGGATAAACTAATATTTTCTCTAAAACAACAAGATGAAAGCAACTATAATTAAGAGCTGGATGGTCTAGATCCAGGTCCAAATGTGCCATGAAGCAGCTGGGTAAATCTTTGTGTAACTCACTTTCCTGGGCTTCTCTTTTGTTATCTGTAAAGTACAAGGACCAGATGAACTTGTCTTCCAGATATCCTGTATATTCAGCATTCCATGATTCCCACAGTTCTGGATCAATTATTTTCCTCTTTTATAAATCAGCCTCTCTAACCACTTACTCTCCTCACACTGTTTTGAATTCTTTCTCTGTGGATACATTTTGAGGTCTCTTAGGAACTGACTTCAATAGGCCATTAGCTGGGTTCACTGGGTCCTTGTTATTCTGAGGTCAGTTTCCATCCACTCATTCTCCATCCATCACCAGTCTCCAGACCTCCCAACAAAACCTATTGAACACATCATCATTTTCTAGGGTCAGGATAAGGGTCAAACATCCTTAGAGGCACATTTCCCACCAAGTAGAACTTAGTGTGCTGACTCTCATCATTCAAATCAACTTAGTCCTGGGGGATCCACTTGGGAAATCAGTCGCATTGTCCGGTATCTTGCTCCATTCCTGCCCAGTTCAGTTTATGGAGTGGGTCTGTGTGGTGCATGTAGATTAAACCAGGCCTCCTGCTCTTCCCTTTACTCAGAGGCCTCTTCAGTGTTAGTCATGTCTCCCTATGGGAATTTTAGTGCTGCTTTGTTTTGCTTCAAGTGTCCCAGGATCCCTAAACTAGGGATCTCAAGTCACCATTACCTTTTTACTTGTCTCTCCTAGGGGAGATTTTTCTGAGCCGGGTCCTTTGGGGGTTGTCTGCAGCTTTAGGCTTGAGCTTTGTTTGGAGCAGCATAGAAGTAGGAGGGGAGAAGGATAGCTTGGAGTGGGAGAAGTGGTATGAATGGAGATTTTGTAGCTATATTCTCTTTGTTGTGTCTCAACTGAAAGGCCTTTGAGACACAATGACTCCCTTTTAATGGGTATGTTCATGAATTCAGTGGCTGGTGCTAATATTAAATCATATGCTAATGTAGAATCAGTACATTGAGAAAAGAACTGTTCTAAATATCTGAGCTGGGGGGGCATGGGGAGGATTTGATGCAGTAAAAATGTTCTTAAAATAGTGTGTTTCTTGTTAATTACCAAAAGTTAGCATCAGTTTGCTGGTACTAAACAAGTCAAGGACCCCCAAAATTTTAGGTTCCCACAATGGATTTTTCAGAGTTCTTAAAAACATGATCATCAAATTTTTATGTATTCTAAAACAATTAAAACAGAAATTCTTGGCAATATAATGCCAAGGTCATTTGGAGATTATTCCCTGAGCTGCTTTGCTTGAAATAAAAACAGAATTGTAATGTGAATTGTAATTACTTAGAACACTATAGAATAAAGCTACAGTAAATTCCTTCACAGTTGAACTAAACTGTTTAACACATGGAATGTCTAATTGACAATTCTGTACCAAAGTGTAAATTTGTCAAGGAAGGATACACAACAAGTTTTTTTTAACATCTCAGTGAGTGCTGTTGTGATTTGGATCTATTACTTCTGAATATTGCATGAAGCTGACAAGCACTTGTCATTTAAAGACCACATGGAGGCATTTAGTTTTCCATTTAGACATAATAACACATTATGCAAATAAGCTTGCAAAGGAAAGCTGGAGGCTGACATGAAATAAACTGTCAAACACAAGTTGCTAATAAATGAGCATTTCTTTATAGATTGTCTTAATTTGGGGAGTTGAAAAATACATTTGTCTGTGGTGAATCAGGGACCTTACTATAGTGGTACTTAACAAAGGATGCCATTTTTGACTTTACAAAAACATTCCTTCCCTTCAATGATGATGAGAGGTTGTAGTTTAAGGAAAATTCTCAAAACTTAAATTATATAAAAAGAGATTTATAAGTAAACCATGTTTTCACATTTTCATGGTATAGAAATACCTAAGTTTGATTTGTTCTCATATGATCATTCACTCCTTAATGTTGTGCTGTCTATAATAGATCTAATCATTTCAATTTGACCTAGATAACAGATTATTGGAATTCAGAGGTGTTCTGACACTTGCAATTTTGACAAGATAAGATTTCTCAAAGAAATGTATCAAAATCTCCTGGAAGCCATCTTAAAAACAGATATTCTTGATAAGTTAGTTAGGAATAAATTTAACCAAGGAGATGAAAGGCCTATATATTGGGAACTACGAAACATAATGAAAGAAATTAAGGAAGACACAAATGAATGAAAAGATATTCCACATCATGAATTGAAGGCCTTCATATTGTCAAAATGTTCATACCATAGAAAACAATATACACATTCAATGCAACCCTTACCAAAATTCCAATGGCAGTTTCACAGGAATAGAACAAATTGTTCTAAACTTTATATGGAAACATAAATAATCCCAAATGGCCAAAGAAATCTTGAGAAAGAAGAACAAAGCTGGAGGTATCATGTGTCCCAATTTTAAACTATATTACAAAGCTCTAGTAATCAAAACAGCATGATACTGGATTAAAACAGACATACCAATCAAAGGAACAGAATAGAAAGTCTAGAAATAAACTAATGCATATAAAATCCATTTCACAAAGGAAATAAGAATACACAATGTGGAAAAGAAAGTCTCTTGCATAAGTGGTGCTGGGAAAATTGGACAGCCATATGCCAAAGAAGGAAATTGGATGACTGTTATATCACACCCCAAAATTAACTCAAAATGGATTAAAGACTTGAAAGTAAGACTGGAAAGCATAAAACTACTAGAAGAAAACCCAAACAGTAACCTCCTTGATGTGGATCTTGGTGATGATTTTTTTTAATCTGACATCAAAAGCAAAAATAAGCAAATGGGGTTGCATCAAACTACAAGCTTCTGTACAGTAAAAGAAACCATTAACAAAATAAAAAGTAGACTAGGAGAAAATACTTGCAAATCATGCATTCGATAAGAGGTTAATATCCAAAATATATAAAGAACTCATACAGCCCAATAGTAATAAAAGAAAGAATCTGATTTAAAAAATGGGCAGAAGATATGAATAGACATTTTCCTGAAGAAGGCACACAATTGGCTAACATGTCCATAAAAAGATGCTGTGCATTATTAATCATCAAGGGAATGCAAATTAAAGCTATAATAAAATGTTATCTCACACCTGTTAGAATGGCTATCATCAAAAAGACAAGAGATGACAAATATTGATGAATATGTGGAGGAAAAGAAACCCTGGTACACTGTTGGTGGGAACATACACTAGTACAGTCACTATGGAAAACAATATGGAAATTCCTCAAAAAATTAAAAGTAGAACTACTATATAATTCAGCAGTTCTACCCCTGGGTATTTAGCTGAAGAAAATGAAAACACTAATTTGAAAAGATATATGCATACCCACATTCATTTCAGTATTACTTACCATGACCAAGATATAGAAACAACCTAAGGATCCATTGATGGATGAATGAATAAGGAAAATGTGATATATATCTCTATGTATTTATCTATCTATATCTAATTTAGCCATAAAAAAGAATGAAATCTTACCATTTTCAAGAACATGGATGGGCCTCAAGGGCCCTTACATATATGGGATGTAAATATATATGTAAATATATATAAATAGGAGAAGGAAATGGTAGCCCAAACCAATATTCTTGCCAGGAGAATCCCATGGATGGAGGAGCCTGGTAGGCTACAGTCCATGGGGTCGCAAAGAGTTGGACATGACTGAGCGACTTCACTTCACTTCACTTCATATATAAATAACCAAGCTCCTAGGCACAGAGAACCAATTGGTGGTTGCCAGAGGTGGAGGATTGCAGGGATGGGAGAAATGGATGAATGTTTTATTTTATTTTATTTTTATTTTTTTTGTAGGTTTTGTCATACATTGATATGAATCAGCCATAGAGTTACACGTATTGTTTTAGTTTAAATACATTGATTTTTTTTAAAAAAAAATGGATATTCCTGAAAACCTTATTAAACATGCCTATTCCTGAGTCCCGACCAAGACTGACCTAATCAACCAGAAGTTTTGAGTGCAGGTGGCCCATGAATATGCATTAAACAAAAGCACAGTCATTCTTACGTTCAAAATACTTTGAGAATCTCTGAGCTGAATAGTCCCTGAAGGCCCATAACAAGCACAATTTCAAGATTTCTAAAGCTGGAATTTATATTTCAAATTGAGTGTGACATGAAGTTGGGGATTGAGTCATTCAAGGTGAGTCTGACTCGAGATGCAGCCTTTATAACTGAGGTTTTGTTCTCTCTTTATCCTCATGTAACAATAACTCACAGGTGGTGCTACTGGTAAAGAATCTGCCTGCCAATGCACGAGACACAAGAGATGTGAGTTTGATCCCTGGATTGGGAAGATCCCCTGGAGTAGAGCGTGGCACCCCACTCTAGTATTCTTGCCTCGAAAATCCCATGGACAGAGGAGCCTGGCAGGCTACAGAGACCTGCAAAGAGTTGGTCACAACCAACCACACACACAACAGTAACTCCAGTGAAGTAATAGTAGAAATACAGGACTGAACTATTTCTCAGTGACAGTGGCTCATAGGGGCAGACAAGGTAGGGATTGGATATTAGTACTGGGGAACATGACTGAGAAAAGAGGAATGTCTAAAGGCTAGGGCACAGAGGTGAAGTTTAGTCTCCTCTCTCCATCTGGAGCCTCTGTCTGGAGATAATTTTGAGGGCTTTTGGTTATTTGTTTTCACAGAACATAGAAAAGATAGCAAAAGTCTTTTCAATCTCTCTCAAACCTCTTCTAGAGCCCATAACCCAGTACCAGAAAGCAGGATCCAGGAAGACTTTTCTTTTCCCTGGCTCTGCTGTTTGTGCTCTGCAGTCACTTGAATGGATTCATTTCTGCCTCCTTTGATTTGACTCTTGAATTAGCCCACATTTGTGTCCCCTGTTGAGGTACCTGAAAAAATGCTCTGTTTATAGACAACATCTCTTTTGGGGCCATCCTAATCTATTTCTAACTATGCTGTCTGTTTTAGCCCACATATTGACAAAGACTCTCCTTGAACAAAGTTTCGTCAGGCCCCTGGTACCCTTCTTCTCCACTAGACCTCATCCTTAGTTCCATCATTGCTAGACTTGCATAGCCAAGCTGTAGTAAGGATCCTGCTGAGTCACTTTAGGCAGAAGGCCCCGCCCTCCGTACCCGAGCAACCTCCTTACTCCTAGGACTTCAGCAAGAAGCCTACTAAGTCTCTTCAGCAAGACTCTCCTCTATCCTTGATGTCTTCTCTTAGTAATTGTCCTTCTACTGCCCCCATCATTCTGCTTGTTGGCTATGAATTCCCAGTTGCCTCTGTTATATTTGGAGTGGAATTGAGCTCATATTTCTCCCTTGTGATAGTTGTGATACCTATTTTAACAGCCCTGGATAAAGTCATCCTTACCATTTTCACTTCCAGTTTTATACTGAGATATCACTTAGTGAATATCCATCTTCTCATATAGATGTCATATTAAAGAAATAGGAAAAAATATTTTTTCCTTGTGATGAGAACTCTTAGGATTTACTGTATTAACAACTTTTATATATAGCATACAACAGTGTTAATTATATTTATCATATTGTGGATTACATCTTTAGTACTTATTTATCTTATAATTGGAGGTTTGTAACTTTTGATTGCCTCTATCCCATTCTATCTTATCCCATCCTCTAACTCTGGTTACTACAAATCTGATCTCATTTTCTATGACCTTTTTTGTTTTTGAAGTACAAGTGATCTATAACACTATGTTAGTTCATGTTATACAGCATAGTGATTAATAGTTCTATACATTTCAAAATGATCACCATGATAAATCTAGTTACCATTCTCTTACTTACCATTTTTACAAAGTCTCAGAATATTTTTTCTTTGATAATAAATACATTATTGTAAAATAAGTTAGGAAACATTTAACCCAATCCTTTTGTTTTACAAACAATAAAAATGAGACCCAAAAAAGCTAAGTGAATTATCTAACGTCCTCTTCTTGCAATGTAAGCCAATTCCTTTTTCTACGATAGTGAATCAAATCAGAAAAGCTGCTAACTTTCACAGATTCATGTCCTGTACTTTAAACCCATGAATGTTCTGATCATTCTGTTCTCTCTAGTAGGTTAGAGGAAAAAAGAAGCCATTTTTCAAACTTATGAACCTCAAGCTATATAGTTAGAGAGAATTTCCAAAGAAAGTTTATATACCTTTAATATATAAAATAGTATCCTGAAGCTAGATTTTTTCCATTAAAAAAATTCTCTCAATTTCTTCCATTTGATTGTTTCGTTCTTTAGTATAAGTTACCCAGCAAAAGGCCTGAAGAATAAACACATGGCAAGCAATTGTGATCACTCTTCCTTGCCCTGGCCAAAAGCTTATTAGATTATATTGATTTACCAGCTCTTTTCTTGCAGAAATAGCCTAATTAAATGTTTAGTACTGCCTTTGAAGGTGAGGTCGACTCAATAGTTACTTTGGGTTCTAATTTTAGAAGCTCTCCCTTCTCTGATTATATTTTTGGTAATGAGAACTAAATGTTGATGTCTTAAATTGGCACCCTTTCCATTATTTTACATATTATTTCTTGGAACAAAAATGTTGTTGGAAGTCCGAATTTAAATTGGGCTCAATCACAGAGAATTGAGTGATTGAAAGATTATTCTTGAGTGGAAAGATTCTTCTCTTCTTTACTGGGAGGGATGGTGATATGGCAACCCTAGTGTTCTTTCTTTTTTCAAAAGTTATTTGGGGAAAATTTCAAATTTCTTTTAAGTTTTGGAGTGGGTATTTCCTGCATTCAGGTTGCTATCTCTTTCTGTGGGGAGTGGAGTCATAGGGTTCTTTCTTTAAGGGACATTTTTGCCTTTATAAAAAGAAAAGACAATTTAAAGACTTTGTTTTGTTTTGTCATAAGTACCATGATCTATAACTTTGGCAGTGTAGAAGATAAGCTCTTAGACTGGTCATTAGGGAGAAGTAGGATATACCTATTTGGAGTAGCTATGGCTTTTTGTCTTTTTTCCCTTTTTTTCAGGAACAACTAGTCTTGTTCTGTGGTAGGATAGGGTTGGCAAATCTAAATGGTGCAGTCTATCTTCAATCTAAGATGGTCTAAAACTTCATTTTCTTGCAGATGGATTATCCCAGAGTACTTAATGTGAATACTGTTTAAAAAACAGACTAAACATCTTAAATATCTATCTTCCTATGGTTGACAAAAGTCTTTATGAGCCTTTGGTTCATTATGGTTGTTTGTTTAGAATTGCCCATTTGAGATTTTTTTTTTGGGGGGGGCGGGTATTCTTTCTATACTTACTTCCTTTCCCTATGATCAGCAGATTTGACAAAAATCATCTACTAGGCGAAGATTGTGAGAAACATAACTATGTTTGTACAACTGAGAAACTGAAAAGAAATCTTATTTGATCCCTTTTTTTGGTCACTGTGAAATTAAGGGCATCATCAACACTCTGGGGCATTTGAAAACAAATTTCCTTTTTGAAGGCTTTGATGGCTATCAGATAGGCTGTGGATTTACCATGCTTCATGGAGCCGAAGGACACGGGTGCCTGATGGTCCTGCTAGACATTTACACACGGTGTAATATTCCTCCACTTTCAGTTCAAAGCAAGCATTGTCTCCTGGGTTTTCACTTAGCTTCTTTTGCTGTTTCTCATTTATTTTGAGATAACAGTTCACTTCAAACTAGATAATCTTCTGATCAAAAAAAAAGCAAGTTGGTTCCTTTCCTTCATAAAACAACCTTTTCTTTGAAGACACAGTTCAGTAAATCCAATAAATTTTGAGGTAGCATGATTTTTCATTGGTTGGGTACTATAATATAATATGAAAACCAGAATCTTTTTAAGATGCTTTGCTACAAGACTTTCTTTTGCTAAGTTTAGAAAACCTATTCAGCACATACTGTAATTTGATACTATTAGCCTCGAAGTATTATGTGCAGTTGTCTTAGTATAATTTCAGCTTTTGAACTTTGCATGTGAAATAGCATGAGAGCGAGTCAAACAGCAAATGAATGCAGTTGATTTGTTATTGAACGGCTAAAGGGAATTCCAACATAAGTTCAAAATGCTGTTTAATAAGCAGAAGATACAGAGAAATTCATTTTAGAAATTTAAAAAATAGGTTGACTTTAAAAGTGCAACTTGAGGCCATGTTTTAGAAGATACCTCAGCTAGCGATCTGTCTCTGAGTTATCTCATTCAGAGTTAACTGGTGATTTCTTCCTTCTCAGGTTAGCAAGTAAAGTCAGTTAAAAACAAGCCTAAGTCTGACTAAGGAAAAACAAAACCAAAATCAAAAGCAACTTTTTACTTTTTCCATTGGAAGTCTGAAAATGAAATTCATTTAAAAAGTTGTTTGAGAGTCACAACTTTGGGATTCTTCCCAAAGTCTCCTGCAAATGTGAAAGTCTAAGTGTATATTTGTAATGTGTATGCAAAATTCAGGGCAACATATTTTGAGATCCACTGTAAATGCCCAAACAGGCCTGATCTGTGCTGTGCTGCGCTAAGTCACTTCAGTCATGTCCGACTGTTTGCCATCCTATGGACTATAGCCTGCCAGACTCCTCTGACCATGGAATTCTCCAGGCAAGAATACTGGAGTGGGTTGCCCTGCCCTCCTCCAGGGGATCTTCCCAACCCAGGGATCAAACTTGCATCTTTTACATCTCCTGCATTGGCAGGTGGGTTCTTTACCACTCGCACTACCTGGGAAGCCCAACACACAACTAGAAATATAATTAAAATTAAAATTCATACAAATGCTTCATAGACTCCTGGATGATAAAAATAAAAATGCCAGTGACTGCTGAATTGGAGTTGTAATTTTATAAAGGTTCTTCATTCATCACATGACATAATACTTTGAAGACTCTTACGAAATAGGGCAGGTTACATAATCTTTATTGTAAAAAGAGGGTAAAAATAACAGACTTACTGAAGATCAGCTATAAGCCACACATTGTTTAAACATTTTGCACATATTAACTCATTTATTCCTCTTCAATGCCTTATGAAATAGATACTCCTGTGTCATTTTGCAGATAAAGAAATGAATACCTAAGAGAGCAGCATCTTTCCTGAGATTGTATAGCCAGCAGTGGTGGAACTAGGATTCAAGTTGAGGAATGATAACTCCCCATTTTACAGTTGAGAAACTTGAGTCTTAGAAAGGCTAAAAAAGTTTCCCCAAATGAAAACACTTGGTAAATGATGTGCAGAAATTCAAACAAGGTCTGTTTGACTTTAGAATCTTAGCTTTTAGCCACTTTATTACAATACAATACTTTAAACCCTGGTTTCTCACTTTTAGTTTGATACCAGGACATTTAAGCTAATGAGTTTCTTAGTACTGGCCACTATTTACAAAAGATACAAAAGAATGGCTTCTTTCTCCAACCACATGATTTAAGGTCCATTTTATTTTACTTATTTTTTAAAGTTTGTTTTTAATTGGAAGATAACTGCTTTAAAATGTATTGGCTTCTGCCATAGAAAAATTGAATCAGCCATAAGTATACATATGTTCCCTCCTTCTTGACCCTCCCTCCATCCCACAATGTCCATTTTTATTTTGCAGCCTTAATATACACAGATAAATGGTTTTTAATTAATATATTTTACATGGTTCCAAATTGGGAAAGGAGTATGTCAAGGCTGTATATTGTCACCCTGCTTATTCAACTTATATGTAGAGTACATCATACAAATGTCAGCTGGATGAAGCACAAGTCAGAATCAAGACTGTCGGGAAAAATATCCATAACCTCAGATATGACACCACCCTTATGGCAGAAAGCAAAGAGGAACTAAAGAACCTCTTGATGAAAGTGAAAGAGGAGAGTGAAAAAACTGGCTTAAAACTCAAGATTCAAAAAATGAAGATCATGGCATCTGGTCCCATCACTTTATGGCAAATAGATGGGGAAACAATGGAAACAGTGACAGACTTTATTTTTTTGGGCTCCAAAATCACTACAGATGGTGACTGCTGCCATGAAAATAAAAGACGCTTACTCCTTGGAAGAAAAGCTATGACAAACCTAGATAGCGTATTAAAAAGCAGAGACATTACTTTGCCAACATGGGTCCTATGATTTTTCCATTAGTCATGTATGGATGTGAGAGTTGGACCATAAAGAAGGCTGAGCACTAAATAATTGATGCTTTGAACTGTGGTGTTGGAGAAGACTCTTGAGAGTCCCTTGGATTGCAAGGAGATCAAATCAGTCAGTCCTAAAGGAAATCAATCCTGAATATTCATTGGAAGGAATGATGCTGAAGCTGAGGTTCCAATACTTTGGCCACCTGATATGAAGAACTGACTCATTAGAAAAGACCCTGAAGATGGGAAAGATTAAAGGCAGGAGGAGAAAGGAACCACAGAGGATGAGATGGTTGGATGGCGTCACTGACTCAATGGACATGAGTTTGAGCAAGCTCTGGGAGATGGTGAAGGACAGGGAAGCCTGATGATCTGCAGTCCATGGGATTGCAAGGAGTCATACATGACTGAGTGATTGAACAACATTTTGCACAGATGGAGAAGTATAAGATGCAAGGTGTACAGAATTGTATTAGAATCACTGGAGAAACATTTTCAAAATGCCATGTCAGCTGAAGCCTCTGAATACATCTACTGTATCAGAGTGGGGTGAGGTGGGGTCTTTCAGTAGGAGGAAGCCTCGGTCCATGTAATTATAGGAAGGTTCCATAACACAACGTGATATCATCTCTCATTTGGTTGAATACTTCAAGAAGTTCACTCTCCATGCCTGCAAAAGTTGTGTCATGTCTTTCTCTAAAGAATTTTCATATTGTAGATATAACCTGATAATTGCAAGGGACAATGATGGAACTGTTTTCCTCTATCTGGATAAAGTACCTTACGTTTAATTTGTGGGCAGTATTATCATGCTATATGTGGTCATTTTAAATCTGTAGGATTTTTTTTCTTACTGTGACTAAGATAAGATAGGTCTTTTCCTTTCTACTTCTCTCTATTAAATGTATCTCTTTTGAGTTCATTATTTCTGTGTTGAGTGCTTTTTAATATGGATTTGGTAATCAATATATTAACTATTCTTCCATTTGTGTCATATATAAACTTGAAAGGTAGTTCTTAATATGCTGGTGATTAAAAAAATTGAACAAAGTAGGACAAATGTGAAAATTTGTGAACAAGAGCCCTCTCTCTGGGAGAATACTGTCTAGTAAAATCTATCCATAGAATATGGATGTGGTTGTTCAATACACTACTAAAATTTCTGACATTCTATTACCTAATAATGTTTAAGCACACAGGGTTTGAGTCAGACAGACACAGGTTCAAATCCTGGTCCATTGTTTTGGCTATGGACAAGTTATACAACATTTTTGACACTTTGCTTTCTCCTCTGAAGAGTGAGGTTAATAATACTAATATCAGAGGATATTAAAACATACATAAAAATCTTTCCCCTAGAACAGTACCTGACATATAGTAGTTATTCAACAAATGATAGCTATTATTATTGATATTATCATGAGAATTTAGAGAATTTGATCAATATATATGTCTTTGTATACCAGACAAAAATCTCATCAAAAAAATAATGAGGTGTATTTGGCTTAGTTTATTTGGTGAATCTTGATGCTATTAACATTTATATCTTTTATTCTTAAATTAATCTACTATACATTTTTAAAAATTTTTTATAGGGCTTCCCTGGTGGCTTAGAGGGTAAAGAGTCCACCTGCAATGAGGGAGACCCAGGTTCAATCCCTGAGTTGGGAAGATCCCCTGGAGAAGGAAATGACAACCCACTCTGGTGTTCTCGCCTGGAAAATCCCGTGGATGGAGGATCCCATGGCTGCAGTCCCTGGGGTCGCAAAGAGTCGGACACGACTGAGAGACTTCACTTTCACATGCATTTTTAATCTCTTAATGTTTCTCAGTTTGTAAATCCTTTGACTGAGTTTTTAATGTTTCTGTATACAATGAAATCAAATGAAACCTTGCTTTTCTTAATACTGGTGTTAGGTACACCCCCAAAACTGCTTTCTTTTGCTGAGCACCCAGAACTAAATAAGTAGTTGTGGAGATGAATTTTCATTCATGCCTTTATTTATGAAAAGTCAACTGTCTTTAGTTATCTTTAGCCACCACTTTCTAAAACTTCTCCAAGTTTGTTTTCCCATTGAGTTAAATAAAATGACCTGGAAAGTTTTAAATGCTAGTACAAAATCAAAAGGAATCAACTGAAAGATTTTGTGGCAGGTAAGAAAGTTAATTATCAGCTATGGTTTGATACTTTTATCCAATAACTAATTTTGTACAAAGTTATGTTTCATTGTGGATGACAGGATAGAGTGATTTTAAAGATTTATTTCATATTAAGTAAGATTTTGATGCTTTTGATTAAAAAGTAGATATGTAAAGGGTGTTCATGGGATTCCCCAGAGGAAGTTGGGTGGGTTTCTGAGAGCACTAAGAGAAAACTTTCCAAAGTAAGTTTATTGGTAAGTCAGCCAAGGAATCCTTGACCAACATTTTTATTTTTTTTGTAGTTTTGAAATAACCTTAGCTCTAAGATATCTAGTAACCTCAAGAAAATATATCCTAGCTTGTTCTGTGTACTCTATGTCTCATTTTAGACACTTCAGATTTCAGGAGTAAGGTTCAATAATTTTAAAACTTAATGCCCTGACATAGAAAACCACTGGCATTATTAACTTTCAAATCAATGAAGAGAGTAGAAGACTGTTTTAACAAAAGAGCTAATGGCTATTTTCTTTAACCTATGGTTGGGTTAATTGAACAACATGGCCTTTTCTTGGGACACTAAAAGTAAAATGGAGAGTCTGACTTTTTATATCTGAATTCTCTAAGGTATCTGTTTGGCAAATGGGTAACACATGTCGATCTTATTCTTTTCTTAAATAGTCTTTCTTCATGGCAGGAATGATATGACTCATTATTTAACATTTGTGTAGCACTGGCAATAGACTTGTCTTTGCATCCTGGTGGGCATAGTATAAAAAGAAGGTAAACTCAATAATAAGAGCTAATTATGACAAGAGTAAAGGTGTACTACTGAACAAGTACTCTGCTTTTTCTTAACAAACAGAAATGGATAGGAGACTGCACACGCCTGGTTCTGTCATCTAGAATGCTGGTAACCTACTCCCTCTCCCCCCGCAAAGCTTAGTTAAAAAGCACAGCTGAATTAAACACAAAGAGAAACCCGTGGACTTGTGGATATAACTGTGCTTTCAGTAAAGCTTTATCTCAGTAACATGATGATTTAAAGCAGATGTGATTTTCCTAACATTGCTATGGTTTCGACCACCTAGTTCTTTTACTCCTTTGTGATTTTGAATGAATTATTGATAAGGAATACTTCAAAGGTGCACAAAAAAATATTTTACACTTACCATTTATAAAACAATGATGTTGATGGAGGGAGAAAGAAAATCCCTGTCAATATTTTTCTGAGACTAAACAATAACAAAGTGCCTTCAGGATTCATTTTAATGAGAAAAACTAGGGTGGCTCTGTGGAAGTCTCAAGACAGGCAGTGCACACTAGGAAATTAATTATTCCTTGGCAGTCAGGCAAATGTATGCAGTTTATGGTGGCATTGCAGAAAATAAATATTCTTTTAATCAGCAATGCTGGCTTATTTCCTCAAAGGTAACATCAAACTTTAAACGCATGAAGTCACATATTTTTAAGATAGGATTACAAAACAAAGGGTTTGCTTGGCTTTTCAGAATACTGTTTTCAGGTTACTGTTTGCACAGGGTTTCCTCCAAGTAAGTGCAGCTGATCCCTGAGTCTTGTCCACACTCAGAGAACAGGATTATCATTACGGACAGCATTTTCTCCAAGCTTGACTGTGATCTGTACTGGAGGAGACATTGACTTTCATGATGGTTTTATGGATCGATGATTCAGGTGGTTCTCCAGATAGCTCTGCTGGGTTCCTGGGCCATGTTTGCAAGTCAAAGCTGCGTCTCCTCCCCTAGGTGGAATTTCTCAGCTCAGGGATTCACTTCTTAGCTGCCTCTTAGCTGCCTCCAGCTCAGGCATTTGGCAGCTGATGGGGCAGCGCTACTAATGCAACCGAGTCTTCAAAGCAGCAGGTGATAAGAGACGTTGGGATTTTAACAGGGTAATGAATTAATTCACAAACTCACTGAGCACAAATGATAACTTCGGTATAATTTCGAGTTACAATTAGGAAGGGATTGCATTGTTTTACGGGATAAAGGTATTAGTTTTGATTCTTGTAATGTAATGTGTGGCATACTGGTATCTTTGAGGAAAAGCCAGGTTCTGGATGTGTGAATTTGCCCGTGACCAACTCCTGAAATGGATGCAAATTAAAATGAGTGATTTCTGTGATAGCAAAGTGTGCTGTAGCGTAGCTTCTATACTCAGATCCCTAAGAGGGACTGGCAGAGGCTCAGAATTTCATTTTGCCTGAACTTTTATCCAAAAGCAGCATAACCAACCCTTCTCCAAATGTATCCCAAACTTTTATTATATTTTGAGTGAATTCAGGCTGAACATGCAATCTTTATGTTGTACTTCAACCTTGTAATTATTTCAGTGACTCTCTTCAAAATCAACAGATTCAAGACAATATCTAATTCCTGAATTCGTTATGACAAGGGAATCATTTATATTTTCCCTATTGTTTCTGATGTTTCCCCCAAAATATTTCTAGTAGAAAAAAGACAATTTTAAATTTCAGAGACAATCCTCAGAAAAACAAGTTCTCCTTTTTTCAGGGTTTGATTGCCATTATTAACAGTATTTTCAAAAAGGAAATTGTGAGTGTGTATTTTAAGGATGTATGCTAATGTTTATTTTAGAATTATTTCCTATCATGTTCGTCTTTCAGATGGCTAAACTGCTAAAGGTAATCAATAAAATCTATTGCTTGTACCTGTAGAATGCTCAGATAAGTACTAGGTATACATGCTAATTAAAAATATCAGTTAATGATAATAGAGGTGATAGATATAATGATAAAATACTCTTTCTTTCAGATGACTGACTTACATGGAAATGATATATTCATTTAATACAATGAATATTCAATGTGATTTAATAAATATTCATGGGACACCTGTGCTGGGCCCTAGAGATATTAAGATGAGAAAGCTTCAGTTTTGGTTACTTACCATGGTAGATTGCATTGTTTTTCTTAAATATTCACTCCTCTTCCTGTAAAAGGATTAGACCTCCCTAGGTGGGGATGTATGTACCTTGCAGTGTGTCCTGTGAGAGGGGGATATACTTCTTTATCTCCTTGGCTGTGTAACTGACTTTAGCCAATGGTGTGTGAGTGGACACCATGCACGCTACACCTGAGAAGATGATTTAAGAAGCATCATATGATTCCATCGTCACCTTCTTTTTGCTGTAAGAATTGCAAGTCTCAACAAAGAGATTCTCCTAACTTGAAACAGAATCCTAACCGTAATCTGAATCCTGGAATAAGAAGATTGAAAAAAGCTCACAACAAACTTGCAGCTATCGGCGTGTACCATGTTCATTGTTGTAAATCACTGAGATTATGGAAGTTGTTGACTCACAGTGAAGCTAGCTGAAACACTTTGCCTGGATTTAAACTACCGTACATTAATTCTAAGACATTAAAACTTCTCACTGTCTGTTTGGTGACCTAGGACCAAAAAAAGGAGACTAATCCTCATCCAAGAATTCTGCAAACTATAGCTGTTTGTAACAGCCTTGGATGGACTGTGAGCAGACTCCATCTGGGTTACTCTGGCTAAGTTTGCCGACTGTTAAATATTAGTACATTAGCTGTGCAGCTTTCATCATTGAGTGTAGGTCACTGAAAGAGCTAACTCTGTCGTAATTTATTTGTCCTAGATGTAGTCACCTGGACCAAGTCAACTGGTAATTTAAGGTCAAAGCTTTCATGGTTTACTTCTCTAGTGTGTGTTAGTCACTCAGTCATGGCCAACTGTTTGCAACCGCATGGACTGTAGCCCACCAGACCCTTCTGTCCATGGAATTCTCCAGGCAAGAATACTAGAATGGGTTGCCATTTCCTTCTCCAGGGGATCTTCCCAACCCAGGGATCACACCTGGGTCTTCTGCATTGCAAGTGGATATTTACCATCTGAGCTACTAGGGAAGCTACTTATCTAGTAGGGTAAGAATAAAGACCTGTTCAGGGCAGTTAACATGTCAAGGTTATCGCCTCTCAGTATGTGTTAGAGATCAACAAACACTTGTATTAATAATTATTTTTCTCTTCCTAGGGTCAAGGTTAACATGGATGGAAAGAATTCTTGTCTAATCTACAGTAAGAGAAGGATGTGTTTGCATGAGAGCAAAAATGTAAGGATGAGCAAGAGAGAGAGAGAAAGAGAGAGAGAACTAAAGGTTTAACTAAGGGTTTCCCCTATGTACCTGCATGCACCAGATACTAAGTGAAAATCCCATTATATTAAGAAGACAAAGGAAAAAAAAAATCAAAACCCAAGATCATTGAATGTTTTTTGTGGTTGATTCATTTCAGGATACATTTTTCTACAAGTCCTTTGCTAACTGCCTTTCTTGGACTTTTGTTGCTAGGACACATGAAACAGAGGACATCAACATGCTGCCCCATTCTCCTCCCTTCCTGTGGCTCCTGCACATTCTATTTCCACCCCTTTGCAGCTGGGTGGCTCATGTGATTGGTTCCAGCCCCTGGACCTGAATAGAAGTGGTGCTTGTCACTCAAGAGGCTGAGGCTTGGCTCCTTGAGTTTCTCTTCTCTGCCATGGTCATCCTGGGAGACACATGCTGAGAGGCCAGTGCCACCAGATGGCATCTGAACAGATCCTGACTCACTGCTTGGACCTGAGAGGGAATTTTGTGAACAAGAAATAAGGTTATGTATTTTATTTATTATTATAGCTTATTGTGGGCCAACATATGGCTTCTGAACACTTCTAATTTTTTGCCTTGGAACTAATTATTTTTTTAATCTTTCAAAGTCTGACTTCCTCCCTTCTTTCCTCTCTACTTTTTTTCTTCTTTTCTTCATTCTAAAACTATTTATGGGCCATGAACTATATGCCAAGAATTATGATGATAAACAGTTGAGGCATAGATTCTGCCCTGTGGAATTAGAGGGGAGTGAGAATGACTAATGATTTTTTTATTCCTTTTACCTGTACCAGGCACTCTACCAAACTATCTCATTTAATTCTCACAACCACACCACAAGCTAGTTTCTATTACTACCCCTAATTTATTGAAAAAGAGATGGAGCTTCAGAGAGGTCAATGATAAGGCCCAAATCAGACAGACAGTGAAGGACTGAGCTGGGCTTCAACCTTGAGCTGCTCATTGCCAAAGTCTTGGTGATGAAACACTTTTGCTTCTCTGGAGAGGCTGCACGTTATTATTATATAATAATATATATCACCATCATTATTATATTATTAATATAATATATAATGTTATATTCTTATATTAATATATTATGTTATAATAATATATATTGTTATTGTTATTAATACATAGATCTGTTAGAAGTAGAGATTTCTCCCCTCTTTGGATACGAGTTTGTTCTTTGATGTTTTGATCATAGTGCAAAGAGTGTCAAGAGCCTGAAGCAGTCAGAATTCCACTCACCTCACTGGCTGTCTGAAAAATGCCTGGGCAGGTTCCAGTGTTACCCTCCATGCTTTTATTCCTCTGCTAAAGGCAAGAGTCCTCATCTGGGTGGACAGCCTCAGAACCCTCTGCTGGTGTAGCTGGCGCAGGGATGTGTGGGGGCACAAAGGGAGCCGCTCACAGTCCAGTCAGGCCCCTGTGAGGACAACTGGGTAATACTGCCAACAAAGGAAGGGGGAGTCAAAATTCCCTTTCCTGGGGAATATCTGTGGACCCATGGTGACAACTAATCACAACTTTAAAAATAAATTATTTGGGATGAAAGGGAGAGCTCTCCTCCAATTTATTTATGGTTTTGGGTTCTCAAAGGAGCTAGCAGGATTTTGAAACAAACCAAGTTTAAGCACGGATTTGTGAGGTCACCGCTTCTGCCTCATTGCTGACAGAGAGCTTATCTTATTGGAAGAGGGAAGGGAACTTTGGCTTCTTGATTAAGAACACTTGATCTTGAGACCTGTTTATCTTGTTTGCTTCCTCTGAGGAGCATCAGGGGTGGTCAGGCCTCTCTCTGGCATCCAGGACACCTGAGAAGCTGAGAACTGATTTCTCAAAGTGTGGGTCGCTGATCACATGCATTAGAAACACCTCGAGTCATTGTTACTGAGGTGGGTTATGAATCCCACTGCTGACTCACTGAATTCAAAGCTTGGAAGTGGAATGGAGTTCTGAGCACCTCAACAAGCATCCAAGGGATTGTCACATGCACACCAAGGCTGGACAACAGTGGGCTGGAGGCCACAGCTTCCTCTCGACTGGCCCTGAGCGCAGGTCTTGCTGACATTTAGGCTTTTATTCCTGTCTTATTTCTCCCCCTGACCCAACACAAACATCATTTTTAATAGCCTTATGGAACTTCCAGCAATAACTTCTGTATTATAGATGACCCACGCAGGATGAAATAACTGCTTTCTTTATAGGGCAGATTACAAAAATACAACTTTCGAGAAACCACAGCTTCCTCTATTGTTCTGCATTGTTGTTGTTCAGTCGCTGAGCTGTGTTTGACTCTTTCGTGACCCCATGGACTGTAGCCCACCAGGCTCTTCTGTCCATGGGATTTCCCAGGCAAGAATACTGGAGTGGGTTGCCATTTCCTTCTCCAATTGTTATGTGTTATGCATTTTCAAATGAAACTTCACTCCTTGAAAGAAATTTCATGTTCACACTAAAAAAGTTCCCTTTAAAAATTTAAAAGATGAGATTCACTGCCTTATGCCTCCATATTCCCTCCTGCAGGCATCTGTGCAGACACCTCAAAAAGCCACCCAAGGAAAGTGAAACTGGGGTCCACTTTACGCTCTCTTTATGCTCTTTCATTATTGTGGTTCCCTTCTGAAAATGGAGAAGGTTTCCTTTCCCGGCACCATTTTCTTCTTTGGTTCAATCACCTTCTCACACTCTCTTTCTATTTTTATTTTAAGCAAATATTTAGGTTTAGGAGCTGAAAATCTCCTCGGACAATTTACAGTGAAGCCCATGACCCAGAAGGATTAGTAAGGGGGAGGAGGAGAGGACAGCAAGGCTCTCCCTGGTGAGTTTGAGAAAGACTGGGTTTGCTAGATGAAATGTAAAGATCAGAATTCACATATCTGTGGGAGGCTTGGCAAAAAAAAAAAACACAAAAAAACAAAAACCAAAACATCATTTCAAGCAAAGTTACAGGAAGAAAAAAACGCCTCAAACCCAACTCCCTCTTTCATAGCAGCAAGCTATGTAGGCTATGAATTATTTCACTGAACAGTGTTAAGTGCTTTCCTGTTGAAAAATGAGGAACTTATTAATTATTTTAAGTTTGAAGTAATTAAGCCAAGCGCTGTCAGGCTGACATGGTTTTCTCAGCAGGCGGCTGGGTTCTTCTAGCAGAGTGAAGGATTTTTCTAGTCCCATATGCTGAGCTACAGGTGAGCCAGTTGGTAAATATGTGACACCTTTTAATTATACCTTGTTGCAAGCTGCAGCTTGTCTTGTGAATTATTTGATCATTTGTTGCTCTCTCATGAAAGAGAAGCAATAGGTGAGTCTTCCTAGGAAAGGGGTGGGGGTAAGAACAGAGGAGTGACTGGGTGTATGGAATGGAGGAAAAGCAATGCTGTACTAGGGGCTTTAAGAGATTATTTCAGGGACTGCAGATGACCTTCTAGCATAAATTCTGTAAAGTTTGTTGTCTCAGTTGGCAGAGCACACTCTTATATACAAAATAAATAACCAGTGAAGACCCATTGTATGACACAGGGAACTCTACTCAACACTCAGTAATGGACTATATAGGAAAAGAATCTGAAAGAGTCACTATGTGTCTACACATAGCTGATTCACTTTGCTGTATATCTGAAACTAACACAACTTGTCAATCAATTATATGTGTGGGCTCCGTTGTGTCCAACTCTTTGTGGTCCCATGAGCTACAGCCCACCAGGCTCCTCTGTATTTCCCAGGCAAGAATACTGGAGCAGGTTGCCATTTCCTACTCCAGATCTTCTCACCCCAAGGATTGAACTGGAGTCTCCTGAGTCTCCTGCAATGGCAAGCACATTCTTTACCACTGAGTCACTGGGGTCAATAAAATAAATATACCCCAATAAAAATTAAAGAAAATAAAAAGAATGCTGATAATAGCTGAGGAAACAGGCTTTTGTAGCTGGTCCAGTCAGGCCTGGGTGGTAGGAAAGACTGAAAAGCTTTTTCTCTTCACCTTCTCTCTGGGCTACTATTTACCCAGTGATGGTGGTCAGTGGTAAAGGATTTGCCAATGCAAACAATGCAGGAGACGTGGGTTTGATCCCTGGGTCAGGAAGATCCCCTGGAGAAGGAAATGGCAATCATTGTAGAACCTGGTATTCTTGCCACTCTAGTATTCTTGCCTGTGAAATCCCATGGACAAAGGAGCCTGGTGGGCTACAGTCCATGGCATTGCAAAAGAATCAGATGTGACTTAGCGACTAAACAGCAGTAACACAACAAGCTACCCAGCTAAATTACAGGTGCGTGATGGAGAGCTATTTTTTCCTTACTTAAAAAAAACTTTAAATACAATTGCTTTACAATGTTGTGTTAGTTTCTCTACAGCAGCGTGAATCAGCTATATGTATACAAACGTCCCCTCCCTCTTGAACCTCCCTCCCACTGCCCGCCCCCCCAGTCTCACCTTTGTATCTCGTCACAGAGCACCGACCTGAGCTCACTGTGCTATTCAGCAGCTTCCCACTAGCTCTCTATTTTGCACATGGTAACGTAAATATGTTATTGCTACTCTGTCAATTTGTCGCACTCTCCCTCCCTCTGTTCTCTACATCTGGGTCCCTACTCCTGCTCTGAAAATAGGTTCATCAGTACCATTTTAGATTCCGTATATATCTGCTAATATGAGATATTTGTTTTTCTCTTTCTGACTTACTTCACTCTGTATGACAGGCTCTAAGTTTGATGGACAGCTTTTGAGCTCACATTTTCTCAGAAGAAGACCAGGAAGATGGAAGATGGAAAGAAGGGGCTGAGAAAGCATTGTTGGCAGTGGTAGAGTTAGACGGTTGCATATCTGTGAAAGTTTTCCAAGTTCTTTTTTTGAAGGCTAAAATTCAAAAGTCTCCTTTAGTAGCAATATCTTTCCAACCATTCCTTGCATCGAGGAACAAATTTGATAAAAGTCAGAACAAATTTGTCTTTGGCAATCCTACTCAGTGCCGGCCACCGCTGCCACCTCTGTATTCAACACCAAGGGCAAACCAGCGCCTGCCTGCCCATGAGCCCTCTGTGTAATGGAGCACGTTTGTAGCCTAGGGTTGCGATATGTTGTCCATTTATCTCATGTCCTCGAAGGCGCAGGAAATTTTCTTTTCTGGCCTAAAATCTTATTTGTTTTTACTCTGAGCCTTCTGCTGGATAACTGGCTAATTTAACAATGACATTTGTGCTAATGTGTTGATCCAGTCACTCACTTATTTAATCACCATTAATTGACTGCCTACTTTATAACATTGTGGAAAATGCACAAGGCAAACATAGTCCTTCCCTCCTGGTACTTATCTACTCAGATTAGAGAAACTCTTCCTGGCTTCCATATATAGTCAGCTTGAAACTACATCTTTAAATGGGAAAGAAATATTATACTAATTATTTTTTTATTTTAATGCTCCTCTCTTTTTATTATTGAAGTATAGCCAATGTATAATATTATATAAATGACAGGTGTACAATGAAGTGATTAACAGAAGTTAAATTACATTTCAGTTCAGTTCAGTTCAGGCACTCAGTCCTGTCCGACTCTTTGCAACCCCATGAATCGCAGCACGCCAGGCCTCCCTGTCCATCACCAACTCCTGGAGTCTACCCAAACCCATGTCCATCGAGTCGGTGATGCCATCCAGCCATCTCATCCTCTGTTGTCCCCTTTTCCTCCTGCCCCCAGTCCTTCCCAGCATTAAGGTCTTTTCCAGTGAGTCAACAATTTGCATGAGGTGGCCAAAGTATTGGAGTTTCAGCTTCAACATTAATCCTTCCAACGAACAGCCAGGACTGATCTCCTTTAGGATGGACTGGTTGGATCTCCTTGCAGACCAAGGGACTCTCAAGAGTCTTCTCCAATACCACAGTTCAAAAGCATAAATTCTTTGGTGCTCAGCTTTCTTCACTGTCCAACTCTCACATCCATACATGACTACTGGAAAAACCATAGCCTTGACCAGACAGACTTTTGTTGGCAAAGTAATGTCTCTGCTTTTTAATATGCTATTTGGTTGGTCATAACTTTCCTTCCAAGGAGTAAGTGTCTTAATCTCATGGCTGCAATCACCATTTGCAGTGATTATGGAGCCCAAAAAAATAAAGTCTGACACTGTTTCCACTGTTTCCCCATTTATTTGCCATGAAGTGATGGGACCAGATGCCATGATCTTAGTTTTCTGAATGTTGAGCTTTAAGCCAACTTTTCCACTCTCCTCTTTCACTTTCATCAAGAGGCTCTTTAGTTCTTCACTTTCTGCCATAAGGGTGGTGTCATCTGCATATCTGAGGTTATTGATATTTCTCCCAGCAATCTTGATTCTAGGTTGTGATTCTTCCAGCCCAGCATTTCTCATGATGTACATTGCATATAAGTTAAATAATCAGGGTGATAATATACAGCCTTGACGTAATCCTTTTTCTATTTGGAACCAGTCTGTTGTTCCATGTCCAGTTCTAACTGTTACTTCCTGACCTGCATGCAGATTTCTCAAGAGACAGATCAGATGGTCTGGTATTCCCATTTCTTTCAGAATTTTCCACAGTTTACTGTGATCTGCACAGTCAAAGGCTT
This sequence comes from Cervus canadensis, assembly GCF_019320065.1. NCBI lineage: Eukaryota > Metazoa > Chordata > Mammalia > Artiodactyla > Cervidae > Cervus > Cervus canadensis. The sequence continues at coordinate 44,885,185 of NC_057387.1, forward strand.
TGGCATAGTTAATAAATCAGAAATAGATGTTTTTCTGGAACTCTCTTGCTTTTTCTATGATCCAACAGATGTTGGCAATTTGATCTCTGATTCCCCTGCCTTTTCTAAAACCAACTTCACCTGGAAGTTCACGGTTCACATATAGTTGTAGCCTGGCTTGGAGAATTTGGATCATTACTTTACTAGTGTGTGAGATGAGTGCAATTGTGTGGTAGTTTGAGCATTCTTTGGCATTGCCTTTCTTAGGGATTGGAATGAAAATACCTTTTTCAGTCCTGTGGCCACTGCTGCGTTTTCCAAATTTGCTGGCATGTTGAGTGCAACATTTTCACAGCATTATCTTTTAGGATTTGAAATAGCTCAACTGGAATTCCATCACCTCCACTAGCTTTGTTCATAGTGATGCTTCCTAAGGTCCACTTGACTTCACATTCCAGGATGTCTGGCTCTAGGTGAGTGATCACACCATCGTGATTATCTGGGTCATGAAGATCTTTTTTGTACAGTTCTTCTGTGTATTCCTGCCACCTCTTCTTAATATCTTCTGCTTCTGTTAGGTCCATACCATTTCTGTCCTTTATTGTGCTCATCTTTGCATGAAATGTTCCCTTGGTATCTCTAATTTTCTTGAAGAGATCTCTTGTCTTTCCCGTTCTGTTGTTTCCCTCTATTTCTTTGCATTGATCACTGAGGAAGGCTTTTTTTAATCTCTCCTTGCTATTCTTTGGAACTCTGCATTCAGATGGGAATATCTTTCCTTTTCTCCTTTGCTTTTCACAACTATTTGTTGGGCCTCCTCAGACAGCCATTTTGTTTTTTTGCATTTCTTTTCCATGGGAAAACTTCAGCTGAAGAAGCTGAAGCTGAAAGGTTCTATGAAGACCTACAAGACCTTTTAGAACTAACACCCAAAAAAGATGTCCTTTTCATTAGAGGGGACTGGAATGCAAAATTAGGAAGTCAGGAAACACCTGGAGTAATAGGCAAATTTGGCCTTAGAGTACGGAATGAAGCAGGGCAAAAGCTAATAGAGTTTTGCCAAGAGAACACAATGGTCATAGCAAACACCCTCTTCCAACAACACAAGAGAAGACTCTACACATGGATATCACCAGATGGTCAACACCAAAATCAGATTGATTATATTCTTTTCAGCCAAAGGTGGAGAAGCTCTATACAGTCAGGAAAAACAAGACCGGGAGCTGACTGTGGCTTAGATCATGAACTCCTTATTGCCAAATTTAGACTGAAATTGAAGAAAGTAGGGAAAACCACTAGACCATTCAGGTATGACCTAAATCAAATCCCTTATGATTATACAGTGGAAGTGAGAAATAGACTTAAGGGACTAGATCTGATAGACAGAGTGCCTGATGAACCATGGATGGAGGTTCGTGACATTGTACAGGAGACAGGGATTAAAACCATCCCCACAGGGAAAAAATGCTAAAAAGCAAAATGGCTGTCTGAGGACGCCCTACAAATATTCCATTTAGAATTATTATTAAATATTTGCTATGTTCTCTCTGTTGTACAATATACATTATAGCTTATTTTATATATAATAGTTTATACTTCTTAATCTTCCACCACTATATTTCTCCTCCTTACTTCTCTCTCTCCACTAGTAACAACTAGTTTGTTCTCTATATCTGTGAGTCTGTTTCTTTTTTATTGTATTCACTAGTTAGTTGTACTTTTTTAGGTTCTACATATAAGTAATCTCACACAGGGTTTGCCTTTCTATTCTGACTTACTTTTCTTAGCAAAATGCCCTCCAAGTCCATCCATGTTGCTGCAAATGGCAAAATTTCATTCTTTTTTATGGCTAAGTAGTAAGTTTTTTTAAAAAATCCATTTAATTTCAAATTCAAGCCTCTATGTTGCTGGCCTAGTGGAAAATTTAATCTAAGTGAATTTTTTTAATGGTCTATACAGTTTATACACAGACAGGAACCTAGGCTAGGCCCCCACAATCCCTGGGATTCAGAGCTTTCTCTGTAGAACTGAGCCCCCGTAGTAGCTAGTGCAGGGGGAGGATGGGGAGGGCAAAATCATGGAAGTGAATGAGTCAAGCTCTTGCCACCATTTGGCTGGGAACAAGGGACCAGGATAGGAAAGAGGGCATGAAGGCAACCTAAGCAGTGAGTGGTCGAGGGGTACATTGAAGAGCTATGAAGAGGTGACTAGGCTGAGAGTGCAATGTTGGGGGCACCAATATAGGACCTCTGAGGTCAGTATTTGTGAAGATTGGAGTGCACTAGTCCTGGAGTCTTGTAAATAGGTGAAGGGCAAAGGAGTGGGGGCAGGGACTTCCTGAGAACACTTTCTGAGGAAACTTACAGGGGGCCCTGAGGGCTGAGAAGTCCAACTCCGAGGCAAGGCAAGAGTAGGGTGCAGGAGGAGGGCATCCAGGAGCGAGAAGTGGGCGAGAGCCCCTGGGAGCCCTGTCTCTCACTGGCTGGGTCCTCTGAGACTCAGAGACCACAGGGCAGGCTGAGGGAGGGAAGCAGCTGGCTGGCTGTGGGGCAGAGGGTGGGGGAGGTGACTGATGGAGAACAGTGCTTCACAACCAGTGTTCCAAAATCTCAGACCCAGAAAGGTGCATGCTCGCGCGTGAGCGCAGACAAACACACACGCGCACACACACATATAGTCTCTTGGAACTCCCACGCACATCTTTTTCCTCAGTGATGACATGTAGCAAACAGCCTTACCTAATTCCCAGGAAAAGAGCCCCAGCTGCAGCTCTGGCCTGGTCATCCATGGCATTTAAGCACATGCTGAGTTTCCTGTCCTCTACTCTGGCCCAGCATGAAGGCCACTGTCCGGGTGGTTCACTGCCTGCCTTATTTGCCTCCCTTTCTCCCAGGTTCTTTGAGGCTTGTCTGTGGTCCATCTGGGCTGCCCAACCTTGCCCCCCTGGAGAAGCAGGAGTTGTAGGGAGTGGTAAAACCTCAGAGAAGGGACTGGTCATGGTCTGTAGCACGGCACTTGACTGGGGGTTGGGGAGGCAGAGCTGCAGTGGGAAGAATAGCTGTGCAGCCTCTGGGGAGCTCCCACCCTCCTTGGGCAGCTCGGTCCTTAGACCCTGACCCAACCTCTACTCTCAGGGCCCAGCAGGGCCTGCTTTCTTTTCATGCCAACCATGAGATAGAGACACGGTGGTATCAGAGCAAAGGTGAGGAAGGGGCACCAGGTAAAACGTGGGAGCTGAGACAGAGGTGCAATTTGTGACACAGAGCAGGTCAGATGCCTTAAAGAGCAGCAAGGGGCTGGTGACAAGGAGATGGGTAAACGGAACTGAGCCACAAAAGGATGGTAATTCAATGACAATCTAAGAACTGACACAAATTGCCAAGACTCTGGAGTGTCCAATTTATTTTTATCAGTGACTCCTACATCATTTTCATTTTTGCTTTATGTACAGAAAAAAGAACACTCACTACCACTGAAGTAGAAAATCCTGCATTATTCGGTGCATCAAGTTTTTGTATATAAAATAAATGTAGCCATCATGTTTATAGTCAAACTTGTGAACATCACACTTCTGGTGTCATAGCTCTATGTCAACTGAAGAAAACCACCTTTATAATTTGAAAGGCAATATTAGCCAGCAATGTTTTTTAAACAGTGGCAAAAGTTAACTACCTTTTCTTGGTTACCTTTTACAAGGTGTTTAAATTAAAATTTTTTATTAAGATATTTTACAGAATAATTTGCTTAAGCTAAATGCATATAAAATGTTAAGTTCAGTTCAGTCACTCAGTCGTGTCTGACTCTTTGCAACCCCATGGACTGCAGCATGCCAGGCTTCCCTGTCCATCACCAACTCCTGGACCTTGCTCAGACTCATGTCCATTGAGTCAGTGATACCATCCAACCATCTTATGCTCTATCATCCCCTTCTCCTCCCATCTTCAATCTTTCCCAGCATTAGGGTCTTTTCAAATAAGTCAACTCTTTGTATCAGGTGGCCAAAGTATTGGAGTTTCAGCTTCAGTCCTTCTAATAAACACCCAGGACTGATTTCCTTTAGGATGGACTGGTTGGATCTCCTTGCAGTCCAAGGGACTCTCAAGAGTCTTCTCCAACACTACAGTTCAAAAGCATCAATTCTTCAGTGCTCTGCTCTCTTCACAGTCCAACTCTCACATCCATACATGACCACTGGAAAAACCATAGCCTTGACCAGATGGATCTTGGTTGGCAAATTAATGTCTCTGCTTTTTAATATTCTGTCTAGGTTGGTCACAACTTTTCTTCCAAGGAGTAAGTGTCTTTGAATTCCATAGCTGCAGTCACCATCTGCAGTGATTTTGGAGCCCCCCAAAATAAAGTCTGACACTGTTTCCCCATCTATTTGCCATGAAGTGATGGGACCAGATGCCATGATCTTAGTTTTCTGAATGTTGAGCTTTAAGCCAGCTTTGTCACTCTCCTCTTTCACTTTCATCAAGAGGCTTTTTAGTTCTTCTTTGCCTTCTGCCATAAGGGTGGTGTCATCTGCATATCTGAGGTTATTGATATTTCTCCTGGCAATCTTGATTCCAACTTGTGCTTCATCCAGCCCAGCATTTCTCATGATGTACTCTGCATATAAGTTAAATAAGCAGAGTGACAATATATAGCCTTGACGTACTCCTTTAAACATGCCTTTTGTTCTACCTAAAATACAGATACAGGCTACCCTGCCCATGGAATTCTCCAGGCAAGAATATTGAAGTGGGTTGCTCTTCCCTTCTCCTGGAGATCTTCCTAACCCAGGGATAGAACCCATGTCTCTTGCATTGCAGGTAGATGCTTTACCATCTGAGCCATTAGGGAAGACTATATATATATATATATGATACATATATATTAATAATACATATATATATATACATATTATTAATAATATTTGTGTCTATGTTATATTACTATATACTTTATTATAATATAATATATCCTTTTATCATATGTATATTATATGCTTAATAATATATATACTATAAAATTTTATATATATACTTATAAAATTTCTGAGCTGGAGGAGGGCATGGCAACCTTCAGTACTCTTGCCTGGAGAATCCAATGAACAATGGAGCCTGCGGGCTATAGGCCACGTGGTTGCAAAGAGTCAGACATGACTGAAGCGACTAAGCATGCAGGCACAATATTTGTTTATTTATTTCTGGCTGTGCTGGTTCTTCATTGCTGTGGGCTATTCTCTAGTTGTGATGCATAGGCTTGTCACTGTGGGGGCTTCTCTTGTTGCAGTTATCCAGCTCCAGGGCCTGTGGGCTTCAGTAGTTGCAGTGAATGGGCTGGGTAGTTGTGGCTTCTGAGTTGTAGAGCACAGGCTCAGTAGTTGTGGCACTCAGGCTTAGTTGCTCCATGGCATGTGGGATCATCCCAGACTAGGGGTTGAAACTGTGTCTCCTGCATTGGCAGGCAGGATCTTTACCACTGAGCCCCCAGGGAAGACCAAACCAGCAGTGTTCAAAGTTTGGCTATACACATAAGCATTTTTATGGGTGAGCTCACTAAGAGACTGTAAAAGTTTTAACAGAAAGCCAAATATTGTGCAAATTATGAAGGTTTAAAGCCTACTTGCAAGCACTGCTGCCTGTGGGAAGAATTTGTATATACAGTTGGATAGAGACAGTTTATGTCTCATTGTAGTAAACCTTTGCTTTACAGAGTTTTATAAGCAAGTTCAAGAAGTCACGATTGGTTACAAACATCAAGTAAAATGAAATTAAATTGTTGTTTTCCATTTGATATATTTTAAGGTAAATCCTCAGTTTGTAGCAGTGCCTATAAAATAAACACCTCTTGCAATCTTAAAATTTTAAAATATTTAATACAACATGTTCCTTTGGATTTGCTTACTTGAACCTGTGGAGATGCCCACAGCTCTTAGTCATCTTTGGTGGGTTTGGCCTTGATTGGGCTCTCCCAAAGATTAATGAACTGAAAGATGAGACAGCCTCTTTCCCTACATTCTTGCCTTTCCATTAGGGCATTCTATGTTTTTATAAAAATTTTTTGAAGTCTATTTTAAAAACTGCTTATTACCATGAAACAAAGATGCAGTGTATGTACAACATTAAAAGAACTCTACACTAAAAAGACATTTAGAATAATGACTTTTTTGATATACACATATATTTTGGAAAATGTGAAGATGCCAAACACAGAACTTGATGAAGAAAATCAGTCACCAAATGACAAGTTTATTTTAATGAAGAATTTTTGGAATTAGTTTGATACAGTGTATATGTATAATAATATGTATAATTGAACAACTGGCATAGGGAATCCAAGTTCTAGCCAAGGAAACTTTAAAAGATGAAATATTAACTTCTCTCAAAACTTTTTTTAGTGTGTGTGTAAACGTTTGTGTTCAATAAAGAGCAGAAATGGAGAGAGAATAAGTTGGCAGAGGAGTAGGTGGGCATGGAGTATATCTCTTTTCATGGATACATCAGAAATACACCTTCAGACACAGAAGTGCATGCAGAACCCAGCTGAGAGCTGACAGGAGTACCTGACCAGTGGAAAAGAATATATAAAAAACCCATGCAAAACTTGGTAGGAAAACCACTTGTGGAATATTTGTTCCTGACCAGGGATCAAGCCCTGAACCTTTGGAGTGGGAGCACTGAATCTAAGACCCTAGACTACCAGAGAACTAACCCTAAGGGGTTTCAAATGGTGAGAACACACACAAAGGAAACCACTGAAATATAAGACCCGGCATCACCCAACCACCAGTAGCACCCTGTGCAGGACGCCTCATCTAAACAACAAACAAAATAAAAATATAAACACAATCATCAGCAGACAGGATAGCCACCTCACTCACCCTTGCCCATCAGAGGAAAAACAAACAAGCAAAAACGTGGCACAAATCTCACCCTTTATGAAGCTTATGCCCGACTCCAGTACCCTTGCCTGGAAAATCCCATGGAGGGAGGAGCCTGGTAGGCTGCAGTCCGTGGGGTTGCTAAGAGTCAGAAATGACTGAGCGACTTCACTTTCATTTTTCACTTTCGTGCATTGGAGAAGGAAATGGCAACCCACTCCAGTATTCTTGCCTGGAAAATCCCAGGGATGGGGGAGCCTGGTGGGTTGTCGTCTATGGGTTCGCATAGAGTCAGACACAACTGAAGTGACTTAGCAGCAGTAGCAGTAGCATGAGGCTTACACAAACCACTGGACCAAACTTAGGAGGGCAGAAACCAAAAGGAAAAAATAATTCAACCTTGAAGCCTGGGTGGGACAAGGAGACCTCAAACACAATAAGTAAAATATATATATATATATATATTGAAAAGGCAGAGAAATGATACACAAGTGAAGGAACAAACTAGACCCCAGAAGTCCAAATAAATGAAGAGGAAATAGGCAAACTACCTGAAAAAGAATTCAAAATAATGATAGTAAAGATGATCAAAAACCTTGAAAACAAAATGGAGAAAATGCAAGAATCAATTAACAAAGACCTAGAAGAATTAAAGAATAAACATAGACAAAGAACACAATTACTGAAATTAAAACTACTCTAGAAGGAATCAATAATATTGAATCAATATTCAATAAAGAATATCTGAAGCAGAAGAATGAATCAATGAGCTGGAAGATAAAATGGTGGAAATAACTTCTGAAGAGCAGAATAAAGTAAAAAGAATGAAAAGAACTGAGGATAGTCTCAGATACCTCTGGGACAATATCAAATGTACCAACATTCGAATTATAGGGGTCCCAGAAGAAGAAGAGAAAAAGAAAGGGTATGAGAAAATTTTTGAAGAGATTATAGATGAAAATTTTCCCAACATGGAAAAGGAAATAATCAATCACATCCAAGAGGCACAAAGAGTCCCATACAGGATAAACCCAAGGAGAAACCCACCAAGACACATACTGATGAAACTAACAAAGACTAAACACAAAGAAAGAATATTAAAAGCAGCAAGGAAGAAGCCATAAGTAACATACAAGGGAAACCTCATATCCTTAACAGCTGATCTTGCAGCAGAAACTCTGCTGGCCAGAAGGAAATGGGAGGATATATCTAAAGTACTGAAAGGGAAAAATCTACAACCAAGATTACTGTACCTGGAAAAGATCTCATTCAGAATTGATGGAGCAATATAAAACTTTTCAGACAAGCCAAAGTTAAGAGAATTCAATACCACCAAACCAGCTTTACAACAAATGTTAAATGGACTTATATGGTAAAGAAATACAAGAGAAGAAAAAATATCTACAAAATCAACTCCAAACAATTAAGAAAATGGCAATAAGAACATATATATCAATAATTATTTTAAATATAAATGGATTAAATGCTCCAACCAAAAGACACGGGCTGGCTGAATGTATACAAAAACAAGACCCATATATATGCTGTCTACAAGAAACCCACTTCAGACCTAAAGACACATATAGATTGAAAGCAAGAGGATAGAAAAATATATTCTATGTAAATGGCAAGCAAAAGAAAGCTGGAGTAGCAATCCTCATATCAGACAACATAGACCTTAAAATAAAGATTACAAGAGATAAGGAAGGACACCACATAATGATCAAGGGGTCAATCCAAGATGAATACATAACAATTGTAAATATATATACATCCAACATAGGAGCACCTCAATACATAAGACAAACACTAACAGACATAAAGGGAGAAATTGGCAGTAAAACAACAATTGTAGGAGAGTTTAACACCCCTGGTGGCTCAAACGGCAAAGCATCTGCCTGCAAGGCAGGAGACCCGGGTTTGATCTCTGGGTCAGGAAGATTCTCTGGAGAAGGAAACGGCAACCCATTGCAGTACTCTTGCCTGGAAAATTCCATGGACTGAGGAGCCTGGTAGGCTACAGTCCATGGGATCGCAAAGAGTCAGACACGACTGAGCGACTTCACTTTCACTTTCACTTTAACACCCCACTAACACCAATGGACAGATTATCAAAACAGAAAATTGATAAGGAAACCCATGTCTTAAATGATACATTAGATGAGATGGATCTCATTGATATCTTCAGGATATTCCATCCAAATGCAGAATAAATTTCAAGTGCACATGGAACATTCTCCAGGATAGATCACAATATTTCAATAGATCACAATATCACAATATCCTCCAGGATAGATCTTGGGTCACAAATCAAACCTCAGTAAATTTAAGAAAATTGAAATCATTTCAAGCATCTTTTCCAGCCACAACCCTATGAGACGACATCAATCACAAGAAAAAAAACTGCAAGATACACAAACACATGGAAATTAAACATCACATTTCTAAATAACCAACAGGTTACTGAAGAAATCAAAAGGGAAATAAAAAAATTTCAAGAAACAAATGACAATGAAAACATGAAAACTCAAAACCTACAGGATGCAGCAAAAGCAGTTCTAAAAGGGAAGTGTATAGCAATACAATCCTACCTCAAGAAACAAGAAAGACATCAAATAGACAACTTAACTTTACACCTAAAACAACTAGAAAAAGAAGAATAAAAAACCCACAAAATTAGTAGAAGGAAAGAAAACATAAAGATCTGAGTAGAAATAAATGAAAAAGAAATGAAAGAAACAATAGTAAAGATTGATAAAACTAAAAGCTGGTTCTTTGAGAAGACAAAAAATTGACAAACCTTTAGCAAGATTCATCAAGAAAAAAAGAGAGAAGAATCAAATAACAAAATTAGAAATGAAAAAGGAGAGGTTACAACAGATAATGCAGAAATACAAAGGATTATGAGACTATTATTAACAACTATATGGCAATAAAATTGATAACTTGGAAGAAATGGACAGATTCTTAGAAAAGTTCAATCTTCCAAGACTGAACCAGGAAGAAATAGAAATTGTAAACAGCCCAATTACTAGCACTTAAATGGAAGTTGTGATAAAAAAAAAAAAACCCTAAAAACAAAAGCCCAAGACCAGATGGCTTCACAGGAGAATTCTATCAAACATTTAGAGATGAGCTAATGCCTATCCTTCTAAAACTCTTTCAAAAAATTGCAGAGGAAGGAACACTTCCAAACTCATTCTAAGAGGCCACCATCACCCTGATACCAAAACCAGACAAAGACAATACACAAAAAGAAAACTACAGGCCAATATCACTGATGAACATAGATGCAAAATTCCTCAAGAAAATTTTAGCAAAAAGAATTCAGCAATACATCAAAAAACTCATACACCATGATCAAGTTGGGTTTATTTCAGTAATGCAAGGATTCTTCATTAAATGCAAATCAATCAATGTGATACACCATATTAACAAACTGAAAGATAAAAACCATATGATAATCTCAACAGAAGCAGAAAAAGCCTTTGACAAAATTCAGCACCCATTTATACTAAAATTCTTCAAAAAAATAGGCGTAGAAGGAATCTACCTCAACATAGAAAGACCATATATGATAAGCCTACAGCAAACATTATTCTCAATGGTGAAAAACTGAAAGCATTCCCCTTAAGATCAGGAACAAGACAAGGCTGTCCACTTTCACCACTATTATTCAACATAGTTCTGGAAGTCCTAGCTACAGCAATCAGAGAAGAGAAAGAAATAAAAGGAATCCAGATCAGAAAAGAAGAAGTAAAGCTCTGACTGTTTGCAGATAACATGATACCCTAAAGATGACATAGAAAATCCTAAAGATAGTATCAGAAAATTACTAGAGCTAATCAGTGAATTTGGCAAAGTTGCAGGATACAAAATCAACACACAGAAATCACTTGCATTTCCATATACTAACAATGAAAAATCAGAAAGAGAAATTAAGGAATCAATCCCATTCACCACTGCAACAAAAAGAATTAAATATCTAGGAATAAAATTACCTAAGGAGGCAAAAGAACTGTACACAGAATATTATAAGACACTGATGAAAGAAATCAAAGACAACATGAATAGATGGAGAGATATTCCATGTTCCTGGGTAGGAAGAATCAATATTGTGAAATGACTATACTTCCAAATGAAATCTACAGATTCAATGCAACCCCTATCAAATTACCAATGGTATTTTTTTCACGAAACTAGAACAAAAAATTTCACAATTCATATGGAAACACAAAAGACCTTGAAGAACAAAAACAGTCTTGACAAAGAAGAATGGAGCTGGAGGAATCAACCTTCCTGACTTCAGATTATACTATAAAGCCACAGTCATCAAGACAGTATGGTACTGGCATAAAAAACAGAAATATAGATCAATGGAACAAGATAGAAAGCCCAGAAATAAACCCATGCACCTATGGGTATCTTATTTTTGACAAAGGAGGCAAGAATATACAATGGGGCAAAGACAGACTCTTCAATAAAAGAATGAAGTTAGAACACTTCCTAACACCATACACAAAAAAGAAACTCAAAATGGATTAAGGACCTAAATGTAAGACCAGAAACTTTAGAACTCTTAGAGGAAAACATAGGCAGAACATTCAATGACATAAAGCAAAATTGTTTATGACCCACCTCCTAGAGTAATGGAAATAAAAGCAAAAGTAAACAAGTGGGACCTGATTAAACTTAAAGCTTTTACACAGCAGAGGAAACTATAAGCAAGGTGAAAAGAAAACCTTCAGAATGGGAGAAAATAATAGCAAATGAAACAACTGACAAAGGATTAATTTCCAAAATATACAAGCAGCTCATATAACTCAAAGCCAGAAAAACAAACAATCCAATCAAAAAGTAGGAAAAGACCTAAACAGACATTTCTCCAAACAAGACATACAAATGGCTAACAAAAACTTGGGAAAATGCTCAACATCACTCATTGTTAGAGAAATGCAAATCATAACTACAATGAGATATCACCACATACCCCTAAGAATGGCTGTCACCAAAAAGTCTACAGACAATAAATGCTGGAGAGGGTGTGGAGAAGAGGGAACACTCTTGCACTGTTGGTGGGAATGTAAATTGATACAGCCACTATGGAAGACAGTATGGAGATCCCTAAAAAACTAGGAATAGAACCACCATATGGCCCAGCAATTCCACTCCTAGGCATATACCCTGAAGAAATCAAAATTGAAAAAGACACACGTATCCCATTGTTCATTACAGCACTATTTACAATAGCTAGAACATGGAAGCAACCTAGATGTTCATCAACAGATGAATGGATAAAGAAGTTGTGGTACATATACACAATGGAATATTACTCAGCCATAAAAAGGAACACATTTGAGTCAGTTCTGGTGAGGTGGATGAACCTAGAACCTATTATACAGAGTGAAGTGAGTCAGAAAGAGAAAGATAAATATAGTATTCTAATGCACATATACAGAATCTAGAAAAATGGTACTGAAGAATTTATTTACAGGGCAGCAACGGAGAAACAGATGTAGAGAATAGACTTATGGACATGGGGAGAGGGGAGGAGAGAGTGAGATATATGTAAAGAGTAACATGGAAACTTACATTATCATATGTAAGATAGAAGCCAACTGGAATTTGCTGTATGGCTCAGGAAACTCAAACAGGGGCTCTGGATCAACCTAGAGGGGTGGGGTGGGGAGGGAGATGGGAGGGAGGTTCAGAAGGGAGGGGATTATATGTATACCTATGGCTGAGGTATGAGGTTTGAGAGAAAGCAACAAAATTCTGTAAAGCAATTATCCTTCCATAAAAAAAATAAATTAAAAAAAAAAGAGCAGAAATAGAAGTAGACAAAAAAATGCTCTTAAATGTTGAATTTTACACAATCCAAATGTTGATATTTTGCTTTTTTTCTAGGGCAAAAACAGATTCTTTCCAGAAACCTCTTTCACAAACATACTGAACATCTGTGAAGTCACTCCGTCATGTCCAACTCTTTGAGAACTCATGGACTGTAGACTGCCAGGCTCCTCCATCCATGGGATTTTTCCAAACAAGAATACTGGAGTGGGTTGCCATTTCCTTCTACAGAGGATCTTCCTGACCCAGGGATTGAACCTGGGTCTCCCGCATTGCAGGCTGATTCTTTACTGTCCACAAGTGAACCACCAGTGAAGCCACAAATCAAGGATATTTAAGAATCTACCTGGTAAAAATGGAAGTTTAAACATAGTATATGAAAATACATAAGATATTGCTTCTTATAATAAAATGCATCCATTTTTCCCTGGAAAGAAGGAATCTGTTTTTTTTTTTTTAAGTTATAAATTTCATAGTTGTGAAATAACTGTATTTTGTCAACTTGCTTAGGAAGTGTTCTCAGGAGCCAGAAGGAAAATAATTTTGTAAGATTCCAATTTCCAGGGACTTGCTCACTGGGCAGCAGTCTGAAATGGTACCATGAAGACAGTTCTCATCCGCATAATCTCTTCTTCAATCACGTAGTTTATTGTGCATCTACTACATGCCAGCCCTGTGAAGTGCCTAAGTCATAGGGTAGAAATTTGCTGAGGTACGTGTTGATGAGTGACTGAGCCACTCAGATTGATATAAGTGGAAGATGAATATGAAAATGATGCTGTGGAGCTGCAGGAGGAATAAAATTAGGAAGATGTGATGAAGCCTCTTAGGGACATTGTAGAATGCCTAAGACGTTCAGACTCCCTCTGCCCTTCCTTCCAAAATCCATGCAATGAAGGAACCACTGGCAAGTGTGAGTAATAGATAGACATGCAGGCTGAGAGCTGTGTTGAGAAATACGGCTCTATTGGAATGAATCGAGGTAAGAATCCAAGAGAGAGCTCACAATAAGCACCGAAAAGGAGGGACTCAACTCCATTCTTAAAGCCTCAAGGGGGAAGTACTTGCATTTTTCCCAAATCAGAGTCCATAAGCTGATGTCCGTCCTGCTTCTGCTCTAAACTAGTCTGTGCTTAAGGAATGTACACACCTGAGAAAGTATATCTGCATCCACGGCAGGAAGACACAGCTTTCTCTTAAAAAAAAAAAAAAAATCTTTTTGCAGGAGCCCAAGATGCCAAAAGATAAGGCATAGTTAAACTCTGTGGAAAATCCTATGTGCCTTTCAAAGATACTTGTCTGCTGTGTTGTCTTTGTAAAACACGGTTCTGGTTCTTTTTCTTTGTTGCTTACTTGGGGCCTCAGTGGTGAAAGAGTCTGCCTGCCGATGCAGGAGTCGCAGGAGACGCCAACTCAATCCCTGGGTTTTGGGGAAGATCCCCTGGAGGAGAAAATGACAACCCACTCCAGTACTCATGCCTGGAGAATCCCATGGACAGAGGAGTCTGGTGGGCTACAGTCCATGGGGTCACAAAGGGTCAGACACAACCGACCATGCACGCCTGTGTCATCTTTGTAAAACACTGTACTGGGTGTTTTTCTTGGTGGTTTGCTTGGAGTAAGCATTTCCTCTTAACAAAGTAAATTACTTGAACATAAGCAGTGTAGAAGGGGTCAAAAAAGTCAATTTGTAGGAAAATCATTTTCTCTTAAATCTGAATTTTGTGCACTGCAGGATATTGGTAACTATTACCTACATCTCTTTCAACAAGTTAAGTCCCAGTATCTCTGGAAACTATTAATGGTGATCTATAGAACCTTTAAGATAGAACCACCTCAACCTCAAAAATGCCCTTAAATCCAGGCATGTATTCGTCATCCCACTCAGGGAACACCTAAAACCTTTACACACTTTCCACTAACAAGGTAGCATCTTGGCATATTATATTTTCAAAACCATTAGAAATAAAATTGACCTGTTGGTTGGCATTATTTTTTTGAGAACTGACTTAGGCACCCATCAAATTCAGTACATCCTCCTTTGCTCAAAAAGTGGACAGGATAGCCATGAATATTGTGAGGATAACTTTGGTTTACACTTGCAGGTCTTTTGAAGGAGCTGTCGTCCGAACAGTGACATCTCTTTCAGTGTTTGTCTCGGGGAGGCTGTCACTGAGTATACTGCCTTTCTGTGGGTGGAGGCATTCGTGTCTTTCATAAAGACTGCACATTCGGATCGCTGAACTGTATGTTTCTGTCTCAGCTAGAGAGCTCAAGGACAGCTTTGAATTGAATGTATCATGAAATGGACTAAAAATCAAGAACAGCAAAACAAAAAGACTTTTGTAATTTCAACTCAGAAAAAACAGGCATTTGCAACTAAATTAAATGTTTGGTTTAGCTTGGTCCCTAGTGGATAGTAATGTTCATTTTCACATTGAATTGGTAGATTTTGCTTAAATGAGGGGCAGAACCAAATGACCCTGGAGACTGAATTACCTCTTAGCTTTGGAAATGGATTTTATCTCAAGCCATAATTGAGATGAATTTGTGGTGAGTTGACAGAAAGCCTGGAAACATTTGCTCACTTGATACCAGGAGTACAGATAATCAGAGGAGCCAAGTTCAGATGAACTACCTCCAGTTTTTAGTAAATTCTGAAAAAATTCATTATTTAATTAGCATGAGGTAAATGCAAAGTTCCTTTGTTGCATAAAATTAAAGAATAATTTGCTTTTCTAAGCAAGTATTCTGGGGGTTCCCTGGTGGCTCAGCTGGTAAAGAATCTGCCTGCAATGTGGGAGACCTGGGTTCAATTCCTGGGTTGGTAAGATCCCCTGGAGGAGGGCATGGCAACCCACTCCAGTATTCTTGCCTGGAGAATCCCCATGGGTGGAGGAGCCTGGCGTGCTATAGTCCATGCGATCACAAGGAGTCAGATACGACTGAGCCCCTAAGCACAATGTTAAATATACAAATGAACAAACAGGTGTGTCCAGCCAGGAACATCCAGGCAGGCCAAGGAGAAAGGACATCATTTGGCCCTGTGTGCAACAGTGCTGTTTTAGCTCTGTGATGCCTGTCTTCCTTAAGACATTTCCTTCCAATAGAAATGATGCCATTTGTTTGCGATTATAGACTCCTATTGATTTCCAATTTTCACCGGTCATGTTCAGGTCTCTTGGGCTCCGTGTGCTTGTAGATTTTTATCAGTCTTGCAGGGAGGAAACAACATGGTAATGTAATTGGCACTGTGTAGCTATACAAGATTCCTATTCTAATTTTAGTTTAGTTCTTTATTGCAGTATCTTGACAATTATTGCCACATATATTTAGAATTGTATATGTATATAAAATTCTCTTGGTTCTGATTCTTTGGAGAACCCTGTATACACACACACACACACACACACACACACACACATTTAGTGCCAATAGGTGTGGTATGAATGAGGTATGTATGTGCTCACTTGTATCTGACTCTTTGCAGCCCCGTGGACTGTAGCCTGCCAGGTTCCTCTGCCCATGGGATTTCTTGGGCAAGAATACTGGAGTGAGATGCCATTTCTTACTCCAGGGGATCTTGCCAACCCAGGGATCAAACCTGCAGCCCTTGCATCTCATGCATTGGCAGGAGGGTGCTTTACCACTAGCGCCCCCTAGGAAGCCCATTTAGTACAAACGGGTGCATTGAATTCTCAAAGAGCAGACCACATTTCAAGAGAAGCCTGTACTTAGCTGTGGTATTCCCCGCAAATCAACATAATATTCTCAGTAGATTTGATTGTGTCCTCTTACTCTTTGGGCTTGCTTTGACTTCCATCTCTAGAGTAATAATGGGTGCACAATTACACAGCAGCTGCTGTCTCAAGAGCTACTTATCAGGGCGGGGGTGGGGGGCGGAATCTGCATCAGCAAGTGTTTGTTTTCTGCAGTGGAGTGCCACACAAACTGTTCTGAGCGCTTACCAAAAAGTCATCTGGAAAGTACACTTCACAAACTCTGGTGTGTAACATGCAATTACTTTCTTTTTATCATAAAATATCCGAGCAATACTTTGATTTGATCTAGGAAAAAGGCTTTCTACCAATTCTAATTTTTCCTGCAGGATGTGTGTTCGTGTCCTAAATCTTAACTTACCAGTACAGATTGTGAGTCTTGATGTGTGTTAAACTGTAGAGCCATAATAAAAGTCAAAGTGATTTGTCAAAAATTCGGAGGAGCTGTAAATGGTTACATTTCAATTTGTGTCTGCAAAGAGTAGGTAGTAGTAATTGCTTTAGCGAGATGACCAGGATGAAAGACAGTTGAAAAAAAAAATCTTAATTTCTCCTTTATGGGATTGTTACAGAGCCACCGCTTAGAGGGCACCTCCCCGAATGCTCCTTGGTGTATGGTGCAGGAAGCTCCATCAGAGAGAGAGCAGGGCTTTCACCCAGTCTCTGCAGGGTATGTGCTCTGTTACGTGAAGAGCATGACAAATCTGCATAGTTTCCAATCTCTATTTTCATTTCCACAATCTTAGGGGAAAAAAAAACTCTGATAAAAATAAATGTAGCTGTATTGTAATCTTCCTGTAGTCTTGTGATTAAAGAAAGAAAAATAAATATAAAAAAAAACTGGTTTCAGTTGGGAACACAAATGAAATGATTTATTTGCTTCTGCATATACCCTTTATTTTTACTTTCTGATCATTCTACTGAGACTGGATTGCACTAGAGTCCCCAAGGTAATGGGGCCTGGTGACTAATCCACTGAGCCATACAAACTCCATCTGCTTACTCACTTTGACATTTTAATAATATTCCATTTGGACCTTTGTTCAATTTTGCTTTGTGTGTTATATCTTTGTTTTAGCATTAAACCTGAAATAACTTACTATTATCAAATCTCCCTAATTAAAACACACAGAGTTTTTTGGGGGGGATATGTCAGCTATGGATACTTTCCACTAAAATTTGTCAATGGACCATCAAATTGCCCTTTTAATTATTGCTTATTGTGCATTTTACTTGGAATAAAGGAAAATATGTCATTAAAAAAACAACTTCCTATTTTATATCATCTTACTCTGAAATTTCTATATGAAGTGTTTTTCTCTGTAAGTACCATAATTGATTATTCTAATGATATAGTAAAACAGGATAGCTTCAGATAATATTGCTGTTGACAGAAGTAATGTTAAATGCTGAATTATTTTGTTTTATAAATATGTGATTTCTTCAAATGAAGATTGATTACAATCTAGTATTTACATACATAAATCATACATATTGTGACAGGCTTGTAACACACTGTATGTGTTGCCCTATGGGATTTGATTGTATTTAGCATATGTCACAGTCAAAAGCTTATTAATTATTATTGATTAATTCATACACTCCCTTTCTGTCATACCAAAATATTGAGGAATATTATAGAAGGAAGAAGGAAGACTTAAACATGCATTAGAAGATCCCCCAAATATTTATTCAAACCTTCATAGGACACTAAATACACAAAAATCTTATAATGTAACCTAGATTTTGTAGAAGCACAGATGGTAAAGCAAGTGATAAATCATCTGCAGGATGTTAAGTTGCAAACAGAAAGTTAAGCAAGATCCAGACTGTAAAGCAACGTAGGAGTCCAAGTGTGAAAAGATTTAAATAATAGAACAGTAGCATGCAACACATTTTCTCTCTTTTCCAAGTAATCTTAGTATCATTAGAATTTACCAGTGACTGCCACTCTAAAAGGACTTCCCTGGTGACTCACTGGTAAAGAATCCACCTGCCAATGCAGGAGATGTGGATTTGATACCTGGGCTGGGAAGATCCCCTGGAGAAGGAAATGGCAACCCACCCCAGTATTCTTGCCTGGAGAATCCCATGGACAAAGGAGCTTGGTGGGCTACAGTGCATGGGATCTCAAAAGAGTCAGACACACAACAGATGGCTGGCTGCTCTAATAAAATAATTATCATAGCTTAAATTTATAAAGTACTCTTTAGAAGGTAATACACTAAATTGCTTCAGTCATGTCTGACTCTGTGTGATGCTATGGACTGTAGTCCACCAGGCTCTTCTGTCCATGTGATTCTCCAGGCAAGAATACTGGAGTGGGTTGCCATGACCTCCTCCTGGGGACCTTTGTGATCCAGGGGTCAAACTGATGTCTCTTATGTCTCCTGCATTGGCAGGCGGGTTCTTTACCACTAGTGCCACCTGGTACATATATATCTCATTTAATCTCCTAGACAACACTATGAGATCACTATCCCCATTCTCTCTAATAGATGTGAAAAAAACTCAGAGAGGTTGAGTGAATTGTGTAATATTACACATCCAGTAAGTAGTGGAGCAGAGTCTCAATTCACGCTTGTGACCCCAAACCTCGTGCTCTAAGTTCCATCAAGGAATGCTAGGAAACACCATATGTGGTGTCTTCATTCCAGAGCTGATTCATTCTGAAATATTTCAGCCATTTTTATAATGTATATTAACAGCCATGGTGTTAATGACCATCTAGTAATCTGTATCAGTCACTTAGAGAGTAAATAAATGGATTTACTGTGCCAGGTTCATTGGTTCTGCCACTCATTAATAATTATACAGGAGAAATGAGGTAGAGAGTTAAGATAATAATCAGACATCATATTCACTGAAGAGATGTCTCACCTGTACAATGGAGAGGTAACACTCTAGAGAAAAGGACAGACTTGGAGTTGTAAAAATCCGGGTTCATAGCATGAATTTTCCATATAGAAGCACAATTCGAGCAAATTAATTAACTTCTATAAGCTTTAGCTTTCTTATCTGTAAAATAGTTTTTTAAAAGGATTAAAAATATGTACGGTTACTGTCACATAATGGGCACTCAGTAGGAGTTATTATTACCATGGATATAATTTAGACAGTGTATCTAAACAACCCATTGACTTCAACTAGAAATGTCCAGGGGACATCATTTTAAGTATTAAATAATGAATATAACCACTGGTATCAATTTGCTAAATATTTAAAATACTTGAAGACTAAATATTCATCACATTGTTTTCTAGCTAGTGTAGGTAAATATTTATGATCCATATCTAAAACTACACTTAAAAGAGAAGGAAAATTAGTAAGAATGTAAAGATCAGGAGTAAAATGTGGTCAGTCTCACAGAATTATAACATTTCATAATGTTTGAGTACAGAAGATCTGATGGCTTTTATCTCAGGAAAAGTGGGGAGATCAATTTATATTTGACATTATCAGCATATCAATTATAAATAAAAATTTAAAAATTAACAAACATCAGTAGGTACCCAAATATCTAAAAGATGCCAACTCACAGTCTTGAAAAATCCTGACATAAGATCATGGAACAGGAGAAATCAAATAAGCAAAGAACAAAAATACTATTAGAACCATAAAAGATGCTTTATTTGTATGTATTTAATTCTGAAATTTAAGGATGGCCAATTGATAGCAAAACATCCTACTACAATGAAAGCTTTAGTTCCATCAAGAGAAGACACCAGATGGCAACTAATGATAAATCATTAAACTTTGTGACTCTATTTTCACCAGATGTTTTAAGTGTGTAACTTCTGAATGAGTCACCCTCTATCTGGGTTAAAGTGTGTCTATCTGGATTAAACTGTGTCCACCAAATTGTAAATCTATAAGCAGAGAAAAATGGCTCCAAAGTTTGAATCTAATATGTAAAGATTAACTGAGCCAATAAGAGATCTTCCCTAGCTAGAGTCTTCATTAATTTTTTTTCATATAATAGAGGTAACCAATGGATAATTTAAATTACATGAAAAAAAATCCAAGTTATCAGGGGATATGAGACATTGTTTGCTATCAGATAAGAAAGAGAAAGGAGTTTATGAAGAAAACCCAAAGGGAAAAGGTCAGAGAGACAAGAAGTCTGTTTGACCTTAATGATAAGAACAAAGACAGCATCCTCAGAGAACAAATGAAAAAGATGAAAAGACAAGGGATCAGAAATATAACGAGAATCAAAATAGGAGAAAGTATCAGTTTATCTTTTCCAGTGTAGAAAATTCACCAAGTAAGTGGACTGATAGAGATAAAATATATATATATATATACTCCTAAATTTTAGAGATGATTCAAGTTTAACAAAATTTTGAAAAAAGTGTTGTTGAGTACAGCTGAAGGTTTCAATAAAAGTACCAACAGAATGTTTCTCCTTTGCAAAAATGGTTATAAACTAAAAAGAGATTTGAAGTGTATTCAAGCCAACACAAGTCTAGACTGTCAATAATCCCCAGATCCCAAAAGACAATTTCCAGTCTGGCATATAAGAAGACTGGATGTTGCCATTTCATTCCAACAACAAGTAAAAGCTGAACATATTGAAAAATCAACTCTTCTTAGATCCACAAGAGAAGAGAGGTCACAGGGTAAACTGCTACCCCCCAAATTGGAGAGACTGACAGGCAAGCACAGAGTTATAACTTACCAACACAGAAACTCGTGAACGGTAGCCTCATGGAAACTGGCACCACCAGAGAGGGAAAACCTAAAATGTAATTGATGAATTGCTAAAGGCTCAGTGTGGACAACTTCTGAGAATTAAAAACTCCAGAAGCATCCAGACATAAGGGGGTCCTCACACTTTGTGAGTTTTATTAGTAGCTTGACCTGGTTCTCACAGGGAATATTGGAGAAAACTTTCCTTGTACTTCTGGCAAGGCGAGGGGTAAAGGAATCATACTGAGATGTATCAGAGCATTCTGTTCTCACAAGATCTGTCCTTAGGAAAAAATGTTTAGCCAGAGCCTAACCTGCCGGGGTTTTATTATTGCCTAAATGACATGGAAGAAGGAAAATACCCAACTCCAGACCACTTTAGCCATCCTGTTTCACTGAAGAAATGGAAAGAGAAGGAGAAATGAGAAACATGCAAGCAGAGAGATAGAAAGTTTAAGAAAAAAATTAAAATGAATGCAACAGATAAAAAATAATGTAACAGAAGTGAAGAATGCTTTTGACAGGATTATTAGTAGACCAACCATGGCTGAGGAAGCACTCTTTGAGCCTGAGCCTATCTCAGTAAAAACTTCCAAAGCTGAAAAGCGAAAAAGCTATGAAAAAAATCAGAAAGAATGTCCAAGAGCTCTGAGACAACTACAAAAGGTGTAACATATGCATAATGGGAATTCCAAAATAAGAAGAAACACTTGAAACAGTAATAACTGGGAATTTCCCTAGATTAATGTCAGATACCAAACTAGAGATCCAGGAAGCTCGTAGCGTATCATGCAGGAAAATTACCAGAAATACTACAACTTAGGCTTGTCATTTTCAAATAACAGAAAAATCAAAGGTAAAGTCCTGAAAGAAGACGGATGAGGGGCGGGGAACCTTACCTGTAGAGGAGAAAAGATAAGAATTACATTTAACTTACCTACAGAAACCATGCAAGCAAACAGTGTGGAGTGAAATATTTAAAGTGTTGAGAAGAGAAGCCAGCAATCTAGGATTCTGTACTCTGTAGAATTATCTCACAGAAGTGAAGGAGCAATAAAGTTGTTCTCAATCTTCAGATGCCTAGGTTAAACACAGCAAAGTTCAAATCATTGAAGCATGAGTAGGGAAATAATGTCCTAAAAGAGTCTGAGAAGATGAAAGGTGGATAATCTTAGCTCAGTTTCTCAAAAAGTTAGATTCATTTGCAACATTTCAAAGTATAATAGAATCTTACAATAGGTTTAATTAACAAATGTCACCCATCAACTTTTAAAAGAAGGAAATAACTTTCAAGCAAATGAGCTCCTATAGGAGCTATATATATATAACTATATGTTCATATATATAACTATATATATAATTATATATAGTCTCTGATTTCAGTATGCATTTGGACCAATCAGTTTGTTCTACTTTATCTTGCCAGATAAAGTAGAGTGTCAAGTTCCAATGTTCATCTTTTAGCTGACTGCTTGAAATTCAGAGTACAGTTTTCAAATAGCATCAGTATGAAAAAATGTTAGTTTGTATAGCAAGCCCACAAAAGACCAGGTTAGATTTGACATGCTATACATTTATAGTAAAAATAAAATTATAGAGTTGCAATACCAATAGTTAAAATGTAAATTAAGTAAAGGCAATATTCATCATCTATGAGTTGCAATATTAACATACTTACCCCCTTTGAGGGTTTCCACCAATGTCCAAAGTCCTTCTAACATCCTAGAAGTCAATGGCTCTTTGAAAGTTTAATCATGTTTATTATGGCAAAATACTAGTTTCAGATCAAAGTTATGAGGTAGCAGGATTGCATATTCCATAAGATGTGAATTTTCTTTATAGTACAATGGTCTATCAATAATCAAATATGCAGTCTATTTGTACTGTTTTAGTACTTTAAAACTTGGCAGCTTTATTTTATAAAAAGATTACTGGTGATATTCATAATTTATTTAATGATAAATACTTCATTAAGAATATGGCATCCAAATCATAACATTATTCCTAAGTTTCTTTGTAACACAGTTTCCAGAAAAGCATTGTGGCAAATAAAATAAAAATAAAAGGAAGTTCCATGCAGTTAATTTGGAGTTTAAAGAGATGGCTGACCAGGAAGCTGTCAATATAGTTAGATTTTAAAAATTGAAGCCCTGTTTAGAGTTCTTGATATGTCATTGTACATATGGATCTATAAAAAGGAGGCTATAATGCTCATCATTTCCAAGACTAAATTAACTCCAGAACATCCCCTCACTTTATTTTTCATGGAAACACTTTGGAAAATTATCATTTTGAAACAGAAGGAAATTGAAAAAGACTATGGAAGAAGAAAAGACTAGTAAGGGAGGATTGTGAAAAACTAGTCAGTTTTAGGGAATAGAAAAGAGTCAGTTGAGGCAGGATGGCTTTAGAGTTAGACCTGAATTGAAACTCCATTTTATCCCTTTTTAGGGCTTCCCTGATGGCTCAGACAGTTAGGAATCTGCCTGCAATGTGGGAGACCCGAGTTTGATCCCTGGACTGGAAAGATCTCCTGGAGAAGGGAATGGCAAACCACTCCAGTATTCTTGCCTGGAGAATCCCAGGGACAGAGGAGTCTAGTGGGCTATAGTTCATGGGGTCGCAAAGAGTCAGACATGACTGAGCAACAAATATACTCTAGTTCTTTCTAGGTGTATAAACCTTATGTTTATATAATAAACCTTTTGTTTATGTAATAAATTATATAACCTCATGTTATATAATCTTGATTAGTCTCAGTTTCTTCATCTACAAAATAGAGAAATAACAATAATAACAACCTGAGAATGTATTTTTGAAGACTGAAGTGAAGTTATTGGAAACCAAAAAAGGAGAGTCTTGATCTATATTTAAATTATTTGGAATATTTATTTTTGAGGAACTAAGAAAAGCAAAAGAAAACTATCATATATCTTAGGTATATATGGTGGGTTTCAAGTCAAAGCAAGGTCTGCAGTACTGGAGAGGAAGGAGCAAAAACAATTCCATTTGCTAGATAGACCAATCTTCCTGAGAAGTGCGAGAAAAATATGGGACTATATAAGTATATTGCTATGTGCTGCTAAATATTCAACAGTTGGCTTTCTAGAAAAAAGCACACCAATTTATTGTATTTGTCAAATTTCATGGTATTAACACTCCCACCACAGCTGATTTTAAAGTGCCAACATTACATCACAACGCATACTTAGGAAGAGATGTTAAGAGCTCAGTGTTGAGAACCAGTATAAGTCAGCTCCAACACACTGCTCTGTGTGTGTGTGTGTCACACATGTGTGACCTTAAAGACATGGAAGTACTGATAAAATGGTATAAATGCTCAGATTAAAATCTAAATATAACTAAGCACTGATGCTGTTTTGAGGTTATTTACTGAAGATGGTGACTTTGAGCTTTGGACTATGTGGTCTCCTAAGCTTAAGCAATAGCAGAATAAGCCTCAGGCTCACAAAAGGTGGGTGGTCTAATTAAAGAGAGTATCTCTCTAAAGGGACTCTAAGAATGAGATCTTTAGGGTTGTTGTTGTTCAGTTGCTCAACTGTGTTCAACTGTTTGCTACCCCATGGACTGCAGCAGCCAGGCTTCCCTGTCTTTCACCATCTCCCAGAGCTTGCACAAACTCATGTCAGTTGAGTCGGTGATGCCATCCAACCATCTCATCCTTTGTCATCTCCTTCTCCTCCTGCCTTCAATCTTTCCAAGCATCAGGGTCTTTTCTAATGAGTCAATTCTTCTCATCAGGTGGTGGAAGTATTGGAGTTTCAGCTTTAGCATCAGTCCTTCCAATGAATAGTCAGGATTGATTTCCTTTAGGATGGACTGATTGGATCTCCTTGCAGTCCAAGAGACTGTGAAGAGTTTTCTCCAACACCACAGTTCAAAAGCATCAATTCTTTGACCCTCAGGTTTCTTTATGGTCCGACTCTCACATCCATACTTGACTACTGGAAAAAGCATAGCTTTGACTATATAGACCTTTGTCGGCAAAGTAATGTTTCTGCTTTTTAATATGCAGTCTAGGTTTGTCATAGCTTTTCTTCCAAGGAGTAAGCGTCTTTTAGTTTCATGGCTGCAGTTACCATCTGCAGTGATTTTGGAGCCCAAGAAAATAAAGTCTGTCACTGTTTCCATTGTTTCCCCATCTGTTTGCCGTGAAGTGATGGGACCAGATGTCATGATCTTCTTTTCTTGAAGATTGAGTTTTAAGCCAACTTTTTCATTCTCCTCTTTCACTTTTATCAAGATGTTCTTTAATTCCTCTTCACTTTCTGCCATATGGGTGGTGTTAACTATGTATCTGAGGTTATTGATATTTCTCCTGGCAATCTTGATTCCAGCTTGTGCTTCATCCAGCCCAGCATTTGGCATGATGTAATCTGCATATGAGAAATGCTGGACTGAATGAAGCACAAACTGCTGAAGTACAAGCTGGAACCAAGATTGCCAGGAGAAATATCAATAACGTCAGATATGCAGATGACACCACCCTTATGGCAGAAAGTGAAGAAGAACTAAAGAGCCTATTGATGAAAGTGAAAGAGGAGAGTGAAAAAGTAGACTTAAAACTCAGCATTCAGAAAACAAAGATCATGGCATCTGGTCCCATCACTTTATGGCAAATAGATGGGGAAACAGTGTCAGACTTTATTTTTTGGGGCTCCAAAATCACTGCAGATGGTGACTGCAGCCATGAAATTAAAAGATGCTTACTCCTTGGAAGACAAGTTATGACCAACCCAGACAGCATATTAAAAAGCAGAGACATTACTTTGCCAACAAAAGTCCATCTAGTCAAAGCTATGGTTTTTACAGTAGTCATGTATGAATGTAAGATTAGGACTATAAAGAAAGCTGAGCACTGAAGAACTGATGCTTTTGAACTGTGGTGTTGGAGAAGACTCTTGAGAATCCCTTGGACTGCAAGGAGATCCAATCAATCCATCCTAAAGGAAATCAATCCTGACTATTCATTGGAAGGACTGATGTAGAAGCTGAAACTCCATTATTTTGGCCACCTGATGTGAAGAACTGACTCATTGGAAAAGACCCTGATGCTGGCAAAGATTGAAGGCAGGAGGAGAAGGGGATGACAGAGAATGAGATGGTTGGATAGCATCACCAACTCAATGGACATGAGTTTGGGTAAACTATGGGAGTTGGTGATGGACAGGGAGGCCTGGCGTGCTGCAGTCCATGCGGTCACAAAGTTTTGGACATAACTGAGTGACCGAACTGAGCTCTGCATATAAGTTAAATAAGCAGGGTGACAATATACAGTCTTGATGTACTTCTTTCCCTTTGGAACCAGTCCATTGTCCCACGTCCTATTCTACCTGTTGCATCTTGACCTGCATACAGGTTTCTCAGGAGGCAGGTAAGGTGGTCTAGTATTCTCATCTCTTTAAAAATCTTCAGTGTAATCCACTATAATTCCACCTTCTCCTGTAGCCTCTGGGGACTGGATGGAAATTTGTCATCCAACTAATCATATCAGGAGAAAAAAAATTACTTCTGAGAGGTTTTAACCACTAGCTACTTCTCAAATGTATTGGCAGCCTACAGGAGTGGTTCTGTAAATCTAAACACTCTATAATCTAGAGTACCCTTACAAACACGGCACAAAAATGCAAGTTGTCTCTGGGAGCATGCACCTTCATCCCAGGCCTCAAAGTACATCCAGAAACAATTTTGAAAGAAAATGAGCATTTTACAAACAATAAAAAAAACACCACCCTGAAACATTAGGTTTAGAAGGAAACATGATACTGTGCATGAGACCAGAGGAAACAACATAAAGCAGAAACAAGTCCCCAAATAATTCAAATATTAGAATAGAAAACTAATATGGTTATTATTTTTAAAGAAGTAGAAGACAAACTTTAAAAAATGTTCCAGGAAACAGAAAACAAGGAATTACCAACCACATTTTAAAAACAACTAAATAGAATTTATAAAATTTAAAAAGTGTAATATTGTGAATGACTGCTTATTATAACTTAACATGCATGAAAATTTGATGGTTAGGCTTTGTCAAAGCAGTTTCCTGGACCCTACTCTCATAGTTTCTGACTTAGTTGGTCTGAAGTCAGGCCCAAGAAATGTCATTTCTAACAAACTTCCAGGTGACATCAGTGCCATTTCTCTGAAAGATACACTTTGAGTAGCCCTGTAATGAACACCCAGGGGATGCATTTGATGACAGTGCAAATGAGCTAAGGAGAGAATTAATAAGTTGGAAGGTAGATTAGAAGAAATATCCAGACTGCATCCAGGAAATATAAACAGATGGATAATATAAAAGAAAGATAAAGAAACATGGAAAATAGAGTAAGAGAAATAAATGTAACAGAGGCTATATTTGAAGAGAATAATGACTGAAGATTTTTCAGAAGTGATGAAAGCTAGAATTGACAACATCAAGAAGTCAAATAAGTCTCAAATAAGATAAATTTAAAAATAAGGAAATAAAAAGCAAAGGGAGCAAGGTTTGCTCCTCAGCCAGCAAAGTGCCTTGTTGGCTTCCTGGTTTGTGAGGGCTGTAACTGAGAAGAGACCAAGTTCAGCAGTAGGGGAACCTTCTCCTCAGGAACTGGTCCAGGATTTCTTCACTGGCAGCTTTGCATCAGGAGACAGTTCAGGGATCTCAGAGAGCTAGAGTCTTGCTTTTCCTCTGATGTTGGCCAGAAACAGGGAAAGGAGCTGAGTGTTCCTGCAGGTTGTTCTATAAAATCTGGGGTCTTCTTTATAAAAAATATTGTGAGAGAATATTCATTTGTCTCTGGAATCATCCTTGAACCCGGTAGTAGGGTCATACTCATTACCCGAAAGCACCCATGTTGCATATAACCAGAATTTGGTGAAGTCACAATTTAGAGGAGTTCCCTGGATTTTTTTTTTCCTTCTGTGAGTGTGTTCCAGGTCTGGACCGAACAGTGTGGATTGATATCCAGAGGTTGAAGGAAGATCTGTCTCAAATTTACTGTATGTTTCAAAGGCTCTGTCATCTAAAGGAAAGTGACTTGCTTTATTTCATAGGCATTCTCAGTAATAAGTAACAAAACAAGGATCTTCTGTTAACCCTCATTGGGTGGAAAAATTATATTAACATAAAATTGCATTCTCTGAAGCACTCCCGTTAACCTAGATTTTCACTTTAGTGTGCCTAAGTATTTATCTATCACCATAGAATGAGAAAATTGTATTCATTATAAATAAAGGGAAGCAAATGAAAACTTCCAGAGAAAATTCTCTCCTCCCCCTATTAATTTTAGTAAATTAATTTTACATCAGAATAAAATCTTTTAGGTGATATCATAAAATAATAAAAATACTACTTATCTAGATTAGTATAACTCATTGAAAGTATCATTTTGTCAGTCTTTTGTTAAGTAAAGATTTACTGCTTGTTAGTGATTATTTCCTAGTCTACAGCAGTTGGCCATTGAAAAACAGAAGTTTGACCTATATGAGTCCACTTATATGAGGATTGTTTTCAAAATACATAGTACTAACCCCATGTATTTCAAGGATCAACTTTGGGAAGTGCTGGGGATATAGAAATAAAGATCAGTTAGAGAGTAGATTTCTGCATCTGACTATACTGTTATAACTGATACCACACAGCTTCTTCTGCCATAATCAACTGTAAAACTGGACATAATATATCAGGCAACTATTTTCAGGCACTGGACATCAACAGGCATAACACTGTAATACTGGGGACAAGGTAAATGAGACATGAGACTCGTGATTGCCCAACAGTGCCTGGGGATGATTTCTGATAATGGTGCAGGGAGCTGGTATCTGAGAACAGCATGGCAGCAACCAGTGAGCTAAGGAGACTGAGATGCTAATTTCAGACAACTGAAATGACTGGATTCGGCAGGATGAGGTATCGAAGTCAGGGAACCAGGCAGAATGGAGGCTCCAGAAATCTATGTGTGGTGTCCCCTATGAATTTGTGACTGAGGATTGGGCTTTATGCATTGAGGGTGGAACTACTGAAGGCTCATTTAGACAGATTTACACCGACAGGGTTTGGATATTGAGACACTTGGAATATGCATTAAACTTCACATGGATCTTGATAACAAAACATAAAACCAAGTCATTCCAGTACTCAGGGCATGCATGCTAAGTTAATGTCCGAGTCTGTAATCTTATAGACCATAGCCTGCCAGGCGCCCCTGTCCATGGAATTCTCCAGGCAAGAATACTAGAGTGGGCAGCCATTCCCTTCTCCAGGGGATCTTCCCGACCCAGGGACTGAACCTGCATCTCTTATGTCTCCTGCATTGGCAGGTGGATTCTTTATCACTAGTGCCACTTGGGAAACCCTCCAGTACATAGGACCAGCCAGCAGTTGAAGTGTCGATATAAGAATCAGTACTTTTCAGAAGAAGGTGACAGAATAGAGTCTCTGCAATGTAATAGCAACAGTGCCTAGTATCCAATAAAAAAAAAATCACTAGACATACAAAGAAATAGACAATTACAATTCATATCAAGAAGAAATTTAGCAGATAGAAAGTAACCCTGAGATAGGCCAGTTATTGGGCAAATAAGACAAGGATTAAAGGTAAACAATCCAAGTTCCTGCTCTCAAAGTCACTATAATTTGATAAGAGAAGATGATATGTAAAAAAACAACAACAAAAAAAAACACAAAGTGTGAGGTGAGCAATACTAAAGTTTTGTGTTTGGTAGTATAGTTCCAGCACAAAATGGTAATGATCAAAGCTATGGAGTGGATTCAAAAAGTTCACAAAGCATTCAAAATGGATCTTAAAGGTTAAGTAGAAGCTTGGAAGGCTATGGAGGTAGAGGAATAAAGGCAGGACTGATTGAAACACAGAAGAAAACTGTGTAAAGGTACATTGGTTTGAGACAGTGACCCTGAAAGCATAGTAGTGGTTAAGAACACAGTTTCTCATCTGTAAAAGAGGAATAATAACAATACCTACTTCTTTGGGTTGTTATGAAGATGAAAGGATAAGCACTTGATAATGCTAGTTACTATCTCGGGAAATTGCTTGGTGAGTTTTGGAAGAAGCTATGTGCATCAGTACGGCTGCAGTGTACATATAGGAAGGGAAGACTTAAAGCCTGCTGTGAAGCTAAAGCTAAATGGAATAGAAGATGTGAAGGTTCCAGCAATGTTAGTGCTCAATTAGCTCAGGGCGAATCAGCTCTTATGGGTTCTCTCTGGAGAGGCAAAGCCAGAACAAAAAATGAGTCAAGTGCATCGTATGATGCCTACAGGGGAGAAAAAACAAAAACAAAAACAGGCGGAGGGCAGTTATGCTTTCTCCAATGCAGTAATGCCAATTCTTCTCTATGTGAAAGGCTAATAGACAAAATCAGGGTCACTATCCAAAGAGCTTAGCGTTCAAAGAGGTAGTTGCAAATAATAGCTACAGATGAGAAATAAGGTCAACACAGAGTAAAATTGCCAATTAGCTCGACATAAACCAGATGAAATGTACCCTTGAGGATATAAACTGGATGCTACATTAAGAAATATAAGTATGATCAAGAAAGTAATGACTGATAAAAATTGAAGTGTGTTAACAAATTCCCCTGGTGGGAGAAATAGCAATGTATCCTCCTTTCTCCTAGAGAAAGTTTTTAGATAATTTCCTAAACTGACACTTTGGTGTTAAGATTTTTATTTTTATTTGGTTTCTTTTATGCCTAAGCCACAGAACTTGACTAACAGTAACACAACATTCAATTACAAGTGTTCCTATTCCAAACATATACTCACCTCTCCCCATCCATCAAACCTTGATTGAATGCCAGGGCACTGCATCATGTCCTGAAACATTTGAAATTTGTCAAACAGGAGGGAAAATGAATCCCTGAGATATGGGCTTCCCTTAAAAAATGACTTGTTCAAATTTAGAGACCATCTGGAGAAGGACTAGCCTCTTTATCTACGCCCCCACTTGCTCATTCATCAGCAGCTCTTCCTGTGCTGTGAGGGATTAAAATAAGTAAATAAATGAAAGGAGTTCTAGCCTCTGTCCTTAAAGAACTTTTGGTCTTTAGTTAACAGCCTGCCAGTACAAGGTAGAAAGGAACTGTTCGACTGATGGTTAATAGTTAGTGTACTCCAAAATATGCCAACAGCTCAGATAAAAACAGCTGAATCTGTTAGTCATGAAATAACAACCTCAAAACCAAAACTATTTATTCATTCTGAACAATGGTCAACTCATTGCTGGTAATAACATATATATGTATATCTGTATATATGTAAATGTAGGAGGAAGGGCAAGGTTGCAGCTTTATCAGCTTAATCCACATATGCTAGAACCAGTTAAATAGCCAAACCTTAGTCTCTGAAGGCAGGAAGTTCTTTGATATGCCTACACAGGAAGTATCACAGAATCAGTGAGTTTGCACAGTGGGAAAACAATTTCAGGTAGAATTCAACTTGGGAGTTTTTCTCTATCCATCAAAAAGCCAGGACTGGTTATAAAGCCCTTCCTGTTGCCACAATACTCTAAGAGAGACAATAAGAAGTGCAACACAGGAAAAAAGAGCTGTAGCTCCAAAGTGCGAGGGGAGAACTCAAAATCATGTCAGATTCATTGCATGCTCATCCTCTTCCTCTGCACTTTCCTCTGGGGAGAAGACCATGGGCTCAGAAAGGTATGAGGTTGAATCCTAGGCTTTCAGCAAATTCCCTAATCTTTCTGCCTCTCAGTTCCTTCATCTCTAAAATTTTCCTCTTTAAGGAAGTATACGGTATGTAGATGCTCTTAATAAATGTTTGCTGAATGAATGAATAAAATGGATAATAGTTAATTATGAGTTGTGATGGTTAAAGATATACTATTTCTTTTTTATTTGCATAATGCTTTGAAGTATCCTGGCCTAGAGAATTCCATGGACAGTCCATGGGTCACAAAGAGTTGGACACGACTGAGTGACTTTCACTTCACTTTGCACATAGCAGGTGCCAAATAATTGCTCCTTTCTCTTCTCATTCCTTAGAAAAGGAAGCCACATCTTATACTTCTTTTGATTAATCATAGTAGCTAGCATAATAGTAGAACAGCAAGTTTAGTTCAGTTCAGTCACTCAGTCGTGTCCGACTCTTTGCTACCCCATGAACCGCAGCAGCCAGGCCTCCCTGTCCATCACCAACTCCCAGAGACCACCCAAACCCATGTCCATTGAGTCAATGGTGCCATCCAACCATCTCATCCTCTGTCGTCCCCTTCTGCTCCTGCCCTCAATCTTTCCCAGCATCAGAGTCTTTTCAAATGAGTCAGCTTTTCACATCAGGTGGCCAGAGTACTGGAGTTTCAGCTTCAACATCAGCCCTTCCAAAGAACACCTAGGACTGATATCCTTTAGGATGGACTGGTTGGATCTCCTTGCAGTCCAAGGGACTCTCAAGAGTCTTCTCCAACACCACAGTTCAAAAGCATCAATTCTTCGGTGCTCAGCTTTCTGTATAGCCCAACTCTCACATCCATACATGACCACTGGAAAAACCATAGCCTTGACTAGATGGACCTTTGTTGACAAAGTAACGTCTCTGCTTTTTTAATATTCTGTCTAGGTTGGTCATAACTTTTCTTCCAAGGAGTAAGCGTCTTTGAATTTCATGGCTGCAGTCACCATCTGCAGTGATTTTGGAGCCCAGAAAAATAAAATCAGCCACTGTTTCCACTTCCCAATCTATTTCCCATGAAATGATGGGACCGGATGCCACGATCTTAGTTTTCTGAATGTTGAACTTTAAGCCAACTTTTCCACTCTCCTCTTTCAATTCCATCTAGAGGCTCTTTAGTACTTCTTCACTTTCTGCCATAAGGATGGTGTCATCTGCATATCTGAGGTTATTGATATTTCTCCTGGCAATCTTGACTCCAGCTTGTGCATCATCCAGTCCAGCATTTCTCATGATGTACTCTGCATATAAGTTAAATAAGCAGGGTGACAATATACAGCCTTGACATATTCCTTTCCCTATTTGGAACCAATCTGTTGTTCCATGTCCAGTTCTAACTGTTGCTTCCTGACCTGCATACAGGTTTCTCAAGAGGCAGGTCAGGTGTTCAGGTATTCCCATCTCTTTCAGAATTTTCCACAGTTTATTGGAAAGAGGCAGGTCAGGTGGTCAGGTATTCCCATCTCTTTCAGAATTTTCCACCGTTTATTGTGATCCACACAGTCAAAGGCTTTGGCATAGTCAATAAAGCAGAAATAGATGTTTTTCTGGAACTCTCTTACTTTTTCAATGATCCAGCGGATGTTGGCAATTTGGTCTCTGGTTCCTCTGCCTTTTCTAAAACCAGCTTAAACATCTGGAAGTTCACGGTTCACGTATTGCTGAAGCCTGGCTTGGAGAATTTTGAGTATTACTTTACTAGCGTGTGAGATGAGTGCAATTGTGCAGTAGTTTGAACATTCTTTGTCATTGCCTTTCTTTGGGATTGGAATGAGAACGGACCTTTTCCAGTCCTGTGGCCACTGCTGCATTTTCCAAATTTGCTGGCATATTGAGTGCAGCACTTTCATAGCATCATCTTCCAGGATTTGAAATAGCTCAACTGGAATTTCATCACCTCCACTAGCTTTGTTCATAGTGATGCTTCCCAAGGCCCACTTGACTTCACATTTCAGGGTGTCTGGCTCTAGGTGAGTGATCACACCATTGTGATTATCTGGGTCGTGAAGATCGTTTTTTGTAGTTCTGTGTATGCTTGCTACCTCTTCTTAATATCTTCTTCTTCTGTTAGGTCC
This sequence comes from Cervus canadensis, assembly GCF_019320065.1. Classification (NCBI taxonomy): domain Eukaryota; kingdom Metazoa; phylum Chordata; class Mammalia; order Artiodactyla; family Cervidae; genus Cervus; species Cervus canadensis. The sequence continues at coordinate 44,919,139 of NC_057387.1, forward strand.
ATCCCATCTCTGTACTTTATTCAGCCCACCTTCCATGAAATGTTCCCTTGGTATCTCTAATTTTCTTTTTTTTTTTAGGTGTTTATTTTTTTAAAATTTTTTATTTTTCCAATTATTTTGATTAGTTGGAGGCTAATTACTTTGCAATATTGTAGTGGTTTTTGCCATACATTGACATGAATCAGCCATGGATTTACATGTGTTCCCCAACCTGAATCCCCCTCCCACCTCCCTCCCCATCCCATCCCTCTGGGTCATCCCAGTGCACCAGCCCCGAGCACTTGTCTCATGCATCTAACCTGGACTGGCGATCTGTTTCACACTTGATAATATACATGTTTCGATGCTGTTCTCTCAGATCATCCCAAGAGATCTCTAGTCTCTCCCATTCTATTGTTTTCCTCTATTTCTTTGCATTGATCGCTGAGTAAGGCTTTCTCATCTGTCCTTGCTATTCTTTGGAACTCTGCAATCCAATAGGTATATCTTTTGTTTTCTCCTTTTCTCTTTGCGTCCCTTCTTTTCACAGCTATTTGTAAGGCCTCCTCAGACAGCCATTTTGCTTTTATGCATTTCTTTTTTTTGGGGATGGTCTTGATTCCTGTCTCCTGTACAATGTCATGAACCTCCGTCCATAGTTCATCAGGCACTCTGTCTATCAGATCTAGTCCCTTAAATCTATTTCTCACTTCCACTGTATAGTTATAAGGGATTTGATTTAGGTCATACCTGAATGGTCTAGTGGTTTTCTCAACTTTCTTCAATTTCAGTCTAAATTTGGCAATAAGGTGTTCATGATCTGAGCCACAGTTAGCTCCCAGTCTGTTTTTGCTGACTGTATAGAGCTTCCTCATCTTTGGCTGCAAATAATATAATCAATCTGATTTTGGGGTTGACCATCTGCAAAATATATCTTTATTAGTTAGTTAGTAGTACTTACCATTTTTGTGCTTCTCTGGTGGCTCAGATAGTAAAGAATCTGCCTGCAACGCAGGAGACGTGGCTTCAATATCTGGGCCAGAAAGATCCCCTGGAAAAGGGAATGGCTACCTACTATAATTTCTTGCCTGGAGAATTCCACAAGCAGAGGAGCCTGGTGGACTACAGTCCACAGGGTCGCAAAAAGTCAGACAGGACAGAGCAACTAACACTTTCACTTTTTTCCCACCTCTTTTATAACAAAAATTAGAATCTGAAGATTTGTGTCAAGCTTGTGTATCCAAGAACATTATAGGAATCTAGGCAAGCAGTCAATAACCTGCAGGGCTGCAGGCTGTACCTTCAGGTATGTTTGACTTGGTCACGCTCAGAAAATGGTGCATATTTAAATGCCTTTAGAACACATTCTGGTTCTACTGTAGCCCCTCATAATTTCCTACTTTCTTATAGACTAAATTCATGAACAGTTTATTTCTCTCACCTTTCTGGTTGCCTTAGACATTTAAGTACGTATCTCTGGCTTAAGTCTAAAGTAAAAGTATCAAAAATTTCATTAGAGAGAGAGATATCTCCTTTAAATAAAGCATAGATGGAAAAAATCTTCCTTGATGACAATTGTAAGGTGAGAACTCAAGGGTTGCTAAATATCTAGATGTATTTTTGACATCTTAACAATAATTTTTAGTCAAGGTATAAGTTGACTCAATATTGCTTGTAAAAATGAAATCTGTATGAAGACAGCCAGATAATATTAACTTAGAGAACTGACTAAACAAAGTTCCAATTTGACCAAAATATGAAGTAATAATAATTATGAAGAAATATATTTTGTTCATGGAGGTTCCTCAGAAATTGACCTATTCCAATTCAATAGAGATACCAATAACAATTGAGTCATTAAAACTGATCAGCTAGAAATATGCATGTTAAATAGGAAATGAAAACAATCCAGATTTTAATTATAAAAACAAACTTCAATTTTTATATTCAGTCACCTGAATGTAGTTCAGTATCTTCAGCTTTAAATTTTATGCCTAATTTTGAAATAAAACTTCAGTTTCCTTTTTAGTAAATCCTTTGTATTTTACAAACATGGAGCAGGTTTGTTTGCTTCATTGAAGATTTGCATTTATTTTTAGAAGAAAATTTTGTGATTCAATGTGAAAAACAAATTTTGTATTTTAAACTAAATTAATCATCACAAACTTTATTTTTCATAACTTAGAATGAGGGCGATAAACTTTATTTTGTCCATGGATGTATGCCAAATGCCTAAAATAGTTCCTGAAACATAATAGGTATATTTATTAAGTAAAACTCCATCATTTCCATGCCCTATAGTAGAATTTATCCAAATGAGAAAGCAGTTCATCCATTGAAAGGATTGTTTTCAATTTTATAATAGCCATTGCCTGAATATTTGTGTCTCCCCAAAATTCACATGTTGAAATCCTAATCCCCAATGCTCATGATATTGAGAGGTGGTTAGGTCATGAGGGTAGAGACCCACAGTTGGCATTAGTGCCCTTACAAAAGATGCCCCACAAATTTTCCTAATCCCCTTCAATGAAGTGAGGATGCAAAGAGAAATCTGCATCCTGGAAGAGGATCTGCATTTGACTATGCGGGCACTCTGATCTCAGACATCCAGCCTCCAGACTGTGAGGAAGTTCTGTTGTTTCTAAGCAACCCAGTCTATGGTATTTTGTTACAGCAGTCCAAATGAACTAAGACATAAATTATGTACTTCTAATTAAGTTTGGTAATAGACTGTGGGAGGATTTATTTGTCTGCAAGTTTAATGATTTTATTTGGAAAAGGGAATTTGGCCATCATGTAAAATTTGGGAGAGGAATTTCATTGGTGTATTAAATCACAAAGTCTGACTGTGTCAAAGAATGCAACATAAGGTCCTCTGTTATCACACAGTATCATTTTTGACCTGTTTAATTCTTTGGACCATACTTGCTATTAGCTTTTAAAGTTTTTGCTCATCTATAACCCCATGTGGTCCTAGAGTCAACTTTGTTGTTTGAAATGTTCTCTTGGATAAAACATCTTTTATTTCTACTGAAAAATTTTTTTCCCTTAGTTTATATGCTGTGTGGAAAATAATGACTTAGCATGTTCGAGAGTTCCTGAGTTCTTCACAATTTTCTGCATTTTGCAGGTGCAGAATGAAAATCTGTTTATTGAATGATTTGAATGAATCAATAGGATGGAGTGAACAAAGTCAGGGATTATTGACAAGATGGAGATTGCCTTGTTTGGTGATTTTAGAACAAATTTTTTTTAAAAGAAATTGTTTTAATGCCCCGCAGCAATCCTACACAATTAGAAATGGCATTATTTCCATATTATGCTTGTTGAAACTGAGGCACTTAAACATAACCCAAGAATATGAATAGCTAAGTTAATTGTATGCAAATTGATAAACCTAAGGCTGGAATCCAAGTCTTATTACTGCCTATCTAGTCAAACCTTGAGCCTGGGTATCCACCCAACTCTGATGGAAGGAACTGCACGGAACTGTGGTAGGGATGTAAGGAAAACATAATCACTGTTGGTTCAGTGAGAAAACAAAACACAACAAATGAATTTAGAAAACAAAACACAACAAATCTCATATCCATACAACAAATGAATTTAGAGGCAGACATTTGCAACAACTAAAATAAATACAAAAAGAGGTCCTTGGTTCTGGTGGGAAGGGAGTTCTGAAGAAGAGAAAATTACCATTGTCCAGCTATGAGCAGGACAGAAATGGCCTTATCTGTCTAGACCTATGGCTTGATTTGCAAAATTCCCAAAGAAAGCTTTTTCTGTATTTACCTCTATTTGCTAAAAGTTGCCTTGGCAATTAAAAGCAGCCCAACAGATGAACCCCGAGGGAAAGTTTTATACCTTAAAAATTATTTGGGAAATAAAAATTAAATGTTTCAGATATTAGAAAAAATATACAGAATATCTGAATAATCACATGTGTACTCACTACTCAGATTCAGCATATGTTAGCATTTTACCACATTTCCTTCACTTCTCTTTTTAAAATATAGAAGAAAATCCCAGTTTTAGTTAAAACTTCTTTAAATCCTAACCTAATCTAATTTCCCTTTCTCTCCTCAGATAATCAAATATTTATTATTTTTCTCTACTTACAATGAACACAGTGCATCAGTTTAGTTCAGTTCAGTCACTCAATTGAGTCTGACTCTTTTTGATCCCATGGACCGCAGCACGCCAGGTCTCCCTGTCCATAACCAACTCCCGGAGTTTACTCAAACTCATGTCCACTGAGTCAGTGATACCATCCAACCATCTCATCCTCTGTTGTCCCCTTCTCCTCCTGCCTTCAATCTTTCCCAGCATCAGGGTCTTTTCAAATAAGTCAGTTTTTCAAATCGGTGGCCAAAGTATTGGAGTTTTAGCTTCAACATCAGTCCTTCCAATGAATATTCAGGACTGCTTTCCTTTAGGATGGACTGGTTGGAACTCCATGCAGTCCAAGGGACTCTCAAGAGTCTTCTCTAACATCACAGTTCAAAAGAATCAATTCTCTGGTGCTCAGCTTTCTTTGTAGTCCAACTCTCATATCCATACATGACTACTGGAAAAACCATAGCCTTAACTAGATGGACCTTTGTTGGCAAAGTAATGTCTCTGCTTTTTAATATTCTGTGTAGGTTGGTCATAACTTTTCTTCCAAGGAGTAAGCGTCTTTTAATTTCATGGCTGCAGTCACCATTTGCAGTGATTTTGGAGACCCCCAAAATAAAGTCTGCCACTGTTTCCACTTAGGACTTCCCTGGTGGCTTAGACAGTAAAGTGTCTGCCTATAGTGCAGGAAACCTGGGTTCAATCCCTGAGTTGGGAAGATCTGGAGAGGGAAATGGCAACCTACTCCAGTATTCTTGCCTGGAAAATCCCATGAATGGAGGAGCCTGGGAGGGTACAGTCCATGGAGTCACAAAGAGTCGGACATGACTGAGCGACTTCACTCACTCACTCACTCACTGTTTGCACTATTTCCCTATCTATTTGCCATGAAGTGATGGGACCAGATGCCATGATCTTAGTTTTCTGAATGTTGAGCTTTAAGCCAACTTTTTCACTCTCCTCTTCACTTTCATCAAGAGGCTCTTTAGTTATTCTTCACTTTCTGCCATAAGAGTGGTGTCATCTGCATAGCTGAGGTTATTGATATTTCTCCTGGCAATCTTGATTCCAGCTTGTGCATCATCCAGCCCAGTGCTTCTCATGATGTACACTGCATATAAATTAAAAGCAGGGTGACAATATACAGCCTGTATTTACTACTTTTCCTATTTGGAATCAGTCCTGACCTGCATACAGATTTCTTAAGAGGCAGGCCAGGTGGTCTGGTATTCCCATCTCTTTCAGAATTTTCCATGGTTTGTGGTGATCCATACAATCAAAGGCTTTGGCATAGTCAATAAAGCAGAAATAGATGTTTTTCCTGAACTCTCTTGCTTTTTCCATGATCCAATGGATGTTGGCAATTTGATCTTTGGTTCCTCTGCCTTTTCTAAAACCATCTTGAACATTTGGAAATTCATGGTTCACGTATTGTTGAAGCCTGGCTTGGAGAATTTTGAGTATTACTTTGCTAGTGTGTGAGATGAGTGCAATTGTGCGGTAGTTTGAGCATTCCTTGGGATTGCCTTTCTGTGGGATTGGAATGAAAACTGACCTTTTCCAGTCCTGTGGCCACTGCTGAGTTTTCCAAATTTGCTGGCATATTGAGTGCAGCACTTTCACAGCATCATCTTTCAGGATTTGAAATAGCTCAACTGGAATTCCATCACCTCCACTAGCTTTGTTCATAGTGATGCTTCCTAAGGCCCACTTGGCTTCACATTCCAGGATGTCTGGCTCTAGTTTAGTGATCACACCATTGTGATTACCTGGGTCATGAAGATCTTTTTTGTACAGTTCTTCTGTGTATTCTTGCCACCTCTTCTTACTATCTTCTGCTTCCGTTGGGTCCATACACCATTTCTGTCTTTCATTGTGTCTATCTTTGCATTAAATATCCCTGGGTATCTCTAATTTTCTTAAGGAGATCTGTATAGTCTTTCCTATTCTATTGTTTCCCTCTATTTCTTTGCATTGATCACTGAGGAAAGGCTTTCTTATCTCTCCTTGCTAGTCTTTGGAACTCTGCATTCAAATGGGTGTATCTTTCCTTTTCTCTTTTGCTTTTCACTTATACAGTGCATAGAGTTGTGCATATTAAAACTATTTCTTCTGCAAGTGCCTTTTTAATTTAACATATTATTTTTGAGGTTAAAATGTATTGACACATGGATCGAGTCCATTTAATGAGTTGCTGTATAGTATTCCATTTTATATGTTTACCACAATTTATTCTCCTAATCCAAAGAATATTTTGCTTACTACAAAAAATTCCTGCTACAAATATTTTAGCATATCTCTAAGTATATGTTGGGGAATTTTTTAGAGGTAGAATTGCTTGACCAGAAGGTAGGTACAGCTTCAATCTTGATCAATACAGTTAAATTGTTTTCTAATTAAGATTTACTCTAAAAGGGAGTCCCTGCTATTCTATATTCTTTCCAAAATTCAATGTTATAAGAATTTTAAAATTCTGCCAGTATTTTCAATGTGAAATTATAGCTGGTTGTGGTTTTAATTTCCATTTCCCTGAACACTGATAAATTATCTCATGATAAGTTTATCAGCCATTTTGTATAAATTTGCCTTTTTATGTCTTTTACCTATTTTTTATTGTTGAGTTTTCTTTCTCTTATTCATTTGGAGCAGATTTTATAAGTTAGATTCTATTCTAAAATATTTTTATTTGTTAATATTTGAAAAAATTGTTTACCAAAAAGTCAATATACCCAAAATCCATACTCTTTGGAGTTTGTTTTTTTTTTTTAAATCACATTTGACAATAAGATCACATGAAATCACTACTTTGATAATAGGATATTTAAAATGGCATTTACTAAAGGATGTCTTTGGATACACAGAATAGGCTGTAAAATTTCAGATAATGTTAATGTTACATTTGTATGTTTAAATTTTGTACACTCTTTGGTATGGATTGCCCTCACTTAACAGAAAGAAAAACTTTGGTAAATAAAAATCGCCAGAGAGGAGGACTCATCACCAAGTCACCCACTGTGACTATGCAGGTGCTTTACTACTGAGAGAGTTCAGATTTTGCAGGTTACTAGTTGGACACAGACTTAAGTGCCTGTGATGGTTTGAAGTGTCAAATTGACTAGGCCATGGTGCCAGATATTGGGTCAGATATTCTAGACGTAAGGGGTTTTTTTGGGGGCAAGATTAACATCTAAGTCAGTAGACTTTGAGTAAAGCAGATTTCCCTGCACAACGTGGATTGTGCTCATCCAATTAGTTGAAAACCTTGATAGAACAAAGACTGACTTCCTCTAAGCCAGAAGAAATCCTGGCAACAGGTGGTCTTCAGAGTTGAACTGCAACACTGACTTTCCCCTGGGTCTCTAACATGCTAACCCATCCTGCTGACATCAGACTTGTTGGCTTCCCTAATTACAGAAGTCAACTCCATAAATGTCTCTCTTTCTGTATATACACATCCTATTTTTTCCATTTTTCTGAAGAAACACTTATACAATGCCTTTTAATACATGGTTACTTAAGTACACAGCTTTCCCATTACCAGAATACATTATGCATTTTTTTTTTTTTTTGGTCACAGCTCGCATATTGGACTGAGACTATACTCATGTCTTCCACTTCTATTTGGAAATGAAGGTCTTCTTCCATAGTTGTAATGATTACTGATTTGAGCTCATTAGAATCATAAAGATGAAGGCATCCCAATAATTTCTTCCACGTGATTTATCCAGGCTGTGAAAGACCCTGATGCTCGGAAAGATTGAGGGCAAGAGGAGAAGGGGGTGGCAGAGACTGAGATGATTAGATAGCATCACTGACTCAATGCACATGGGTTTGAGCAATCTCTGGGAGACAGTGAAGGACAGGGAAGCTTGGCATGCTGCAGTCCATGGCTCACAAAGAGTCGGACATGCCTGAGTGACTGAACAACAACAACCATAGTGAGACCTGAGATCAGGTTGACAAACAAAGAGCAGTGTTCATTGTTAATTTCTGATGGATGGTGATGGCCATTAGGAGGACTGAACTGAGACAATTTCAGTGAAGAAGAAGAGGCTGTGATCTAGTATTTACTTTAGAAGGCAGAGAAATACACATGCTCTGTATTTGTCATCTCTGGTGTGAGCTTAAATGTAAAAGAAATTCTTCTGGCTCACATGTTCAGTTCAGTTCAGTTCAGTTCAGTCGCTCGATCGTGTCTGACTATTTGCGACCCCACGAATCTCAGCACACCAGGCCTCCCTGTCCATCACCAGTTCCTGGAGTTTACTCAAACTCATGCCCATTGAGTCGGTGATGCCATCCAACCATCTCATCCTCTGTCGTCCCCTTCTCCTCCTGCCCCCAATCCCTCCCAGCATCAGGGTCTTTTCAAATGAGTCAACTCTTCGCATGAGGTGGCCAAAGTATTGGGGGTTTCAGCTTCAGCATCAGTCCTTCCAATGAACACCCAGGACTGATCTCCTTCAGGATGGACTGGTTGGATCTCCTTGCAGTCCAAGGGACTCTCAAGAGTCTTCTCCAACACCACAGTTCAAAAGCATCAATTTTTCGGTGCTCAGCTTTCTTCACCGTCCAACTCTCACATCCATACATGACCACTGGAGAAACCATAGCCTTGACCAGATGGACCTTTGTTGGCAAAGCAATGTCTCTGCTTTTTAATATGTTATCTCACATGTTAGATAGAGTTATCTATTCATGGCCATAATTTATTATTCAATAATTACATTTATTGAATAATTGCATTACCATTACTATAACCCATCAGTATATTTGCTTTAAAATAAAGTATTGGGATTCTTTTGAATTTCTATACTTGCAATCTAACCTATGATACTTAGTAACTCATTGCACTCATTATTATTTAATATATTCATGAATTTATGTCTTTAGAAGGATTGTAGCTGCTTGAGGGCTAAACTGAGCCTTTTGCTTCTTTTGTATCCTGAGAGTTCAATAAATAGCGGCTGAATTGAACTGCTTCTAAGGGACCATGGAGTCTCAGGCCTTGAAGACTCTGTATGTAGCTGCAGAGAAAAAAAAGGCCAAAGTGTTCTTGGCATTGCCAAGAAGTGTGTTAGAATGAAAATAGAAAGTATAATGTTACCCTTGAGGAAGAACATGTTCTGGTCACTACACTTCCAGAAAGCTAACTGACTGGGAAAGGGGCCAGAGATTTGCAGTTGTGGGTTGATAAAAATGCTGGAATAGCTTCAATAAAACAAATTAAAATGATCAGTATCATGGCTCCTTAGAAGCCTTTGCTACCAAAGAAACATCTATAATAAGATATAAAGAAAGAAAATTCTGTTAAATGGAAGATGAGAACTCCAAAGAGATGACCTCTATTAAACTGGATTCCTGAGAGATCCTTGGGTCTGGTTGGCAAAGGATCCCTGGGTCTGGTTGTCTCATCTGGTTTTATCCACAGATAAAGTCGTCAGTGACCCTGAATTAACGAGGAGATCACTTCTGCCTTTAAAGACTCAGTAGCAAGCTTGCAGTAACAGATTCTGGTTTCTTAAGATGGAAAAGACTTAAGTTGTCTCCAAATAATTGAATCTATTTTGTTTTCTATCTCTGTTAGAGACACAAGATGACTTTAAAGTTTTCCACTCAGATACTTTTAATCTAGCCAGTTTGCTAAACCAGGCTTAATTCTGAAATATACTTGTGTCTAGACTCAATGTCTCCTCATCTGTTATTCCACCTGAAAGTATTTCCTGGGTCAACCACACCCGTGTCAATGTTGATGCCATGAAGTCATCCATGTCTGTCCTATGACACAGCCTTGGCCTTGATCTGCTTTGGTCCATTGATGTCTTTGACCACTCAATGTCTTTACATTTAAGACAGAGAAATGAATAGTCCCTTCTTTGAAAAGAGAAATGGAAAGTAAATTATTGATTAACCTATAAAATAGTGGTACATTAACCAAGCTTCTAAAGTTTAAGAACTAGGGTAGTGAAATTATCCCCCTTTCATAGCAGTCAGCAAGTCTAAGAAATATTATTATTCCAGACTTTACAGACCAGGAACATAGAGAGTCCCCCAAAGAGCTTGAATCAGTTAAGAAAAGATTGATCCATTATTTCACTAGTAGAGTGTTTATAACACTGGAAAATGATATTGAGGGGCAACCAGGTTTGTTCACTAGATGAAGCTGTTGACATCAAGTTGAATAAGCAGTTATTTTAAATAAGGCATTTTTCTTGTCATTTTTATGTTCATCACACTGTTGAAGTGGTGTGTTTTTTAGGTCTTTTTAATGTTTTCATCAGCCCATTTCAAAAGAAAAGTGATTAACTATACATCTTCTTGTGCTCAGCTCAGTCGCTCAGTCATATCTGACTTTGCAGGCCCACGAACTGTAGCCTACCAGGCTCCTTTGTCCATGTGATCTTCCCAGCAAGAATACTGGAGTGGGTTGCCATTTTTTCCTTCAGGTTGCATCTTCATAGCTTCACCATAATAATAACGATTCATATTTATTGCGTATGTATTGTAAGCTGAGTGCTTGGTGAAGATTTTCTCATTTAATCTTAATAATTCTATATGGTCAATAGTATTGTTAGATGCATTGTGCAGATGTGGAAACTGAGGCATGCAGAGGCTAAGGAACCTGCAAAAGTTCCCAGAGCAAACAACAGCACTCCAGGATGTGAACTCTGCCTGCACATTTAGCCACTTCATGATACTGTCTTTATGACCTGCAGGCCCCCTTCTGGATGAGTACCTGCTGTAGATGCTGGTATCTGTCTACTCTTTAGGCCTTACTTCAGGCCTAGCAGTATCTAAACCCATATCCTGATGGGATTATTCCTACTGCAACCAGAAGCCCAGAAAGTAAAATTAATAAATCTATTCATGCCCAGGAACTTAGTAGATGAAATGTGAAAGAGACCATAGCAGATTAAAGTGATCGAAATGACAAAAGGTGAAATGTGAATGAAGTGAATGAATTACAGAAGCATGTATGAATAGTATTACACAAGTGAAGCAAATTCAATATCAATTCAATTTCTGACCACGTGCAGAGGGAAAAGAAGGGCAAAGCAGCAGAAGAGTTAAGGGTAATGAACAGCTTTCTTACTCTGTTTCACTGTGTGACTACATATGGGATTCTGCTGCTATTTATTAACACATAGAGGTTAAAGTTTGCCTAAAATGCCAATCACAACATCATGGAAGGCTAAGTGTTACCCTGCAGTGGAGAATGCAGTTGGATGTCAAATTAAAAAAAAAAAATAATTCCCAGTTTCTTTTCAATATTGTCACTTACTGAGTTTATTTTAGAAATTAACAATAAAAGCTTTTTAGCAACCAGGCTGAGTCCTGTTGGGTGAGTCAAGTCTCTTCTGGATGAGTCTCTTCTGGATAATATAAGGAGAGATGGTGCTTGGATTCATACTAAGCCATCTCTTCTGTACAAACTGTGAAGTATTCATCTTTGAGCAATGTAGAGAGACTTAGCAATCCAAGCAAATGGACACATTCTCCTGAAAGATAATGACATTTAAACTTGGACCAGCTTGGGTTGGGCTTTGGCACCCCATTTTTAATGTGGGCCTGTAGGCTGCTTTGTAGCTTCCTGACTATGACATTGGGATAATTGCTGCTTTGGAGGATTATAAATAATACAGTACCTGGGAATGGATTGGTACGGTACACAGTAGGCCCTCTGTGAATGGCAGTAAATGTAATAATGCGAAGTTGCAGATTCTGTGCCCAGCACATAGAGGAGCTTACTACATGTTAGTTGAATAAGTTCGATGGTGCTAATAGTGGGTGTTGCATCTGTGCCCCTGGTGCTGAGGGAATGGGGGTAATGCATGTTCAAGAGATTCTTGCTGAATAAGGCCAACTTTCATTGGTTCTTAAGCCATAATATATAGGTAGCTATTTATCTGAACTATTTTTATAGCTAGACAGGGTGGCAAGTGCTCTATTAATCTTTCAGGCCAGGGGCTGAATCAAGAAAACTGTAAATGGGTAACACAGACAGTGTATAAGAAATATTAACAATTAGGTATTCTACTTATTAAACATGTAAGGCTATTCTTTTCTTACACATGCACCTATGTATACACAGAGCCACAGCAATCTCTCTTGTATATTTCTTCAAATATATGGACTTCCCTTTCTTTTGTTCATTTTCTACTCTCGATAGCAGCAGGGATACAAGAAATGGTTCTTGACTACTAGAAAACCATCAGTGCCAAGCTAATACTAAATCTACCTTGGTGTCACAGGGAACACTGATTACTGTCATGTACTGTCCTTTGGGCAGCCAACCATTCCACATGATTTCCATCCATGTGGAAATTTGAGCCAATACTGTGAGAGCTTTTGATTTCTCAGAAAAACTGGAAATCAGGGTTTTGTGTGAGATTTAGCAAATTTTAGGATTGACACAAATACTACTAAGATGAATGAAAACAAGTCTGCCAGGTGAGTGTGGCCCAGTCAGGGGTCCTCCACTTCTGGGATTTAATGCCTGATGATCTGAGGTGGAGCTGATGTAATGATAATAGAAATCAAGTGCACAATAAATGTAATGTGGTTGAGTCATCCTGAAACCATCCTTCTGGTCCAGTCCAAGGAAAAATTGTCTTCCACAAAATTGATCCCTGGTGACAAAGAGTTTGGGGACCACTGGGCCCAGTGGTTTGTGTGATCTCTCCTCTAGTTCTGGCTTCTCTGAGGTGCCCCATTGCCTTCATCAACTGAGATTGATTCTCCAAACCCCTAGGTTGGAATCTGAGTGATTCCATTGTCGGAACCTGTATTCTGAGCTCAGTGGGCAGTGGACAGATTAGATATCAGGGTTGGTAACTAGAAAGTAGCAAAGTCTTGAGGGTCAGTGCAATCTGAGTAGTGGGGGTCGGTGGGGGGAGCAAAATTTCCAGATAGAGTCATTAGGGCATGTCAGGAGTTTCCAACAGATGGGAAAGAAAGAGTGAAGGAGCAGACAGTGCATGGAGAACCTTGCAGTGGCAGGAGGGAATAGATGTCTGTCCCTAAGGCCTGGTCACACTTGCTTAGCTGTAAGGCTCTGGAGGGAAAAGGGGATTGAGAGAATGAAGAGAGATGTGGACTAGAACCGCAAGGTGGGGACTTGTTTCAGATGTGGTATAGATGGATGCATGATGCAGAGCCACTTGGATCACTGACTGAAGGCTCTCTCCTCACTCATCAATAAGAGCAGGCTGAGCTCCAAAGCCTAAAAAAGGAATGAACCTGAAAGTTCAGGAAGGCCCTAGAACTAGCTAGAACTCTGCCTAGAGTTCAGCTGTAAATAAGGAATCAGGAAGGCCAATATGTCAAGCATGGTGCAGGATGGCTCACGAGGCCACTGATCCCTTTTTTTTTTTTTTTTTTCAGAGAGAGAAGAGCATATTCACATTGAGAAGATTGGGAACTGTATCCACAATCCACTGTAGTGATTGTGAGAGTCCGAGGGAGAGGCCTGAAGTAACCATCTCAGAGCTGATACTGAAGAGTCCTTTCTGAAAATGACTCGAGAGACCATGTGTCTTTGACAAGCAATAGACCTCCCAACCACTTTGCAGTGGATTCCCACCTAGCATTATTCCGGCACTTAGACCTACCTGCAGAACTGATGGCAGGGACCTGACCGGTATCTTTTTGTAAGAGGGACCAATGAGCTTCTTGAGAAAGAATTCATTCCAGATGGACAGGAGCCAGACAAGACTAGGTTGACTTAGTAAGAGAATCTGAATGCCACCAGAAGGAGGAAGACACAATACACTGATGATGAATGGGAATTTATCTTAGGGTTTATAGTTCTGGCCCCAATCTCACTGGAATCATGTAGGAGTCCCATACAAAGCTGAAATATTTGAGGAAAAAAAAAAACCCTTAACAATTGTTTCACCAAGTATTCTGGCCACAAATAACACTGTTGTGTATGCATCCAGCGATGAAGATGCTAACAAGGAAACTCATTCTCATCTTGTGATAGACACTGGTGAAGCTTTCCTACATAGTAACCTTTAGGCGGCAGTGTCTGGTGGCAGACACCAGTGCCTTGGGGTGAAGGCAAGCAGAGCATCAGAAGACACTATGGCAGTAAAGCTTCATGGAGTTTTCTTGAGTGCACGGATGAAGCATACTCTGTAGACACCTAGGAATATCCAGGGGATAAGAAGGACTCAGAGAAGAATCAGAGGTCCTGCTTGAGTAAGGAACTTAAACTATTTCTTTGAACATGACCCCTTTCCTGTGTGGCTACAATCTGCTAAGGCTTAGTACAAACTTGTGTTCCATTTTTAAGTCAGAACATGAGCTGTCTGTGCTTTTCCATGATCAGTTAAGCATAGTCAGTAAATCCTTTTAACATGTGAAGAGACCTGAGCAGTTCTGACAGCATTAGGCATCATCTCAAAATGTAGCGTCCTGAGGTTCTTTGACCATAGAATACTATTTCCAAGAAGCCACTCTGGATTGTGACAGTCTTTATTACCTGGAAAATAATCTGCTTTGCTGAAAGACAGTGATGGATAGAGACATGTGGGTGCATGCACGCAAGCCTGTGCACACACACACAGATACAGACAAACAGAGAAATATGTAGAACGAGAAGTAAGTATATAGAACTGCAGGTCATGAAATCAGGGTTTGAGACACCAGTTCACATTTATCTTCCTGATGGTCTTTATTTGAAAAGGGACTCTGCAGGACCAGAAATGGAGAGGAAAAGATGTAGAAGGTGAGATAATTGTTTCTTGTTCCACTTTTAAGACTATGCCTGAAATTAAGTGGCTTGTTAAAAGGCTCATGTGAGGAAAATGTGCTGGCTTTATAAGAAAACACGAAAACACAGCACACAAACCATATTACTTTTTTTCTGCAAATCTTTTCTAAAATAGAATTTAGATCATGAAAACAGCCAAAAAAGGAATGATAGTGCATTGTTAGGTAATTATATCGTAAATCATTACGCCATATATAGGGTCTCTTTGGCAGACACTTGCCATCCTGTGTTTTTCATTGCAAGCGGCTTACATCAGTACTGACATCTTCCAGATGTTAGTAGCTTTGATTTTTTTTCCCCCGTGTTGCAAATGAGTTGGCATGGAAACAACTCTTTGCTGGCAACATGACATGTGATTCAAGGCAAAATGCATTTTAACACAGATGAATAGTTCAGGAATCTGCCTTTAACAAAAGTCATTTTGAGAGCTGTTTTGAATTTGTTGGTGTTTTGCGGCAACTTTTTCAATGAAGATGGGAGAAATCAAAGCTTTCCATGTTATGCAATGTAGCTCTTGCTAAAATGTGATTTGGTTTTCTTGTTGAATCAAAGCTTCAGGTTTAGAAATGGACTTTACATGTAAAGAACCCGAACAACAACAACAAAAAAAACCTCACTCATTGGAAATAACTCACCCATTTTAAAGAACAAACCCTCTAAAACAAACCAAATATGGGGCTGGTAACCTGTTCATCCAGACCAAGAATTAGAGCTGTGATTATTTCAGATGGTTTGGACTTTTTCCTTTAAGAAGATGTGGAGAAGAAAAACAGATTTTCTTCACTTTCCCTTGTTAGCCAGCACCGTGCACCCACTCTGCAGTCTCTCCATCAGAAAGGCTAGGAACACAGAATGTTCTTCCAGATACCCGGATGGAGCTCCTTCTGCTTGCCCAGATATTGCAAACTCTAAGTGCTTGTCCATTTCCTCTTCTTTCCCCGTTTGGAGCACAAGGAAGCACCACACCTCTTGCTCCCTTGCACGAAAGTGAGCTGTGTTGACTGATTTGGTGGCAGGGGCTGAGAGAAGAAAGGATGGATGATATCCTTATGCATCCTCTTGCTTTATTTTGGTGATGGGAGGCCACATGTTTCAGATGGTACAGCTACGAATCACAAAACTGCTATTAGCCTGGGTCCCAGAAACTACGTTGAAAAGAGACTTCAAGATTACTCATGGAGGACATGTAGCTGAGTGTGAGAAGGAAACTTTTTTGTTTGTTATCATGAAGATTCTGAAGTTGGTCATTACCATAGCATAACTTGGAGACTATTCGAATCTTGATATATTTTAGAGATTTATTTTGTTATTTCCAGGGGGCAGAAGCCATGTCAAAAGCATTTTTACAGCCCCAGGGTCTTGATGAGGGCTCATTGGATAGTTTGAAGGAAGGAATGACTAAAATGTAAACACAATGGCTACATTTATTTTTTTACTATTGCATAATTTGTGTCACTTTGCTGAGTCTTTTCTAAATGCAAAGTACTACTTTCTAGGCCGACAAAATGCCTAAGACATTGCCTTTTCTCCCCCAAATTTACCATTTTATCTCATTTACATATATATTTTAGGTAAAGACTTCTGGGGAACTTGTTTCTTTAATAACAATAAATTTCTATTGCATATACTGGGCCTCATTTACAAAGTCAGTTTGACCTAAACAATTAAAATAATATGGCTATCATTAAGTGTGACATATTATCATTTAATATTCTAAAATACAGCCATAATCTCAATAGACCATGTTGCATGTGACCATGTAGTTCATATGCTGTATATAGTCTCTGATTCTTAAAAGAGCTATGTGAGATAAGGAAGCATAATTTAACTACAACCCCAAGATCTGGAGATAGAATACTTGAGTTAGAACATCTGTTGTTGCACTTCTTAGCTATTACTGCCCTGGACAAATCATTTCAGCTTTCTGAAATTCATGTTTATCATTTGGAGTTAATAATACAGTTGTTCTGAGGATTAAATGAGTTTGTATATTATAAAGGGTTTAGAAAAGCATTTCACTCATAGTAAGTGATCAATCAATTTTGACTACTACTACTATTTCACAAATGAAGAAATGAAGATCAGAAAAGTTAATTATCTTCCCAAAGATCACACAGCCAGAGACAACCTCAGGTCCTTGTCCTTGTCACTACAGTGCCTCGCTCTCTGTCTCTCGACAGACTGGCTCTAGACAGGTGGTTTATTCACATGTAGCCTGGTTAGACACAAACTAATGTTGTGCACTTTTCCCTTCTGCTGCCTTTATTTTCTCATATGCACAAATAATGTGACCCAAATGTTCATGAGCCTATTATCAGCATTTAAACATTTTCTGTAGTCAGGGATCAGTAAGCACAGAGGCAGTATATGTAGTAGAAAGACTTTGGTATCTCATGCTGAACCTCAGTTTCCTCATCTGTGAGATGGTAGCAATACCCCAGGCAGGACTGTTGTGAGGATTGAGAAGCTTGCACACAGTAGGTGCTGTATAAGCCACGGCCATCACCATCACTACTGCCATCAGCGCCAGTGAGTCTAGAGCAGTTCTCAATTCACTTACAAGGGAAAGCGGAGCTTTCCCCATGCCCGAGGCCGTAGCTCACTGAGCTACTGCTTAGCCTGTTTATTTATGAAAGTTCTTTTTCCCATTTAGTGGCTGAATTGTGGCCATAGGGCAATTATAGCGCTGCTTCCAAGTGTTAATTCCATAGCAATGCAGCAAGCTGATGGAGTAGGCAGCTCAGGCCACCAGCTGTACAGAACGATTCCCTCTGCCATCTGACTGTGAGCTCAGCACCCAGAATTCACATAAGGAGAGAGGGTGTGAGGGGGCTGGTCTTCTGCCCTGTGCTTGAGAGATGTGGCTCCTGTCACAGAAAGGGAAACTGTTGTGAGTGATTGGGGTCCACACTGCTAAGGCAAAACAGAAAATGATTTCTTATTAGTAGTAGTTGTCCCATTAATAATAACAATAGCCACACAGTAACAAAACAGTCTCTGTCTTTGAAATATAGGAGAGAAATAATTGGCCGAGAAAGACATTATCAGTTAGAATGTTCCATATTTGCTTGATTTACCATCTTCAAGCAGTTCAAACAGCTTTACCCAATAAAATGTCCTGCCTGTGCACTGAAGCATCCTTTATATATTTGTTTCTGTAGCTTGGAACACTCTTGCTGCAGAAATAAGAAATCAGAATAGACCCAATTTATTTTACTGATATTTGAAGGTAATTTTTCCCTTAATGAATGCATCTGTTTGGATGATAAATTGTGCATTAGACAATGCTCAAGTGTTTTTATACTCTCTATTTTGATTACGGAGCTTTTAGTGTAGTGCTGTATCCACTCTTTGAATTTTCTCTGCCATTCAGTCATCCACCAGAGAGAACAGGCTGGAGAAAATGCCAGACTGACTTTTCTTTCTTAAGTATTTTAATTGATTAAATAAATGACCTAATAGGTGGCATCAAGACAGTATTTCTCTGCTTTGTACTGACCTTACTGAGAGTTAATCAGTTTCATAAAGCTAATTAGGTGTTAGCATTCGTGTTCTATGCATGCATGGAAATAATGGCTCCAGCACACAGCATACTCCATGTCCAAGACTGGACTCTCTTGTGCCCAAAACAGTCTTAGGAATTTTTGAATTTGTTCTACTCTTCAAAGTGGTGTTGTGTTGTGTGCTTCATTCTAGACTCATGAAGGAGTATGTTCAATGTAGTGTGAGCAGAGGACACGCAGTGTGGGAAATTAGTTACACAGTTGCTGTTTCTGTCATATTGTTAATGGGAATTATGCATCTAAATTTCCCTGTAGTAGGAGTTCATAGTGGGCACTAGGAAGATGTAAAAATGCATGAGAGAATTTAAACAATGAATAGTATGGTATTTTAGTTCAGTGGAATTTTAAACTACCTTTGGAAAAGAGCACATCTTTATCTAACATAAACAGTCTATATATTTCGGCTTCCTGTCAAAATTGGTATATGTATATGTTTTATTTCAATGTGGACTTGGTTTCTGGTGCTAGGAAACAGTATTTGACAGCAATGCCCAGTGTTTTTGGATCTTCTTGGAGAAAACTATGTAAGATATTAAGTTGTTTTGACAAGTAGCTTTGCATTTAAAGAATGTTTATTCCACACTCTTACTTAGCACTCTGACCTACTAGAGGAGTCATCTTTGTGATACTAACTTGCATAAATAAAGGCCAAAAAAAACAAAAAAAAAACCCAAAGAACTTTCCCTTACATCCTGATCTGTGCTGCGCTTACTAAAATTCAATATGCTTCTTGAACAGAAAAAAAACAAATCATGTGTATATACTGTAGTTTTTCATTTTTGAATCTTTGGTTTATATACCATATAAAGCTACAGGATCCTCTGTCCCTCTTTCCCTCAAGAAACCACTTCCTACGAAATTAAAAACAATTTTTTTAAAAAAAGAAATAAAACATGAAATGGAGTTTCTCAAGTAGAAGTGGAAATGGAGAGACATAAGAATCACTTAGACACCTCTTTAAGGTCACCAGCAGGGCCGTTGGGAGGCACATTCATAGAATCTTAGGCTTCCAGGAGGAGAGTTCAAAAACCACAATTTAAAATGATCTTATGTTGAAATAATGTTTTAACAACTTGTCCACAACAAAAGAGAGAATAAACAGTAAAACCAATCTTCTGGATACACTAATGTTAACAATAAATAATTAATTCCCTCCTTCCCTTACTGCCAGCAGCACTCGTTCCCTAATCAGGCTGTGGGTGGGACTATCCTCTACCGCAGAACAGGCAGTGAAGAACGCGCTTTCTGCGTGGACTGGCCAAGAAGAGTCCCGAGCACTCAGAGCCGAGGGTTTCCTGTTTTGTGTCACTGCCGCCACTGCCCGTGTGCACCCATGAGAATAGTGTAGCCCGAAGAGTAACTGAACTTAGTTCAGAAAGGGCAGAGATCTCATCTTGATCTTCCTTGCAGCCTGGTACCAAACACAGCACCTTGTTGAATGAAAAAAAAAATTTTTTTTTTCCTGAGGTCTGATCTCTGGCTTATGAACTTTCCTATCCATGTTACTGAAGTTTTTCCATTGGATTATGATTATTCCTCATTTTCTATTTTCTTTTACATGATCTTCATTGGTACTATGGCAAGGATAGCTTTTAAATTTTCATTTAATGTTGAAAGGTGTTGAAATTCCAAGAGTCGGATTCAATAGGATCAGTTGGAAAGAAGTTTCCTTCATTTTCATTTTTAACGGTTCACAAAAAATTATTCATTCAATTAGGGGGAAATCCTATTGATATATTATTGTTGCAGCAGGTGTTTTCAGACTGGTTCCTAGAAGGAAGTCCAGAATGAAAAATCTGCAAGAGAAGTAGCATTTTCCTTGTGTGGAAATGCCTCACTGCCTTTGTAACACAGTGAGATCTTAGTCAAGGTCCCTGTCCTCCAGGAGTTTACAATCTCTTTAGGCAAATAGAACATGTATAAGTTACTACTAACAGTACAGGGAACATGTAAGATATTCCAAATTAGTGATACAGAAAAGTAAGCTGGAGGAATTCAAACATAATGATGTCATTTAACTTGCCACCTGAAGCCTTATGTTCACCAAGGAACTTGGGCAGCTGTGCCTGATAAAGATGCTAAGCAAAGAGAAACTGAAATCTACCTTAGAGTAGAGACCTCAGGGAGAAATACTCTTTTTTTGCCTTCTTCTGAATCTCTGGCACTTAGGATATGTACATAGGTGCTTAGGATAGGTGCTTGGTACATACTTGATGCTCCTTAAATACTTGTTCAATGAAAGAATGAATGAAGAAAATACTATGGTACTGAAATCTGTTATCTGTCCTTGCAGCCTCTAGGTGGGAATTCAGTTCAGTTCAGTTCAGTAGCTCAGTCGTGTCTGACTCTTTGCAACCCCATGAACCACAGCACGCCAGGCCTCCCTGTCTATCACCAACTCCCAGAGTCCACCCAAACCCATGTCCATTGTGTCGGTGATGCCATCCAACCATCTCATTCTCTGTCGTCCCCTTCTCCTCCTGCCCCCAATCCCTCCCAGCATCAGGGTCTTTTCAAATGAGTCAGCTCTTTGTATCAGGTGGCCAAAGTATTGGAGTTTCAGCTTCAGCATCAGTCCTTCCAATGAACACCCAGGACTGATCTCCTTTAGAATGGACTGGTTGGATCTCCTTGTAGTCCAAGGGACTCTCAAGAGTCTTCTCCAACACCACAGTTCAAAAGCATCAATTCTTCGGCGCTCAGCTTTCTTTATAGTC
The DNA here is from genome assembly GCF_019320065.1 of Cervus canadensis. Classification (NCBI taxonomy): domain Eukaryota; kingdom Metazoa; phylum Chordata; class Mammalia; order Artiodactyla; family Cervidae; genus Cervus; species Cervus canadensis. The sequence goes on from NC_057387.1 coordinate 44,940,291, forward strand.
CAACTCTCACATCCATACATGACCATGGGAAAAACCATAGCCTTGACTAGATGGACCTTAGTGAATTTCAAATGATAGCTACTTTGATAGACAGCTAGGAAGTGTTAGGTCATATTCAATAATGATTAGTAACAATATTCAAAATATAAAAAAGAAAGTATGTTAAAGTCAAGTAATGGAAAGAGTTTATTCAGGAATAAAGTTACTACAAAAATTATAAACTGCATTCAGTATTTTGCTTTCGGATTGCAGATTCTGATGAAACCTGATTTTGAGGTAGTGGAAAGGTCATGGCAGTTCATAAAGCCTCCTCCAATCTTAACTCAGTCTTTATAAAACTCTCTGGACTTGAAGAAACATTAAGAGGAAAATTATTCTCATGTATGTTTTAAGAGTAAATATATTTCATTTGGAAGGTGGCCTTAATGAGGAATAAAGAGTCAAGGAAGACAAAAAGAATGAAGGATGAGCGTTTGTGTGGGAACAGAAAGCGAGTACCTGGCTAAGTTTTCTGACCTGCTATTATATGTGGAAAATCCACAAATAGGTATGTTGTGTTAAGAGCTGTTATTTTCAGGCTCACAGTTTATCGACTGTCATTATGAGGAGAACTTACCATTCAAAAAGTAAATTCTAACCACAGTAGTTAGCCTTAGAGGCAAGTGAGTCAACAGACTCATTAAAATAGGCAAACACCTATAATTAGTATATAGAACATCATATATGTATTTAAGCATTTCTAGATAACTGGATCATCTGTGCCTTGAAGTCAGTAAATTTTGCATTTATTTATTCAACAAATATTTACTGAACTTCTACCATGGGACCACTAAGCACTGGGGCTAAATGATGTGTAAGTCAATCCTGGCCCCCATTCTCATGGTGCATTCAGCCTGGAAGGGAGTCTAGCAAAGGAGCTGTTGCGTAAAGTGGCTCACTGTGTTAAGTGGTGTACCATGGGAAGCATGGGTTACTTTAGCAACACACTGAAGGAGCATCTAATCTGTACTTGGAGTTGAGGAACCTACCAAGAAAAAAAGTAGTGTATGTAAACTGAGGTTGGAAAGATGAGAAAGAGTTGGCCAGGCTGATAAGTCCTTTACAAATCCTTATAGCACCCAGTAAGGCATTATACATAGATTGCATGCCAAGTGATTTGACTTTATCTAAGTTTTTAATTTTATTTTTGAGAGCTTGCCGCAGATCCTGCTTTGCACTAGTCACTGGAAGAGATTCAAGGGAGTGTAAGACTTTATCTCTGTAATCAAAGATTCTACAAATTAGTTGAGGAGAAAAAAAGTACACACATTGTTCTTGAATTGTTTTATACACAAGATGATATAATTAATAACTGCATGTGTAGTAGAGACAGTGAACACTAATGCCTTGTCAGGAAAATGAGAGATTGAAATAGAGTGGAGTGAAAAAAGTGGGTATAGGAGAAAACGTGGGGGAAAAGAGACTTGAACTGAACTATGGAAGAGGTAGAATTTGATGTGTAGGACTTGGTGTTGGCAACGAATTTGGCCACGGACAGGAATGGTCAGGGAGGAGATTGAAGGTTCAGTTTAGCAGAAGGTATGAGTCGAACTTGTTTTGGACTGAATTTTATAGACCATGGTGTCTGGTTATAGGTTCCTGAATGGGAGAATGCCAAAGATGTCTTTATCAGTTGCCAACAAGGCAAATCATCCGTTCTCTTTAACCAGCAATACTTTTTTCCTCTTGATGGGTATTTTGATTGACTGATATCTTGCACAACAGTGGACTTTCAGGGGGTCTCTGATACAAAAGTAAGTTGTTAATTCCCTTCTAACAGAAAAAAGAGAGAGAGACCTTAAAAGATAAAGGCTGTCTGTGCTTCCCATGAAGGGGAGAAAGGGAGCTAGAAGCTCTGCCTTGTCATAATTACTCTAACATTCTCTCCCAGTACCCACATGCCCTGCCTCCACTGTCTTTCTAATCCTTCTTGTCTTCTATAGCAGTAAGTTCAAGTCATATGTTCATACCCCAACAGATTGCCCTGTCTCATTATCACTGTTACTAAAAAAGATATATCCATTTTTGAAGGAGTGAGGATGAGGCCAGAGGAAGGAACCCAAAGATGCTGGTTAATAAGTACTGAGAATCCAAAGTCAGTGAGAGGGGCAGTTGCTCTTGTTTAGTTGCTCAGTTGGGCCTAACTCTTTTGTTAGGCAACTCTTTTAGTAGCAGTCCAGGCTCCTCTGTCCATGGGAATTCCCAGGCAAGAATACTTGAGTGGATTGACGTTTCCTTCTCCAGAGGGGGGCAGGATTTATAATAAGTCCCTATAATAAATTTCATTATTTATTTGTAAAGATGATGTTCATTGAATGATCTCAGTTGTCTAAGGAACACAGGTTCCATCAATGTTACCTCTATGATCTGCCACGGATTCTTACCACATGCAGTGCCCTCTGCCTAGAATGTTTCCAAACACTCACTCACCCGTCTTTTGCCTGGCCTTCTCCTGTTCAACTTTCACATCTCAACTTAAATATAACGTCCCCGGAGAGATCTTCCATGAGTCCTTTAGATTCCTTTCTTTGTTCTCTTTTGTGCATCTGGTCTTTCAGATTGAAATTATATTTTACATTCAGTGCCTCTGAATTCTGCTGGACTGTAAACTCCTTGCAGACAGAGAGCATTTTTGTTTTGTTGACCATCCTATAATTGGAGCCAATACCATGCCTGGCATGGAAGATGCCCCAACCCAGTGTTATTGAAAGTGTACATCCATGCTGCTGCTGCACATAAGGATGGGGAGTTTGTGGAGAGAAATGATGAGGCATTGCCATAGATAGCCAGCTAGTGGGCTATCAATGGACAATGAATAAAAGAATTCTGCAGTTGTCAGAAAGGATGGGTTTGTAATAAATCAGCATCCTGAATCCTGAGACCAGGGCTGGACCATATCTCAGTGTTGTTTTCTTCCCAGTATGAATCTCAAGATAGGATCCTCATTTCCTAGATTCTAATAGTTTTAATGTTCTACAAGTTCTTGTCCTTTTCTCTAGTAAACTGGAACATACAACAGTTGGAAAATACACTGAATTAAATATTCCACGTTTGGAAAATCCCCAAATTACCAACCAATCAGTAAATCAAGGAGGATTTTATTACCAATTAATGAGTCTTTACTTTTATAGTCTCTTTCAACAGAAGAGGAAAAGTGATCCTGACAAGGGGTTTCTGCCATAGATCAAGTCAAGATATCAGAGCTATTAACTTGCTTGTGTGGAGACTTGGATTTGTGTTTAGAGGATTCCTCCTCACACTGTTGTCATGGCTTCTCATTTTCAGCAGACATTACACACCGCTCATCACTCACTCTCTGTGTCAGAACCTTATCAGCATCCGGAGCTGTGGCTGCCTCTAGTGGATGGAGAGTTTCACAGCTTACCTCAAAGAACATCAATCATTCTTCATTCTTAGTGTTCAAACTTGTTCATCAGTTAGAAACAACACTTCCTGCAGCCTCGAAAATTATTTCTGAATAAACACAGGACTGAGAACAGATGAAATGATTGACAGCTCATAACTCCTCCAGTGCTTTATGTTTCAAAACCAGTGTGTATGCAGATGTCTCTTCATTACCAACGTTTGGATGTCACTTAGTATAGCTGCAAGTGAGAGAGAAACTGCATGGGTTAGATTGTCAAGCATCTTAATGGGGCTTTTGTGCCTGTAGCAGACATTCTAGGGAGCTCTGAACCAGCCTTGAGATTTGAGTAGGAGAAGAGCTATCACTTGCAGATCAGGGAGCTCATGTAATTGTGATATGGGGGAAATTTGTTTTCAGCAATTCTTTCCCTTTCTTTAAATATCCCCACAACCAAAGTAAAACTCCCTGCTGAGATATGTATAAGTACTCTAAAATAAACAGAAGTCCTTCTTCCACCAAGGATTAATCATGGCCACCAGACTCCGATCCCCAGTTTTGGACTTGAAGCTAATTGAGCAAAATTGAGGTGGGAATGGGTGGGGATGAAGGTAGGAAGTCAGCAGGAGAGAGGGTAGTGGGTTAATTAAATAAGCTAATTCCTGATAATGGGGGAGATCTGATCAGGAAATTTCTTTCCAGGCATCTGATGACTTAATATGAACAAAGTGCCTTTCCTGGAGCGGCATCAAGAATTTTGTGGCTGGCAAGGGGGAGGGTAGGTGGGAGAAGGATAGGTTGGGAGTTTGGGATTAGCAGATGCAGACTATTACATATAGGATGGATAAACAATGGGGTCCTACTGTATAGCATAGGGCATTATATTCTGTATCCTATGACAGGACTTCCTTGGTGGTATAGTGGATAAGAATCTGCCTGTCAGTGCAGGGGACATGGGCTTGATCCCTGGTCTGGGAAGATTTCACATGCCGAGGAGCAACTAAGCTAGTGTATTACAACTACTGTGCCCATGTGCTGCAACTATTGAACCTCATGTGCCTAGAGCCTGTGCTCCTCAGCGAAGGAAGCCACAGTAATGAGAAGCCCGTGAACCACAACTAGAGCAAGCACGCAGGCAACAATGAAGACCCAGAGTAACCAAAATAAAATTGTTACAGTTGTTCAGTCGCTAAGCCATGTCTAGTTCTTTGCGACCCTATATACTGTAACCTACCAGGCTCTTCTGTCCATAGGGTTTTCTGGCAAGAATACTGGAGTGGGTTGCCGTTTCCTTCTCCAGTGGATCTTCCTAACCCAGGCGTCAAACTCACATCTCCTCCTTGGCAGGCAGATTCTTTACCCCTGAGACACCTGAGGAAAAACAATATCCTGTGACAAACCATAAGAGAGAAGAATATGAAAAACAATGGGTATATATGTATAGCTGTACAGTATAAATTCACACAACACTATAAATCAATTATACCTGAAAAAATAAATTAAAAAAAGAATTTTGTGGCTGGTTTGAAGGGAATATATATTGAAATAGCACTGCTGAAAAAAAAAATAAATATCATTGCTGTGCAACATTATGTAAGTTACAGGTGTACAATGGAGTGATTCACAATTTTTGAAAATTATACTCTATAGTTATTATAAAATATAACATTCCCCATGGTGTGCAATATAACCTTGTAGCTTATTTTACATCTGATAATTTGAAGTGGATATTTTTAGGAAAGGATGGGCTTTGAAACTCCTTCAATCATTTGATGGAGGTGTCAGTCTTCTTTGCCAATGAAGGCCAACTGTCATATTTGCATAATTTGGAAAGACAATGATAGCTGCCAACTGCTTTTAACTGGTCCTGTGTTGGATTTCATCAGATTCTGCCACTCCTAAGGAGTATGTTCAGAATTCACTTGGGCAGTGGCAGTAAGCCTACTGGCATGGAATAATAACCATAGAGCTCAACACTGCATAACAAAGTCAAGCTCAAGCCTCAAGTTCTGGGAGATTTCATCTATTACCAGTTATCCTCAACACTAGGACAAAGTTTGGGGTCTAATAACTACTTGTAGGGTATGATTTTCAGGGCAGTGGAATCAGTAAGGTTACTTGGGTCACATACTTTATTTCACAATAAAAGTGAAAGCTTTATTCACTCAGTTGTGTCCAGATTCTTTGTGACCTCATGGTCTGTAGCCCACCAGGCTCTTCCATTCACGGAATTCTCCAGGCAAGAATAGTGGTGTGGGTCGCCATTCCCTTCTCCACATACAATGGCCACCACTAGATTTTTAAGTCTCGGAGAACAAGGATTCTATTCTGTTTACCATTGCGTTGCAGGAGAATATAGCACAGTTTGGGTCTAGAGTAAATAAATGATAAACAGTGATTGAATGAACAGCAAGGCTTTCCTCACTCTCTTTGATTCTTATCATCTTACCCTCCTCCTTTCTTTCATTTGCAACTTTTTGCTCTACCCCTACTCCCAGTGCATGCACTCACATTAAGTGCCAGCAAAAATTGAGTGACACGAATTTTCAGGTTTAGCAGATACTCATGACTGAATGAAACCCAAAGATTCTCTTTACTGACAGCACAGTGAATTGAATAGTTGCTTTTTTATGGCTACTTGCAACAGAAGGAAGGATAACAACAAAATAGTAACAGCAAAGAATAGAGAACAGAGGGCTTATGAAATATACCAGGGTTATCACATATAGTGTCTTGCATTTTAAGTAATGAGGTGCACCCAGAAGGCCACAAGGCTGTGGATGTTATTTTCATTTTTGCATCTGAATAAGATGGTTCCACAGCTCTTACATCATAAAGGTGATTTGTTCATTTACTCATTTATTCAAAGTATTAAAATCTTTCTAAATGCTCAGTTCAGTTCTGTCACTCAGTCGTGTCTGACTCTTTGCAGCCCCAAGGACTGCAGCATGCCAGGCTTCCCTGTCCATCACCAACTCCTGGAGCCTGCTCAAACTCAGGTTCATCCAGTCGGTGATGACATCCAACCATCCTCCGTCGTTCCTTTATCCTGCCTTTGATCTTTCCCAGCATCAAAGATTTTTCCAGTGAGTCAGTTCTTCACATCAGGTAGCCAAAGTATTGGAGTTTCAGCTTTAGCATCAGTCCTTCCAATGAATATTCAGGACTGATTTCCTTTAGGATTGACAGGTTGGATCTCCTTGCAGTCCAAGGGATTCTCAAGAGTCTTCTCCAACACCACAGTTCAAAAGCATCAGTTCTTGGGTGCTCAGCTTTCTTTACAGTCCAACTCTCACATCCATACATGACTACTGGAAAAACCATAGCTTTGACTAGATGGACCTTTGTTGGCAAAGTAATGTCTCTGCCTTTTAATATGCTGTCTAGGTTGGTTATAGCTTTTCTTCCAAGGAGCAAGAGTTTTTTTAATTTCATGGCTGCTGTCACCATCTGCAGTAATTCTGGAAACCCCAAAAATAAAGTCTCTCACTGTTTCCATTGTTTTGCCATCTATTTGCCATGAAGTGATGGGATCAGATACCATGATCTTAGCTTTTTGAATGTTGAGTTTTAAGCCAACTTTTTCACTATCTTCTTTCACTTTCATCAAGAGACTCTTTAGTTCTTCTTTGCCTTCTACCATTAGGGTGGTGTCATCTGCATATCTGAGGTTATTGATATTTCTCCTGGCAATCTTGATCCCAGCATGTGCATCCTAGCCCAGCACTTCACATGATGTACTCTGCATATAAGTTAAATAAGCAGGGTGACAATACACAGCCTTGACATACTCCTTTCCCTATTTGGAACCAGTCTGTTGTTCCATGTCTGGTTCTAACTGTTGCTTCTTGACCTGCATACAGATTTCTCAGGTGGCAGGTCAGGTGGTCTGGTATTCCCATCTCTTTCAGAATTTTCTATAGTTTGCTGTGATCCACACTCAAAGGCTTTGGCATAGTCAATAAAGTAGAAGTAGATGTTTTTCTGGAGCTTTCTTGCTTTCTCTATGATCCAACGGATGTTGGCAATTTGATCTCTGGTTCTTAGGCATTAATGAAGCATGCATGCATGCTAAGTTGCCTCAGTCATGTCTGACTCTTTGTGAATCTATGGACTGTAGCCCGCCAGGCTCCTCTGTCCATGGGACTCTCCAGGCAAGAGTACTGGAGTGGGTTGCTGTGCCTTCCTCTAGAGAATCTTCCTGACCCAGGGACCGAACACTCGTCCCTTACATCTTCTGCACTGGCAGTGTGTTCTTTACCACTAGCACCACCTGGAAAGCCCCAGGCATTAATGATATGAAATAAATAAAATAAGATTCCTGTGTATGTGTTACTCATCATCTTGGAGCTATATATGCAATGTATTCCCCAGACAGTGGCCTATGGAGAAAAGTCATTGTTATAGCACCCTTTATTTTCTCACTTCAGTTCTCATGGGGCAAAGACTGGGCCTACACCAAGCCCCCTTACTCAGCCAGACAATCAGTTTGGGTGGAGTGGTTGTGGAATCTTCTTCTAGTTTTATGGTCAAGATATTGAATATTCAAATACTGTACGTGAGTTGAGAGCATAGACCCGTTCTGTTACTGAGTAGACAGCAACTGGAGCAAACCTGCTTTTCACAAACATCCCCAAACTTATTTTGGGCCACTTAGGGTGAGTTCATTAGATTAGATAAATCACAGAATGGATGACTCAGCAAGAGGTTGTTGGGACAGGTAACAAAAGACATTCATTAGGGACAAACGCAACAAACATATAAAGTGAAATGAAAGGAAACCAATCCTTAGACATAAAAAGTGAGTCTCACCGCTGACACTTGACATATCTGACAGGACTCTATCAGCAAGCTGTGATGTATTTTCTGTTGGCTGTTCCCGGTCTATTTTTCTCTCTAGACATCTTTCTTTAAAAAGAAAATCCAGATTTCTAGGGTTGGGCAGAGTGTCGGGAAGAAATGACAGGAGGCAGGCCCTGTCAAGGAAAGACATTCTCTCTGGAAGGAAGTGAGGGGCCAGAAGGGAAGGCTGGCTGCTGCAGGCAGGCTGCCTTGTCGCCCTCCATGTGTCTTTTCCCTCCCACTTCTGTGGGCACTTTCTTTCTTGGCTCAGGGAGGATTTAGGAAAGTCACGACAAAAATCCTGTCATGCGCGAGAAAAGGAGAAAAAGTTTTAGATCTCTGCCTTTTCACAAATGGAGTTTCTTGGAAACTGATGTGCAGTTTGAGATAGGAGATTTGTCTTGTTAAAGTCACTCTAATGTTCTCTCCAAGTTCCCACATGCTCTGCTTCAACTACCTTAACAAACGAAAGGCAAACCACTCCCCCCTCCCCCCACTGCCCCCGCCACCCACACGAAATCTAACTGAGTTGGCAGCCAGCATCATCTATCCCAGGGCTACTACCTCTAAGGACTGTTGATTTATCTTGGACTGATTTGAGACATTTCCCCTTTGATCTTCTCCTGGCAATGTTTTTCTTCAGTGTTTCCTCACTGCCTCCCTCAGCTCTCATTAATTAACTGCTCTTCACTCTTTGACTAGACGTCAGTCCTTGTGTTTGACTATAGTGAGTATTATGACATTTTGCAAACACGCACACACACACACATACACACACATATACACACACAACCCAGGGAGACTATCTTGGGGAACACACAGGCCAAGGAGGTTAACTCAGAAAATCCATTAAAAAAAAACCTGTTGCAGCAAGTAACCTAAAAAGAAAAGAGAGGAAACAGGCGATGATTTGGTGACATTTACTTATTCTTGATATGATATTTGAAAAGGCAAATACAGAAACTGGCACTTGCTATTTAATTGAGGTTCAGGTATTTCAAAGCTCGCTTATCTCCCCAGCCCGTCTGGTGTTTCCATGGTGTTCCTTTTCCGCTTCTATTAGTCTGGAACGTGGGTTGCAAGTTGATGAACATTTTTAATGAGTAAATCCTTTTCTACACCAAATTTTATAGATAATTAAATCTGATTTATAGGGCAGGTTTCAGCGACAGTGGAAAAAAAAAAGCAGAAAAGAAATGCAAAGAGGAGGGAGTCCAATTATTGGAGCTCTGAGTGAGACTCCGAGTGGGCTTGGCTTTGTTTGTATAACCTTCTCACCAGACACTTTGCAGAGCTTGCAGTGAGGTTTCTGGTGCAGAACAAGACTGCATGTTGGCTTTGCCATAGGTTTTTGGTTTAGTTTGCTTGGTTTTGATTTTTAGGTAAAGAAGTTCTCTAGTCCAAGAAACAGAGCCTAGTGTTTATTCACTGTTCCTCCCTTTTACTCTGAGTTATACTGAAAGAAAAGTCATTCATAAAAAGCCTTAGAGTGCACAACTAAAGAATTTGCCTTTGAAACATGTATTTGTTAAGCATCTTCTATATAGCAGACACCATTCTCAATGCTGGAGATATAGCAATCAGCAAGGTAGGCAGTTCAGGATCATTGTGATGTGAAATAGACTCAGTGGAAGATAATGTAGACAAATTATGATAATGAAGACATAAGATAATGAAGACAAATGTAGACAAGCAGTGTAATACTTATAAGGAAACTGAGGCCAGAGAGGGAAGGGAAAGTGGATTGGTCATCATCACACAGCTGGCTTATCCCTGATGGAGTTGGGTCTAGAGTTCAGGTCTCCTGGCTTCCAGGCCAGACTCTTAATGTACTGTTCCTCTCTATCACTTGTGGAATATGTTTAAAGCAATAAAACTGGCAACAGCTTATGAGTTCAAACAGCTTGCACAGTGCTAGGTAAATATATCAATTGATCTGGAAACACTATGTCAAGTAGTTGTTCAAGTTCAACCTCATTTTGAATGGCCATATATGTTTCTAACATCTCCTCTATCCCTCTATCTGTTTGTATTCATTAATGGATTGAAAAATTGGGGCTTGGTTTGAGTTATAGGTCCTGAAATATTTGGTACTGCTGAAGTTTAATCACATATAAGATTTTATCAATCATCGTTCTCTAGCTTAACTCCCCTCTAAGGGAATGTGTTCAAATAGGTTTTTAAAAGCCAAATTTACTCTCATTGGCAATCACCACTGTCATCTTCAAGAGACTACTGAGTGATACATATGTTTATACCTTATATAAAAATTTAAAAAATAATCAGTCCTCTGAAATGAGACAAATAGCATGCTGCCAAACTCTTCTCTAGTACTTAAGTTAGATTAAGACATCAGGAGGCATATACCTCTATGAGTAGCCACTATAGTAGTGAAGAGTAGCATGCGCATGCTCAGTCATGTCTAACTCTTTGTGACCCCATGGACTGTGACTTGCCAGGTTCCTCTGTCCCTGGAATTTTTCAGGCAAGAATACTGGAATGGGTTGCTGTTTGTTTCTCCAAAGGACCTTCCCAACCCATGGATAGAAGCAGCATCTCTGGTGTCTCTTTCATTGGGAAGTGGATTCTTTACCACTGTGCCACCTGGGAAACTCAAGTGTGTGGGTAGCCTGCTTGCACCTTTTTTCCCTTTCAATTTTTTTTCTGATTAGAATAGTAATATGAAGTTGTAACTAATTAGAATGTAACAGAAAATATATCATATAGAAAATAAAGCTCCGTCCCCATAGAGCTTCCCAGGTGGCGCTAGTGGTAAAGAACCCACTTCCTGATGCAGGAGACTTAAGGGATGTGGGTTCAACCCCTGGGTCAGCAAGAATCCCTGGAGGAGGGCATGGCAACCCACTCCAGTATTCTTGCCCGGAGAATTCCATGGACAGAGAAGCCTGGAGGGCTACAGTCGTAGAGTCGCAAAGAGTTGGACACGACTGAATCAACTGAACAGGCATCCCTGGAAAGAACTACTAACATGATGATACATACTGTTCTGGACTTCTTATGTATATACCAACATGGGAACACATGCATGTGCTGCAATATTTCAGTCACTTAATCTTGTAGTTTGGTTGGTTGTGCAAGTCCAGACATTCAAATTCATGTCTATATTTTTCAACAGCTAAATAGTATTTGCTGTAAGGTTGGACAATGTTTTATTCATTACCAATTTATACTTAATTAATATTTGGGTTATTAACTACTACTATCTATCAAAATGAGTGCTACAAAGTTCATTTTTGTATATATTTATTTGTGAACCATGCTTATTAACCTAGAATTCCTTGTTTTGCTTTTGGACATAAAAGCCAAAGCACAGTGTCTGATACACACACACACACACATAATGCATTATATTAACATAATTCATATTATAGTATATATAAGTTAATAATAATAAATTATAATTTTATAGTTATATTTTAAAATATTCATTATATTTATTGTTAATATATATTAATACATATCTTATGTATGTATGCACAAATTTAATCTCATAGTCAAAGAACTCTATCCTGTAACTTTGAAGGTAGTTAGCAAACCCAAAAAAATTCCCAAATTATCTACTGTTCTTCCTCAACAAATCATGCAATTGTAAAAGGAATAAATCCACATTCTATACCACTTGGCTGGGCTCTGTTGTTTAAAGATGGTAAGTGAGATGGTGCTTCTTAACAAAACAGATTTAAAATGCAGTGTAGATTAAGAAAAATTCTTCATAAATCAAGCTGCTACTACTCTAAGTCAGTTAAACCAGTCTCCCTCAAGGAAAAACCTAAGGACCCAAATTCCTCTATTAGAAGGATTTATTAAAATGTCTCTGTGGTTTATTGATTTCTTTAGTTCTGTTCCTTTAAGAAAATGGAGATTGCAGAGCTGAGACTGATACCAAATGCTTGGAAATCACCCTTATAATTGTATTTAGAGACAATAAAAGTAGCGTGTCAATATGAAGGAGTTAGAAACGTTTCTTTGAGACTACTTCTCATTCTAACTAGATATGCCTGTTACTTCCACCTGCCATCCTCATGTTAGCCCTCATTAAGGATTAATTTTTAAGTCTGTGAGAAAAGAAAGCTTGGGATAAAACTTTAGCAAATTGTTCCTTATATCCTTCTTACTGCTGGTATCCTGCCACTGTAATGCTAGCTTTTGCCTTGGTTTTGGCTTCTTTGCTTTGATCTCTTGGCCTGGAACAATGAGACTTTGAAGTTCTGTCTTTGCTCTTTGCTGTGATGCAAGTCTGAACTTCAGCACAGCCTTCTCTGTGCCCCAACTCTGAACTCTTTCCTAGTTCCACTTTGTCAAACACAGACTTCAAAGCATAAAACCATCTGCAGGAAACCTTAAAGATAGTTGATATAAGACCCTTATTTAAGAGATGAGGAAACAAAGCCGAGAGAGGTTAAATGAATTGTCTAGAGTCTCTCGGCAAATAAGGATTAGAACCAGAATTCATACCACCTGATTCTCAGCACTGTGTCATTTCAGCACACCTGTCAGCCTCTCAGGGTTTCATGCCCTCCTCAAGGAGAGGTTGGCCACTGTCAGCCTACATCCCTCATAGACTTGGCCCCCGATTTTGGCATTCACACCAAGAATTATTGCTGCTTATATTATCTGACCAAGAATTAGTGATTACTCCTTACTGTGGATTGAAGTGGACATTAACAATGGGTTTTCAAGGTATCTATTTAAGTGTCAGCATTGGTCCTGTGAGTAAAATGTTTCTGATCCTCTGACTGATGACCGCTATGTCTTTGGGGCTTTAAAGATCTCATGGAAAGATAAGCCCTGGACATTCTTTTCTGTTTTAATATCTGTATGAATACCTTACACCCTTAATTCAGCTAACCAGAAAACACTGTATATTTTTACAGGAGTTAGTCTCAAATTAACATCTTTAATGAAATGCTTTTTTTTAAAAATGCTCAAGATGTGAAAGCACAATACCATGCATGGGGTGGCAATAGCATGGCATTTACTGTTAGATGAATAACGCTTTGATGCCAACTCTCACCACTTGCTAGCTGCATGACCTCAGGGTACTCCACATAAGTAAATAAAGCTCAGTTTTCTCAACAGTAAAATCAGGATTATGATACCTGTTCTGAAAGGCTGCAATGGGAATTGAATGATACATGAGTTAATTCAGGGCCTATATGGAGCATGGCTTCGCTGGTGGCTCAGTGGTAAAGAATCTGTCTGCCAACGCAGGAGATGCAGATTTGATCTCTGGGTCAGGAAGATTCCCCTGGAGCAGGAAATGGCACCCCACTCCAGTATTCTTGCCTGGGAAATCCCAGCGGCAGAAGAGCCTGGCTACAGCCCATGGGGCCACAAAAGACTCAGGCACGACTTAGTGACTAAACAACAACAAATATGGAGGGAGGCCCCTTTGGCGTCCCCTATAAGCTGTACTCTGCTTTCTTTCCCACCCTCCTCTCTCCACTTTTGCCACCCAGAGGCCCCTGCTCCAAGAGAAGGAGTAGGAGAGAGTTGTTCAAGACTAAAGATATCAATTTTAGTTTTTCTTCTTTTTTTGAAATCGAGAATTTTTGCTGAAGGTGTTGCATTATAAATGGACTTCTCAAAAACCACTTATATCAGTAGTCTGATAATTTATTCCTTGATGAGAAATATTTTAGTCTATTAGCAAGAAGAAAGATTAACTGCACATTAATCAAAAACTTCATGATGATTAGAAGTGTGCATACATCACAGAAACGGCCAGGGAAGTGTACCATCATAACTGGAAAAGTGCGTTTTGTGTCTTGACGGCAGTTTCAGACGACTGCAGAGGAAACTGGGTACTCAGTTAACTGGGCAACCTGACAATGTTTTTTAAAACTCATATATGGTCATTTTTTAAAAAAGAGAAGCTTGATTTTATGATTTTCTTTTACGTACACCCTTTCTTCTCCTAGGCAATTAATACCTTCCTGGTCCTCTGCCTGGAAACAGTAGGAGAAAGTGAATTTCTATTTAAATGTGTGTTTCTAAATTAGCAATCATCTCGGTGACGTGCCACGCTTAGTCAGTGTAGTTTATGTTGTGGTTATTGTCTGTTTTCTAAAAATAGCTAGAGAAGGCTATGTGTATCTTAGTAATTCCCTGGAAGCTGAACCAGAGCATGACAGAGGCCATCACTTGGGAGCCATTTGGGGGTTCCTGCCATTGCAGCAGCAGCCATTGTTTCTGGCATGAGGCAAGGAGTAGGTCTTATTGAAAGAAAGTGATTCTGACTCCAGTTGGAAATTCTCCTCTGGCTAACATAAGTATCTACTCAAAAGCTTTGGTTACAAAGTCTAGTTAGATTTAGGATTATCACTACCAAAAAACTCCCATCTTTGAAAGCTGTGAAGGGAAGACCCATCAAAAACTCTGTAGTCACAAACATAAAGAAGGCTTCACAGGGTGTAAATTCACTGTCAGAGGTGGAGAGCTGTTATTTAGCTATATACTACTATGCCATTATATCAGCATATAATGGGACAGAGTGATTCAGGAAATGGTGACGCTGGGTTGGAGAGTCTGTGTTTGTGTGTGTATGTGTGTGTGTGTGTGTGTGTGTGTGCACGCATATGTGTTTACTAAGGTCCACTAAACTCTCAACCATCCATCAACAGCATTCTCCTCCTTTATTTTTGCTTTTTCCCAAGGCTCCCTGCTACACTGAATGTATATGGAGTAACTTTAGAGATGCAGCAGTGTATCAGGAAACTGGGAAGTATAAGTTGTGAGTCTCCTAGGAGAGTTGTATTGGGTTTTATAACCCATTTGGAAATGTAACCACAATTTCATTTCATCCCGGAGACCCCCGTGGAGCAGTAACAGGAGAGATGAGGATGATTCACCTAATTTCTTTAATGTAAATTTAAAATTTCTCCTGACAGTTTATGCTGGAAGACAGGGGCTTGAATGTATCATCCTGGAGAATTTTTGCTGTTGCCCAGAAATGTGGGGCTAGAGCGAGCAGATGCTTGGAAATGCCGTTGACATTTCCAAGTTTTTATAGCCCTGGTACATAGCCCGCTAACTCCAGCATGCTTCACACATGGAGAAGGATCATCTGTCATTTTGATGCCAAAGTGATGCTCACAACTCTAAATGAAATGGATTGCTTCTTTCTACCTCCTGCTTGGATAAAGTAGAGGCATTTCAAGCATTTATTGGTCACCTTGGGTATGCCTGAATGGCAGAGAGGCATCAGTATTTGCTCTGTGGCAGTGGAAATGAGGGTCTCCAGGCTGCTCATGACGGCAAAAAGTACAAGTTTCTGCCATGCTCAATTGGGCATGATTTATTTGGCAGAAATGACTTTACAGAGAAACATACAAATAAGAGTCATTAAAAGTTCATTTAATTCTGAAACAATTAACATTGAAATAGCTGGTGCACAGACACACCGTTCTTTGTATTTAAATAACAGTATTTACCTGGATAACTAAGCAACTTGCCAGCACTGAAAAGCTGGACAACTTCCCAGACAGTAGATATTTTGCATTTTGAGTTGTAGACATTACAATCAGCAAACCTCTATGGCAGGTCTCCCTGCTTTCAGGGAATTATTTCTTTATGTAATACTCAATGTGTGAATATTAATAAGGAATAGACTGAGGTCAAGATTGCTTTATATTTCTACTGGATAAATGACAGTAGCCAGGGACCTGGTTAGAATCAAGCTTCTTCTTCTCTGGAAACCTAAAGATAATGACAAGATCAATCAATATTTACCAAGCATCCACTCTGACCACAGGTATACTGGAAGTGTTGTTACTATCTATGAACTGTATGTCTGATGGGTTCCATAACTATAACTTATCTGTCAAAGGCATGTAAGATGATCCTTCCAGGGCAAATTTTCTTTCCAGTGCCTATGCATGCGTGCCTGATAAGTTGCTTCAGTTGCATCTGATTCTGCGCGAGCAGGCTCTAGGCAAGAATACTGGATTGGGTTGCCATGCCCTCCTCCAGGGGATCTTCCTGACCCAGAGATTGAATCTGTGTCTCTTACATCTCCTGCATTGGGAGGCGGGTTCTTTTCCACGAGTGCCACCTGGGAAGCTCTTCTAGTGCCAATCAGAAGTCGTCATCTTAAGCCTTGGACCTATGGATTTGTTGAGCAGGTGGCCCTGGGACACATCCTATAGACAGCTAGGCAGATCTCCACTGGGAGGCTGGAGTCTGGGCCAGACAAAATTTGGCGCAATCCAGCAGTCCCAGAAGCTGCCTGTCCTCCTACTATCACCCTCCTTGTAACCTTCCAACCACCCACTTCACTAGGGAACTGTCTGGTGGGCTCATTTGCCTTGAACTGGAGAGCTAAGCTACTTGGCTTCCACCTGGAAGATGGATTCCATTTTCAATCTTTGGACAGGTAGAATTGAGAGGAAGGCAGCGATTCAGTGGTTCATCCCTAGGCCAGGCTTGTTGACTTTCCATCCAACCATCACCTTCTTTGTGAAGAAAATTCTATCTTGAATCTCAATTCCAGTAACTGGGATAAATCCTTGGTACCCCCATGTTTCTGCCTCTGCCTAGAGTCCTGTATCCTCCACTGCTATGATCCTGTCCTGCCACCTGAGTGACTTAATGAACTTTTTATGAACCTGAACTTTTAGTGTTTGTGGTTGGCTCCTCTTACCTGTTGCCAGATTTCCCCGATATTGACTTGCCTGCTGCCAACCCAGCTCCTGATGCTGCATTTGCCTTCCTTGCCAGCACACCTGTTGCTCACTCCTGATGTTCCCCTGATGCACATTCGCCATCTGCCTAGACTTTCTCCTGTCTATTTCCTGTTGCTGGGGATGTGTCCTGCCCTCTGTCTGAAACTATGCTTAGAACATAGTTTGCTACCAATGAATATGCAAAACATTCAAAACCAAGATAGATATTTAATTTGTCTTTTTCTCTACCAAGCCCTGGCTATGGAATATATTGCTTATGAAACATTGCAATACTGAGAATATTTGTATAAAAAGCTCAAGCTTGTGAAATGATGGCCCTGAACGAATAAAATAGCATCTGTATCCAAAAAAGTGAGTGTGGATTAAAGTTCTGGAAATGGGACGTAAACTATATCAAATATAAATAATTTTAATATTTCTAAGGATGTGTGCTGATGGACTTTATACCAGAGCCAGATGATAGCTGCCTTTCAACATGCCAAGGGATATTTATTTATTTATTTTTTGGGGGGGATATTTATTAAGTGACAGGAAAACTTGAAATGGAGATGTGAATACTCCTGCTGGGGGCAGAGGGGAGAAAATGGAATACCTGGTTGGTCAGGTGTCAGGGGGTTGCTGAAACAGAGGCAGAAGGGAACGTGCACTTTCAGGGAACCTGTGTGATGACAGAAAGAAGTGAGAAAGAGGCTTAAAAGAGCAGAGATGAATGGAGGTTAAGGGCCTAAAAAATAGCAATTTGAAAAGGATTAGGACGAAGGAAAGGAGAGATAAATAGAAAAGAAATAAGGTTAGGTGGTGATAGGGAGGGCAGGAGGTCAGGGTGTAGGATGGGAGGAGAGACAACAGAGGCAAGAAGAGCTGATCATATTCGAATTCAGTTTAAGGAGACTGAGTAACACATGAAACTACAGAGTTAAAAGAAACATTCAGTGGGCTGAACCAGGAAGGTCTCCAGTTAAGTACACGAAGCAACCATCCTCACATAGGCTCTCCCAAAGTCAAAAGAGTCTGGGCCCAGACAGGAAAAGATGTCTCTAGTCATAGATCTTGGGATATGGAGGAGGGGCCTTGACAAGTGCCTGGCAGAGACACCAGGGAAGAGCTAAAGGAAACCCAAGACTAGGTCTTAGAAGGAGCAGTAAGAACACACACCAGGGACAGACTTGAATTCAAACTCATGCCAGGGGAACCAAGAAAAGGAACCCCTTAATTGTAACTGATCCTTGATATCTACTGATCTGTGTCTCAGAAGTCCCTCCTGCAGGAGGGCCCTTCATCAGCTATATGTGTATTACATCAGATGGCGGCAGAGCTGAGCAAAGGGGTCCCTAGTGGGCTGTAGGCGCAAGGCTTTGGTTTGAACTCTGGTTCTACCACTTATGGGCTATGTAAGCTTGAACAAGTTATTTAATCTCTGCATACACCAGTTTCTTCATCTGTATAACAGCAACAATAATAGAATCTACTTCTCTAAGTTTCTATGAGAATTAAATGAGATAATGTTCTTATTGATATTAAAAGTCTCTGTTAGCATAAGAAAGGAGAGTGTGTTTCCCTGCTTTCAGTCACCTCTGGATGTTCTGCACATAACTAAAGAGAGAGCAATAATAACTAATGGGGTTAGTAACTAGGTATGGTGCCAGATGGGAACCAGACCGATTGTGGTGATCATTTCGCAGGGTATACAAATATGATTAAGTAGTATACCTGAAATAAAATAATGCTATATGTCAACTAAACATCAAAACAAACAAATAAACAAAAAAATCCCCCCAAACAAGCAAACAACAAACAGCACCAGTGAGGACTGTAACTGGAGGAGCCTTTTGTTTGCATTCTATCCTTCGCTTGGAGTGGGGTGTATGTGGCGGTCTATTTCATGGCAGGGCACAAAGAAATCACTCCCTTCCCCATGAGGGAGCCACAGCCCAGCTAAGCCTTTGAGATTGTATGATTTTGATTTCTTTTTGGACTCCCAAACAGCATAGTTGGTCAAGGTCTTCATATACTATTTTAGCACTCATTCAACTTGTTGAATACAACAAATTGTGAAAGAGTTTAAAGTATGAGTCATATTTAACACTACATCCAGCAAACACATTCCATTTGAAAATAAACTAGAATGTTCATGGGTTGAATTCTGCAAAGGTAATTTCATGTCAATGAGAAGTGAAATAATAGAAGATGCCGAAAGAAATGTGAGGCTGTCATACACTTGAGGTGCTAAGGCAATTGACTAATGGGAGCTAGGCCATTTGAAATATTCAGCCTTGGGTATATTTTAGAGTTATGGATCTATTTATAAGATTGTCATATATCATTTAGTTTGTTCCCTTCACAATGCAAAAGCCTTTTACAGAGAATGAAGCCAAAGAATTGTTGGGCAGCAACAATTCAGCATTTTGACCAGCTGTCGTACCTGTCCAAAATAATTAGGTCGACTTCTATCAGATGAGAAAATTGCTTCCTTGGTGTAAGTTAAGCACAACTTGGAAGGGGTGCTAATCTTTCAAAGTTTTGAATCTGTTAACTCATTTCTTTGCTTAATGTAGTCAAAAGTATCTGTGTTCCTTTCAAAGAGTCTGTTTGTAATTGTTTCAAGAACCTCTTTTTGGACTATATAATTAAATATTAAAAAATATTTCCTTAGGACAAAAAGAATCTTAGTGAATGATTTTAGGATGGACCCATGGAGAGTATCTTGGTGTTGACAAATTCTTGCAGCCAGGCTATTCTAGAGGTTGCAAATGCTTTGGATGCAGCTTCTTGTGGCAGAGCTTAGTTCCTCAACAGAGAGGGTTCAAACCCCTCTTTCAGAGTTGATGTAAGATTTCTCTCTCAAGGAGCTATGCAGCATATCCAGCCTGTAGCTTCTGGGAATACCATCAGTGTAATGATTACAATCTTGAGAAGTGCATGGTGGCCTCCACATCCTGGCAAAAAGCCTCATGTTGATATCTTTACCGACTGACACAGACGAGCTGGTATTGACTGCTATCTGGCCCTCTTGGGCCACTTTCTCATTCTGTGAAAAATGCTGCAGTATCCTCAAATATCTTCCCATGAACCCCCTGAAACTTTCCATGAATTCTCAGACTTTGTCATGACTGTGACATAAACTCTCCAGTATCAAATGATGATCGCTATGCCCTTTAGTAAAATTAATTTTGAAGTTTTATGAATATTCTTTTATGATAGTGCTACCTTTTATATTCTAAACATCAGTGAGTGCTCGCTTCGGCAGCACATATACTAAAATTGGAACAATACAGAGAAGATTAGCATGGCCCCTGCGCAAGGATGACATGCAAATTCGTGAAGCTTTCCATATTTTTCTAAGAGAACAGCATTGAAACATGTACATTATCAAGTGTGAAACAGATCTCCAGTCCAGGTTGGATGCATGAGACAAGTGCTCAGGGCTGGTGCACTGGGAAGACCCAGAGGGATGGGATGGGAGGTGGGAGGGGGAATCAGGATGGGGAACACATGTAAATCCATGGCTGATTCATGTCAATGTATGGCAAAAACTACTACAATGATGTAAAGTAATTAGCCTCCAACTAATAAAAATAAATGAATAAATAAATAAATAAACTTACCCAAATAAAACAAACAAACAAAAAAATCAGTGATATTATGAATGTAAGTGTAGGTTCAAAAGCATGCATTCTGGTAATAGTAGGGTTCATAGACTTTTGCAATATGGACAGAAATATATTTGCTTCTCTGTATTTTCAGTTTCAATAACAGCTTGAGTGCATGCATGAAACTTTCTTCTCTAATTGCTCTCACAATTCAACCTAAGAAATTGAAATGATCAAAAAATAAAATATAATGAACAAAAAGCAGGGAAAATCTACAACAAAATGGAAAATTTGGGAGCATTACCATTTTCCTGACTGCCATTTTGACTGAATTAACTATAATACAGATGGAATAAAATTGAAAGAAATCACTGCAGCTTGGTATACACTCTTTCCCTAACACAGTAGTAAAAACATAGCAGGAAAAGAACGAAGTAGCTGGTAGAACCCAACTGACACCTACTAAATGCAATGGCTTAAGACTAAGTATTAAAAAAAACTAAGATCATGGCATCCGGTCCCATTATTGCATGGCAAATAGAAGGAGAAAGGTGGAACTAGTGACAGCTTTCCCCTTCTTGGCTCCAAAATCACTGCAGACAGTGACTACAGCCATGAAATCAGAAGATGCTTGCTTCTTGGCAGGAAAGCGATGACAAATCTAGACTGTAGGTTGAAAAGCAGAGACATTACTCTGCCAACAAAGGTCTATATAGTCAAGGCTATGGTATTCCCAGTGGTCATGTATGGCTGTGGGAGTTGTATCAAAGAATTGATTGTCTTCACACTGTGGTGCTGGAGAAGACTCCTGAAAGTCCCTTGGACACCATGGAGATCAAACCGGTCAATCTTAAGGGAGATCAATCCTGAATATTCACTGGAAGGACTGATGCTGAAGCTGAAGCTCCAGTATTTTGGTCATCCGGTGAACACAGATGACTCATTGGAAAAGTCCCTGATGCTGGGAAAGATTGAGGGCAGAAGGAGAAGACAGCGTCAGAGGATGAGATGGCTGGACAGCACCACCGATGCAATGAACATGAACTTGGACAAACTCCAGGAGATGGTGAGGGACAGGAAAGCCTGGTGTGCTACAGTCCACGGGGTTACAGAGTTGGACACGACTGGGTGACTGAACAATAACAAATGCAATGGGCCATAGGACAGACAAGAGTATTCTCCTTAGAATTTCTTTTTCTTTGAAGACTGATACACTGAGTTGTGGCTTCACTGGGAGGTTGTGAAGTTTATGCAAACAGGCACACTATAGAAAATGCAGTAGTAAAATATTGTACTAGAATATTAAATAGGATTTTAGCTGAATACAAGTGGTTATTTTCCCTGACCAGGGGGCAGCACCAGAAAAGAGGCCTAGACAGGCACACAAGGTAAACAGTGTGGAGAAGAGGACATTAGAAAGTTGGGGATAACTGTGGCCACTCCCTTCAATATATGCTTGGAGACCATGACGTGGCCTTCCCAGGACTTGGGCTCTTTTCCCCCGTCCCTCAAGTTGGTTGGGTCTTGTACACAGTGCATTTATCTGCCATTCTAAATGAGGTCTGGACAATGGTTTCTCACCAGGAAGGTAAAATGAGGTTGGGAGTAATGTACTTTTGTGCTTCTAAGCAAATGTGAGGCCAGGAGATCCAAATTTTCAAAGATAAATAATAACAAGGAGCAACAAAAAAGATTTTTCAACCTAAAGGAACAAGGAAAATAGGGTAATTTAGAGTAGGAAGACATCATTTAAAAACAAGATTTTTGAAATGAAGCAGAAGTAAATTTACACTATCTACTTTGTGCACCCCATCAAATTCCAGAATACATGGACTTCAGGATGAGATGAAAGATGAAATGAGAGAAAAGAGAGAGAGGATACGAACTGTATTATATGCACAAACAGAAAGATGAGGAAATAATGTAATAGTTCTGTAATCAAAGAGGCAAAATATGTATTAGAAGCAGGCAAAATCAGAACTGAATAAAATCAAGTCAGATATGGAAGGAAATTAAGGATAGTTTACAAAATTAAGAAGAAAGGAAAAAATTTAGGAGACTCGTGAAACTCAGTGAGGAAATCCAATAAACAGACATTGTATGTTTCTGAAAAAGAGAGAAACAAAGCAAAAAGAAGACTCAATCAAGTTATTTCTTGATTGCAGAAGAGAAATACCTATTTGAGATTTCAGAAGGAAATTAGTGGATTCAAAGACCTTACCATGTGCCCAGAAAAACTAATAGGAGAGAACAGCTAGACACATTATAGGAACATCTATGAATTTCACAGATTGACAAATAATTTTCATAATCATCTTTACAGATTCTTATAAAAGAATGAAAGTCAAGGCGTCTCTGAGCTTCCTTTGACAACTCTAAAAGTCATAACAGCGATAACGGTGATGATGATGAGTGACAAAAATAATAACAAAGGCTTCCTGAGCATTTTAATGCATCAGGTATTATTCTATATGCTCTTACAAGATAGGTAATTCAAACCTCACAACCAGTTTAAAGCTTAAGTGTTTATAATCTCTTCATTTGGTAGAATAATATTTTTAATATGGGCTTCTTAGGTGGTACTAGTGGTAAGGAGCCCACCTGCCAATGCAGGAGATGTAAGTGATGTGGGTTTGATCCCTGGTTCAGAAGATACCTTGGAGGAGGGCATGACAACCCACTCCAGTATTTTTGCCTGGAGAATCCAATGGACAGAGGAGCCTGGCAGGCTACGGTCCATAGTGTTGCAAAGAGTTGGACAAGACTGAAGTGACTTAGCACACAGCACATTTTTAATATGCCTAAAAAAATAGAAAATTAAAAAATAATAATAGAAAACAAAATACAGTACAAAGAATCATAAAAGGTACAAAATATAAGATGGTGGCTTAATTAAGACTGCTGCTGCTGCTGCTAAGTCGCTTCAGTCGTGTCTGTGCGACCCTATAGATGGCAGCCCACCAGCCAGATTAATTATGATAATAGATACAATTAAGTTAAATTCCCCTATTAAAAAATGACTCACATTGAGTAAACTAAATATTACCAAAAATCAAACACAATTCTATGCTGTCGATAAATTCTATGCTTCTATGCTTTCCTCCTGCCTCAAGTAACTTAGAACATTTGAAAGCAACAGGATATGCAAAAGTATTTAAAGCAAATGAAAATGTAAATAAGAAGAGAAACACTGTTAATAAAATAGATTTTAACAAAAAAGATCTTTAAATGAATAAAGAGGCTAACTTCAAATAAAAAAAGTTATCAGTGTCTTAAAGCTGAGCACTATACAATCACTGTGGGAAATAGAAATATCCCTCTATACTTCAAAGATTAATAGCAAGAAACAAATAAGGATCTAACAGATTTAGATGGTTTTGAAACAGATTTAACACTTTTAACTAATACTCTTTTTCTTAAGTCAGAGATAATATATTTTATTCAGGCATGCAATAAATATTTTTTAAAACTTCAAAATATATGACATTAAAAAAACTCCTTAAATATATAAATGCAAAATAGCAAAAAGTATGCAGGGCTCATTATTTGAACACAGTACAAGAAAATATATCTTAAAACTCCCTTATTCCAGCTGTTCATTAATTCAACAATCACCACAATTTCCCTAAATAATTATTGGATTAAAGCAGGATTCAAAACTGCAGTTTCAATGATAAGAAAATAGGGAAACTGAGAATAGCACATATCAAAACGTGAAGGATCCAGTCAAAATTGTAATCACAGGCAAAATCAATATACTTTAATGATTTATGTAAGAAATGTATTTTAATATGTTACAGCATAGCAATAAAACTTAGGGGAAAATTTATGAATCATTCCATTAAATACAGCAAAGATGTCTGATATTATTGCTATTATTCAATATTCTTGAAGAGTTTCTAGCCAATGCAAAGAAAAAGAATTCAGATAAATAAATATTATAAGAGATTTACATGATGTGAATTTTCTAAGTGGGAAATCCCACAAAATCAACATAAAATGAATAAAATAGAATTCAATAAAAAGGTGAAATGCAAATAAAGTATAGAAAAATTAATAATATATCTATATATTATCAATAATCAGAATGAAATAGAAATGAAGCACTAGTCATTTTAGAAATATAAAATTTATATAAGTTCTTGAATGAACTTAATAAGAAAGAAACTAATTAAACTTGTTTTTAACTTTTTATGAAAGAATCATTATAAAGCCATAGTTATAAATTCTGTCACCAAAAAATGAGATAAACAGAAAAGTCTAGAGATCTCAAAAGCAGACTCGTGTTTATGTGGAAAATGAACATACAATAGAAGGAGCCCAAGGTATTAATAGAAAAGAGACAGATTGTTTAGTAGATGGTGTTGAGAAAAATGTCTTACTATATAAAAAAATAAAATATGAGGCATAGAGAAAGATTCCAGATGGATAAGGTATCTAAATTTGAAGGTAAAACCATAAAGCTAATAAAAAAATAACAGAAGAATATCTTGGTACCCTAATTGTGGAAAAGTACATTTCAGGATCATGAAGTAGAAAATTGCTTGACTTGATTACATCATACTAAAGATTTTTATTCAATGTTGGACTGCATTAGGACCAATATCTAGACTACACATGAGCTTTACACGAACAAATAAGAAGCAGATATGAACCCCAATAGAAAAATGATCCCAGAGTATATGTAGAGGCAGTTAATCAAAGAGAATACCTAAGGGACTGATAACTTTACAAAGTGATACTCAAAATCATTACTAATTAGATGAATGCAAATTAAAATAACAATGAATATCCCTAAAGATCTGTCAGATAGATAAAATATTAGCTGATACTGCTAAGTATTGGTAGGTGGAGGGAACATAGGAATAGTCAGGCACTGCTGGTTGGAATATAGAATAAAATAGACAACCTGTAGCAAACTGGCAATAGCTAACCAAATTAAATAAGCTATGCCATATGACAAGTGATTCCTCTCCTTATAAAACCATAAATGGAAGTGAATGAGAATGTTCCTTGAAGCATTGTTTGTGTTGGCAGAAAGTTGGAGGCAATCCAGCTATTCTTTGCTGGTGGAATAAATATATAAATATTGTGAATGCATGCTATGGAAATCCATACTGGTTAAGACTAATGAGCAACATTTAGATGTATACTTAGAGGAACATGGCTAAAATTTAAAAACCTTAGGTGGAATAAAAAAGGCAAGAAACAATAAAATCTACAACACACAGTAACATTTGCATAAATTAGCAATTCATGTACACAAATACACATTTTACAGAAACACACAGAGGACTTGAAAAGATATAAAAGCAAATGAAAATTGTTACATTTGAGGTAAGAATTTTATTCTTTTTCTTTAGGCAAGGTAAGAATTTGAGGCAAGGTAAGAAATGGGAGTGGGAAATAGAGGTCAAAAGGAATAAATAAATAGATTCTTACAAAGTAGTGTAAAAGAATTAAAAAGAGGAAGGGAAGAAAGGAAGAAAAGGAAATAGTAAGCTTAATATACAATAGGATGTTTTTTGAAGGACTAAAAGGATGTTACTAAAAGAAAATGCATGCCATATTCTCAGATTTGAAAGCTCAGAATTATAGCTATGTCAATATTCATAAAATAGCCTTAAATGTCATTCAATTCCAATAAGAACTTTTTGGATATTGCTTTTGTGACTAAATGAGGTGATTAGGTGCTGGATGCCTTCATTTTTAACTCCCTTACTCTTCTCCTACTGCTCTGTATCCTGCAGGTATGACTTTAAAAGGCTGCATTACAGGCTTCTCTTACCTTCTGGTTTCAAGTTGAGTTTGCCTGGCAATAGATCAAGGGCAGAAGGTGGCTTATTGGTGGGGAGTAGTGTTTCTTTTGACCCATGCCTCTTTGCTCCAGATCCCTGTGAATCAGATGAGGAGATGTCAAGGAGATCTTGACACAGCTCTCTGAACCCTTAGACCTAAGGGTGATAATGGTTTTTGACTGTAACTAACTCCAAGATGATGCACTATTTATAGTTGCATAAGAACAACCACAAAAATTTTGCAAAAGATTAACAAGGAGGAACTTGTACTATTAGATAAGCTTTGTTGTTCAGTCCAGTCATATCTGACTCTTTGCAATCCCAGGAACTGCAGCAGTCCAGGCTTCCCTGTCCTTCACCATCTCTTGGAGTTTGTATCCAAAACTACAGCAATTAAAACAAAGTAATTGTAGTACAAGGATATGCTAACTATGGGAAAGCCCTGGTATACAACCCTAGATATCTGTGCTCTTATTTGTGTTGTATAAGTATGATTAAAGGTAATATATCAATAGTTTGGGGAAATTTAGCTATTTTACAGCTAGAAAGTTAAATTCTTATGTCACAGTCCACACTGAGAAAAATTCAAGTTGGATAAAACAGAGAAATCTAAAAAGAAAGATATACTTAAGCATAAAAATGAAGATAGAAACTATGACAGTGACAGATTTGATTATACAAAATGTATAAAAATAAACTGTTAATATGTTAATTTATAGAAGTGAAGTTAAAAACAAAATGTCAAATAAAAATACATTTACAAGCACATATACTATGTGATTCATAGTAAATGTGAATATTTCCCTTAGTAAACATGTCACCAAACAAGTTCCTTAAATTTCAGTGATGGGCCAACTGGTACCTTTGCCATAAAAGATGATGTTTTCATAAGGCTGATTATTTTACTGGAGATTTTAAGTATCTGATTGATAGTAGTGGGAAAAGTTCACATTTGAAACTTTCTAATTAGACTATGAAGGGGTTCAGAATGAGCGTCCCAAGATATGCCCCTTTGGCATGTGGACTGTGTTGAGCTGATGACCCAGCAGACTCAAGAAAAACTTTTACTTCTCCTTTAACTATCTAAAAGAATTTAGATAAGGGGTGTGGCCCAGAGAGAGATCTGTTACTAAGAGAGACTTTCTATCTAAATGATCTATCTGTTTGGCAGGACAAACATTTAATTACCAAACATCAGCTTTTCTTATTGTTCTGTGAATCACCTTGCATCCCTCTGAAGCCCAGGGCCCGCACACCATTCCTTAGCTCATGATGACATTTAAAGCTCCAGCACCCTGCTCTTCCTTGGGTCTCATTGTCTGTGCAGAGCCTCTGTTAGTACCCAATTATATTTTTTCTCCTGTTAATCTATTTTCAGTTTCAGTTCAGTCACTCAGTCATGTCTGACTCTTTGAGACCCCATGAACTGCAACACACCAGGCCTCCCTGTTCATCACCAACTCCCAGAGTCCACCCAAATCCATGTCCATTGAGTCAGTGATTCCATCCAACCATCTCATCCTCTGTCAACCCCTTCTCCTCCTGCCGTCAATCTTTCCCAGAATCAGGGTCTTTTCAAATGAGTCAGCTCTTCTCATCAGGTGGCCAAAGTACTGGAGTTTCAGCTTCAATACCAGTCCTCCCAAAGAACACCCAGGACTGATCTCCTTTAGGATGGACTGGTTGGATCTCCTTGCAGTCCAAGGGACTCTCTAGAGTCTTCTCCAACACCACAGTTCAAAAGCGTCAATTCTTCAGCACTCAGCTTTCTTTATAGTCCAACTCTCACATCCATACATGACCACTGGAAAAACCATAGCCTTGACGAGACTGACCTTTGTTGGCAAAGTAATGTCTCTGCTTTTTAATACACTGTCTAGGTTGGCCATAACTTTTCCTTCAAGGAGCAAGTGTCTTTTAATTTCGTGATTTCACTCACCATCTGCAGTGATTTTGAAGCCCAAGAAAATAAAGTCTCTCACTCTTTTCATTGTTTCCCATCTATTTGCCATGAAGTAATGAGACCAGATGCCATGATCTTAGTTTCTTGAATGTTGAGTTTTAAGCCAACTTTTTCACTCTCTTTTACCTTCATCAAGAGGCTCTTTAGTTCTCCACATTCTGCCATAAGGGTGGTGTCATCTGCATATCTGAGGTTATTGATATTCCTCCTCTCAATCTTGATTTCAGCTTGTGCTTCATCCAGCCCAGGATTTCGCACGATGTACTCTGCATGTAAGTCAAATAAGTAGGGTGACAATATGCAGCCTTGATGTACTCCTTTCCCAATTTAGAACCAGTCTGTTGTTCCATGTCCAGTTCTAATTGTTGCTTCTTGACCTGCGTACAGATTTCTCAGGAGGCAGGCCAGGTGGTCTGGTATTCCCATCTCCTGAAGAATTTTAAAAGTTTGTTGTGATCTGCACAGTCAAAGGCTTTTGCATAGTCCATAAAGCACAAGTAGATGTTTTTCTGGAATTCTCTTGCTATTTCTATGATCTAACAGATGTTGGCAATTTGATCTCTGGTCCCTCGGCAGCCTTTTCTAAATCTAGTTAGAACATCTGGAAGTTCACAGTTCATGTACCGTTGAAGCCTGGCTTGGAGAATTTTGAGCATTACTTTGCTAGCATGTGAAATGAGTGCAATTCTGCAGTAGGCTGAACATTCTTTGGCATTACCCTTCTTTGGGATTGGAATGAAAACTGACCTTTTCCAGTCCTGGGGCCAGTGCTGAATTTTCCAAATTTGCTGACATATTGAGGGCAGCACTTTCATAGCATCTTCTTTTAGGATTTGAAATAGCTCAACTGGAATTCCATCACCTCCACTAGCTTTGTTCCTAGTGATGCTTCCTAAGGCCCACTTGACCTCACATTCCACGATATCTGGCTCTAGGTGAGTGATCACACCATAGTGATTATCTAGGTCATGAAGATTTTTTTGTACAGTTCTTCTGTGCATTCTTGCCACCTCTTCTTAATATCTTCTGCTTCTGTTAGGTCCATACCATTTCTGTCCTTTATTGTGCCCATCTTTGGCACAAACTTTTTTTTCTACATTCCTTAGTCTTAGTCACATAAAACATTTTTTTTTCTTTAAGCCCAGAACTGATGATTACACAACAAAATGGCTATAGAAAAAAAGCTTGTCCTTTTTTCCTCCTTGAGAACTCCAGACCCCTATCTTCTCTTGGAAAGCCCCAGACCCTTCTCTCCTCCTGAGGGACCCCAGAACCTACCTAGAAATTGACTCTCTCTGAAGCTCTAGAAAGTTAGCAAAAACAAGACCGGGAGCTGACTGTGGCTCTGATCATGAACTCCTTATTGCCAAATTCAGGCTTAACTTGAAGAAAGTAGGGAAAACCACTAGACCATTCAGGTATGATCTAAATCAAATCCCTCATTATTATACAGTGGAAGTGACAACTAGATTCAAGGGATTGGATCTGATGTGAGTGCTTGAAGAACTATGGATGGAAGTTCCTGACACTGTATAGATGCAGTGATAACGACCATCCCCAAAAGAAAGAAATGCAAACAGGTAAAATGGTTGAGGAGGCCTTACAAATAGCTGAGAAAAGAAGAGAGGCTAAAGGAAAAGGAGAAAAGGAAAGATATACCCATTTGAAAGCAGAGTTCCAAAGAATAGCAAAGAGAGATAAGAAGCCTTTTCTCAGTGATCAATGCAAAGAAATAGGGAAAACAACAGAATGGGAAAGAGTAGAGATCATTTCAAGAAAATTAGAAATACCAAGGGAACATTAATATTAGGTAGTTACATTAGGAAAAAGGAGTCCCAAATGGCAGCAGTTAAAAGACAAAGAAGGGAAAAGTCCTTGAAAATAGAACAAAGAAGGGTTTGAGGATGGGAGTAAGGACCTCAGGTAAAACAAACAGCACTCTGGGCGAGCCCGATTTACACAGGGAAGGCCCAGGGGGAGGAGAAATAACATAAAAAGAGGAGCCACTCTTCTCTTTGCATCTTTTGGCTCAGCATGCCGTCATACCTCGAGGATGTATTCTCCTTTACTTTCTAAACAAAACTTAGCTGTAACATGGAGCTGTAACACTGGTCTGTCCCAGGGCTGTAACACTGTTCAGTCCCTTGCTTCAAATTTTTGTTATGATGAGACAGAACCGAGGAAATTACACACTCCCCTGACCTCTATGGTGACATTTCTTGGATTTAACCTGGCTGAAACAACCTCAGCTTGGCCCCTGCAAGGAGGAAGCCAAGCATAGCAGGAGCCCAACTGGGCAAAAAGCTCCTGCAGTGGAAGCTGAACACAAAGAAAACCCAGCATAGAGGAAGTGACAAGAAGCCCAACGTGCTGGAAATGGGGGCAGTAAAAAACGAACTCAGCAGAAAGCTCACACAGCTCAGTCTCAGATTCCAGAAGACCTCTGATTAAGGTAGGAGATCCTCGCTCCTATGGCTGGAAGGACATATGCCTAACAAAATCTCCATTCCTTTACAATCTCTCGTTTCTTGTTTCCTTGAACCCCTGAGAACAGCGAGCAGCAGTGGGTGCAATTGAGGGACTTTGGCAAGGGCTATTCCTCAGTGTGTCCCAAAGGCTCCACCGTCTCCTGGGCCCCAGTAGCTGTTACCCAAGCCATGGGAGTTCTCCTGTCCTTAATCTTCTTTGTACCAATCAGGCCAATGAAAACAGTGAGCACAAGTCAGGCATTTAGCAGATTTTCTGGCAGGTTATGAAGGGGATTCCTTGGCACATTTTTCCTACAGCTTTTTCCTCCTGTTCTCAGGTCCTCTCTTCTGGGATTTGAGCCTGGCCAAAATCCATGGTGCCTCGCTTCAGGACCTAACGAAACTTAGACTCTGTTGTCTCATTGCAAAAGTTCAGTTAGAGACACTGGGATAGGTAAGAGGTGGATTTTTTCAGATTCAGAGAGAAACACACTCCACAGGGTGTGGGCCATCAACAGAGGGCAAGTGCTTTGGCCAAGGAATGTGGTGTGGGTGAATTCATATGCTAATGAGTGGGAGGATCATCCCAACCATTGGGGAACTACCCACTCCTCCTTCTTTTGATGGTGACTTGGAACTGTCCTGCCTCCTCTGGGTGTGTCATTTAGCTTGCAGATTGGGGATCAAGGTTTAGTTGAATTTGACTTGTCACCTTGGACCCATTTGGTTCTAATTGGTTTATGTTATGCTCTTGGGCTATGTCATTCTTTCAAAAGTTGTGCCCTGCTCTCTTCCCTCCTATTTTTTGCTCTTCTCCTGAGCCCTGTCTGGGCCCACAATGTTGCCTCTATAATCTTCTGGAGGGACAACCAGAAAATAGCTGGCCCTTGGGAGGGAAATACTGTTTAATATCCAGTCCATCTAGATATTCAGGCCTTCATCTACCATCCTACAACATGTGCAACAACAGCATCTCTCAGTGGACCCCCTAGGGCAGGTGACAGGCACACAATGTCTGCTAGAAGTCCATCTGTTGGGGATGGGAGTAAGGACCTCAGGTAAAACAAACAGCCTTCAAAGGCAAATGGGCTTCCAGGGATAATGTTTGCCACTTTGGGAGTTAGCCCTGCAGGCTGTTTGGGCCCAAACCCTTACCACTCTTCTCCTAAAAGTTACAAACAGACCCCCGGATCAAATCTCCACTCCACTTTTATGGAACATCTGGTCTGTTGCTTCTTATCAATTTGTTCTTAAGCCACTTACTAACTCCTACAACCAGGACCCAGCCCCCTTGTAGGCAACATTGCTCCACCCTGCGTATTATTAAGATACCCTTGATGCTAACAGGGCCAGATAACCCACTCATTTCTCATTTCTTGTCATTACCTAAAGGGGGTCTATGACAATGAAATGTTTACCATTGGAGACACCCTAACCTGCTCTTATGGAGGACTAGGGGAGGAAATCAGTGACTTACATTCTCTCAGAGCAATAAGAGAATAAGGCTTATGGCTGTTTCAACAGGTTCCCAGTCTCAGGACACAGGCTTGGATTGCTTTACACCATGGTATCTATTCCCATCTGTGGTGAACAAACTGGCAATAAACTAAAATTACAACCCCTTAATCCTACCTAGCACTGGTCACACTGGAGATCTTGGGGATGCCCAATTCCAGACCGGGGGCCCCAGGAGGTTGACCTGCCTCAACCTGCCTAGGGATCTGTTCCCTGGGAGGTTGTAATGCCTCAGCCTGCTTGGGGATCCATTAGCCTGGGATCCCAGGAAGTCAACCTGCCTCAACCTGCTTAGGGTACTGGTCACTGGGAGGTTGTCACGCCTCAAACTGCTCAGGGATCTGCCAGTCCGGGGGCTCCCAGGAGGTCAACCTGCCTTGACCTGCCTAGGGATCTGGTCCTCAAAAAGTTGTCACTCCTCAACCTGCTTGGGGATCCACCAGTCCAGGGGTCCCAGGAGGTCGACATGCTTTGACCAGGGATCCAATTCTTGGGAGGCCAACCTGCCTCGACCTGCCCAGGGATTTGATCTCCAGGAGGCTGTCATGCCTCAGCTTGCCTGGGGATCTGCACCCTGACCTGGGGATGCCTGGCTCTCAGGTTGCAACCGTACTGGGTAGGATAAGCTTCAGAAAGTCTCACCCCTAAGGAAGTCCACCCATGAAAATAGAAGGAAGCCTATTACTTGTGGGACTGTGTCCAGTCTCAGCAATAACTCAGGAGCTCAATGAGAATTCCATTGCCTTTCTGGAAAGGCTAAAAAGGGCCCTCTAAAAGTTTACCAGTCTGGACTTAGACTATCACGAGGGACAGATGATTTTAAAGGACAAATACCTGTCCCAGTGTGCATCAGACATCAGGATAAAGTTACAACAGCTACAGCAGCAGGACCCTGCTGCCTCTTTAGATGAGATGGTCCAGACAGCCACCAATACCTTTTATAACAGAGAACAGGAGAGGGAGACCAAGGCCCAGGAAAGAGAGAATAGGAAAGAGAAAAGCTATACCCAGATTCTGGCATCCCTCCAGGAAAACAAACCCCAAGTCTTTAAAGGACAAGGCAGGAGGCAAATGCCTAATCTGTAGTCAGGTGAGGCATTGGGCCAGAGTGTCCAAACCATGACAAGTCTCCTAAAATGGCTAGCTACAAGTGCCATCAGTTGGGACACTGGGCCTCAAGAGCCTTGGGACCCAAGAGCCTCAAGGTTAAGTGCCAAGCCTTCCCTCATGATGGTTCAGCAGGACTGAAGCGGCCCGCCCCAGCCAGCCCGCCTCTCACAGATAACCATCACTGGGCTGGAGCCAAGGGTGCAACTGGATGTAGCAGGTAGGTCCGAGAATTTCTTGGTTGACACAGGGGCTACCTACTCTGTCCTGACCTCTTACTCTGGAGCCTTCTCCTCCCAAACCTGTACCATTTTGGGTGCTACAGGAAAAACAATTACTAAAAGATTCACCTGAGCACTTCTTTGTTGCTGGGATGGACAAATATTTTCCCACCAGTTTCTGGTGGTCCCTGAGTGCCTCTTCCCTTATTGGGAAGAGATATACTCACTAAACTGTGCACCACCCTTGTAATGGGAAACTTTTCAGCCCCTAGAGCCCTACAGTTTCCGGTTACTACTGAGGAACCCATTACACCCTCTCCAATAGAGAGGGACCAAAAACTATGGGAGGACAAAATTAAGTCCCAGGTGTGGGACCAGGGGACTCCTGGACGAACCCAGCAAGCTGAACCAGTCATCATTGTCCTCCAAGATCCCACTGTTTCCTAACTGGAAAAAATATCCCCTCAGTAGAGAAGCTCAGGATGGACTATAGCCTCTAATAAATAAACTCCTTGCTTGTGGGCTATTGGTCCCCACCAATTCACTACGTAACACCACCATCCTCCCTGTAAAGAAAAAGGATGGAACCTGGCAAATGGTTCAAGATCATAAATGAAGCTGTAGACCCCTCCATCCCACAGTACCCAATCCCCATGTAATCTTGGGAGAAATCTCACCCTGTGCCAAATGGTTTACAGTCTTGGATCTCAAAGATGCATTCTTTTGCATATCACTGGCTAAAGAATCCCAATATCTTTTTGCCTTCTCGGGGAAGGCTCCAGGAGAAAAACACCAACAGGCGACTTGGACAATATTACCTCAGGGGTTCAGAGATAGCCCCCACCTGTTTGGGTAGGCTCTTAGCCAGGATCTCCTAGGTCTGGGCCTGGGACCTAATGGGAAAATATTGCAATACATAGATAACCTACTAATCTGCTCTCCAGATGAGAAAAGTGCCCAACAACATGAAATTCAGGTTCTAAACTTTTTGACAGAGAGGGGATATAAAGTCTCCCATGCTAAGGCACAGATGGTCAAGACAAAGATCACTTACCTGGGCATTCAGATTACACACAAGGCCAGGAGGCTGTCCTCTGATCGAGTACAAGGAATCCTCTAGTTGCCCTCCCCCTTGACTTGAAAACAATTGAGAACTTTCCTGGGGCTAACTGCATAATGTAGAATCTTGATACCCAACTGTGGTCTAATCGCTCAGTCCTTATATGAAAGCTTGAAGGAACGGGGTGATTCAATCCCATTGGTGTGGGGAACTCCTCAAAAGAAGGCAGAAGCTACACTAAAAGAAGACTTAACTCAAGCACCTGCCTTGAGGTTGTGAGGCCCAGAAAATGTATTCCATCTTTATGTCCACGAAAAAGAAGGAATAGCCTTGGGAGTGTTCACTCAAAGGTTGGGTTCTGAGCCCCAGCCTGTAGCTTACTTACCGAGAGGCCCTCGGCCCAACCACCCGAGGTTGGCCTGCCTGCCTTCGAAATCTTGCAGCTATTGGGATCCTGATAGAAGATGCTTTAAAACTCTCTTTTGGGGGCAAACTAACTATTTTCACCAGCCACCAAGTGAAACAACTCCAAAATGGGAGAGGACATTTATGGATGTCTGATCAAGGAATCCTCAGATATCAAGTAGTACTGATGGAAAATCCAGGCCTCGCTATATCCCATTGTGAGGTTCTTAACCCAGCCACCCTCCTGCCTACCCCCAAGGGCTCTCTCCCCTTTCACTCTTGCCTAGAAACCTTGGACCCCTGGACAAAACCCTGAGAGGGATTGTCAGAAAATCCTCTGACCAATCCTGAGGAAATCTGGTACACTGATGGGAGCAGCTTTGTCTTGGATGGAAAAAGAAGAGCTGGATATGCAGTAGTCTCCAATGTTGAGACCATAGAGGCTAAACCTTTGCCACCAGGTGAAGTGAAGTGAAGTCGATCAGTCATGTCCAACTTTTTGCGACCCCGTGGACCCACCAGGCTCCTGTGTCCATGGGATTCTCCAAGCAAGAATACTGGAGTGGGTTGCCATTTCCTCCTCCAGGGTATCTTCCCGACCCAGGGATCGAACCCAGGTGTCCCACATTGCAGGCAGACGCTTTAACCTCTAAGCCAATTAGCTGAGCTCAAAGCCCTGACTCGAGCTTTAGAGCTGGGAAAAGGAAAAAGAGTAGCCATTTATACTAACTCCAGGTATGCCTTTCTGGTGCTACGTGCACATGCAGCTATTTAGAAAGAAAGGAGGCCATTTGACCACCCGAGGGTCCCCAATCAAATATGGTGATCAAATTCTTAGGCTCTTGGAAGCAGTCCATCTGCCCACTGAGGTTTCAGTCTCCCGCTGTAAAGGACCCAAAAAGGGAGCACAGAAGCGGCACGAGGGAACCAAGCAGCTGATCAGGCAGCTAAGAGAGCAGCGTTACAGAACAATGACTTAATAGGGGTTGCCACCTTAGTTCCACAGACTAATTTGCCAGAGACTCCTTCATATACTGAAGGTGAGACTCTTTAAGCTAAGAGTGAGGGCTTTCCAGATCATATTGGGTGGTTCCAAAAGGAGGGACTCCTTTTTCTGCCTGGGAACCTCCAGTGGAAGTTGGTTAACTCCTTACATGCCACCACTCTTTTGGGGAAAAGTCTCTCCAAAGATTACTAGAAAGATTCTTGAGAGGAACAGGCCTCCAAACGTCTATAAGGCAAGTGGTCACCTCTTGTCCCACTTGCCAATTAAACAACCCTTCAGGAGCTCGAAGACCTCAGCTGGCCCAGCCTGTCCAATGATGTGGGACCTACCCAGGAGAGGACTGGTAGATGAACTTCACCCAGATGCCAGTTTCTCAAGGGTATAAATACCTATTAGTCATGATAGATACATTCACAGGATGGATTGAAGGTTTTCCCACCTGGACTGAGAAGTCTGCTGCTGCTGCTGCTGCTGCTAAGTCGCTTCAGTTGTGTCGAACTCTGAGTGACTCCATAGATGTCAGCCCACCAGGCTCCCCTGTCCCTGGGATTCTCCAGGCAAGAACTCCGGGGTGGGTTGCCATTTCCTTCTCCAATGCATGAAAGTGAAAAGTGAAATTGAAGTCACTCAGTCGTGTCTGACTCTTAGCGACCCCATGGACTGCAGCCTACCAGGCTCCTCTGTCCATGGGGTTTTCCAGACAAGAATACTGAGAAGGCTGAGGAGGTAGTAAAACAAACAAACAAACAAAAAACAAACAAACAAAAAAGCTGCTCCCTGAAATCATCCTGAGATTTGGTCTGCCCAGGTCATTACAAAGTGTCAGTGGGACATCATTTACTTCTAATGTCACCCAAAGGGTCTCTAAAGCATTGGTCATTACTTATTATCTCTATTGTGCCTGGAGGTCTTAGTCTTTAGGAAAAGTAGAAAGTGCCAACCAATTCTTAAAATCAACAATAAAAAAGATAACCCAGGAGACCTCCCTGAGATGGAAGGAGGCTTTACCAATAGCTCTCCTCTGTACCCATATTACCCCTAAGTAACAGGTTAGTCTTTGTCCTTATGAGATGCTATGGAAGACCTTTTTTTTTTTAAATGCCAATGACCTCTTCCTAGAACCAGAGGCTCAGACCCTCCAGACTTATACCATGGCCATTGGGCAATTCCAACAGGATATACGCTTGTGGGGTGTCAACCAGGGCCCAAAAGATTCTAGAGTCACCACTATATGCTCCAAGGACACAAGTACTAATTAAACTCTGGAAAGATGGGTCCCCAAAGGCTTAACTCCAGCCCACATGGAAGGGCCCCTACCCTGTTATACTTTCTACCTCCACAGCAGTCAAGAAGCAGAACATGACGCCTGGATTCACTACTCATGAGTCAAGCCATGGAAGAAAACAGAAGAGGACACTCAGTACACCTGTGAACCCCTGGGAGATCTCAGATACCCATTCAGGACTACAAATGAGTGCCATTCTAATGAACACACCCAAAATTAAGTTTCTGGGAATAAGATTTCTCAGGACAGCTCTAAAGAGCAAACACAGCTTGGCAGGGGTTGTACTCCAAAACAGACAGGAGACAGATCTCCTGATTCTTGAACAAGGAGGAACTTGAGCCATCTTGAGTGAGACATGTTGTTTCTGGGTAAATACCTCTAGCTAAGTTAAAGAAAGTCTCACAGTTTTCAAGAAAAACATTCAGACCCCACAGGATCTCAAAGAACAAGCTGGAGAGTTCTCCGGGTGGCTACAATCTCTCTTTGGGGGATCCTCCTGGTGATGGGAAATTTGGAGTTGGCTAATGCCCCTCCTAGTCCTTGTCATATTGATGCTGCTTGTGATTGCTCCATGTATTATCAATTGTCTAATCCATTTTGTCTCTGCACAGGTCAACAAGCTACAACATGCAGTGCCAGTTGAACAAGGATGTATAAAATTACAGCCGACCACAAAAAATATCACTCACCCTTAGATGGACACTGCTACAAGGACTCTGAGGCTTGGGGGCCCCAAAGCCCGTTGGCATCCCAGTTCAGCATGAAGTAGCCAGAGAGACCTCGATGTCCCTATTCTCAAAGAATTGGGCCTCCCATCTCTTGAGGGTGGAATGTTAGGTAATTAGAGTAGGAAAAAGGAGTCCAAACTGGCTGTGGCTAAAAGAAAAAGAAGGGAAAAGTCCACTAAAATAGGACAAAGTAAGATGTGAGGACCTAAAGTAAAACAAACACATTCTTGACCAACCCAGTTTACATAGGGCAGGTCCAGAGGGAGGAGAAAAAACATATAAAAAGAGGAGCCAAAATTTGGGCTGGGGGCCTCTCTTCTCTTTGTGTCTTTTGGGATGGCATGACGTCATGCCTCGAGGATGTATTTTCCTTTACTTCCTAAATAAAACTGAGCTGAAACACGGAGCTGTGGCACTGGTCCATCCGAGAGCTATAACACCGGTCGTCCAAGGGCTGTAATGCCGGTTTGTCCCTCGCTTCAAATTTTTGTTGCGATGAGACAGAACCGAGGAAATAACAAACTCACCCGACAGTATTTCTAATTTTCTTGAAGACTCTCTAGTCTTTCCAATTCTACTGTTTTCCTCTACTTCCTTGTAGTGATTGCTGAGAAAAGGCTTCTTGCCTTTCTTCTCCTTGCTATTCTTTGGAACTCTGCTTTCAAATGGGTATATCTTTCCTTTTCTCCTTTTCCTTTAGCCTCTCTTCTTTTCTCAGCTATTTGTAAGGCCTCCTCAGACAAACATTTTGCCTTTTTGCGTTTCTTTCTCTTGGGGATGGTCTTTATCACTGCCTCTATACAGTGTCAGGAACTTCCACCCATAGTTCTTCTGGCACTCAGATCAGATCTAATCCCTTGAATCTATTTGTCACTTCCACTGTATAATAATAAGGGATTTGATTTAGATCATACCTGAATGGTCTAGTGGTTTTGCCTACTCTCTTCAATTTAAGCCTGAATTTGGCAATAAGGAGTTCATGATCAGAGCCACAGTCAGCTCCTGGTCTTGTTTTTGCTAACTTTCTAGAGCTTCTGAGAGAGTCAGTTTCTAATTAGGTTAATAAGAAGTCTCGGGTCCCCAAGGAGGAGAGAGGGATATGGGGCTTTTCAAGAGTAGATAGGGGTCTGGAATTCTCAAGGAGGAGAAAAGGACAAACTTTTTATTCTACATTTCTTAGTCTTAGTCACATAAAACATTTTTTCTTTAAGCCCAGAGCTGATGATTACACAACAAAACAGCTCAGTTTAAACTGTGTACTAAGGATTATATAACAACAATGTATATTGTTATATAATATTATACAATGTTATATAAACAGTCCTGCTTGAGGACTGTTTCTCCTTGAAAACCTGACTAATCCTGTTATCTTAAAATGTATATTATGGGAGTGGGTCTGGTAAAATCTTTCTATTGTTAGTTTTAATCCTGTCATCTTAAAAATTAAATTGTGGGACTGGATCTAGTAAGATCTTTACAACCTTGAGAGATTCTTTTGATTTATTGTAATAACCAATTAAAAAAGTATATAGCTCCTTTGCTAAAACTATTGAGGGGGGCACTCTCTGTCCCCCTTTTGATGTGTCAGAAGCTCTCTCTGTCCCTTTTCATACTTCAATAAAACTCTGATACACATAAGTTCTTGAGTGATCAAGCCTGGTCCTTGGTCCTGAAGCTGAATCTTCTTCTGAGATCACAAATCCAACACCATTTACTGTAAGCTATCACTTCTCCATCTTTGGCTGCAAAGAAAATAATCAGTTTGATTTTGGCATTGACCATCTGGTGATGTCCATGTGTTGGGTCTTCTCTTGTGTTGTTGGAAGAGGGTGTTTGCTATGACCAGTTTGCTCTCTTGGCAAAACTCTGTTAGCCTTTGCCCTGCTTCATTTTGCACTCCACGGCCAAAATTGCCTGTTACTCCAGGTATCTCTTGACTTCCTACTTTTGCATTCCAGTCCCCTGTGATGTAAAGGACATCTTTTTTCAGTGTTAGCCATCTTTTTTTGGGTGAGGTCAATTAGCCAGCATAGTCTAAAATATTGACAAACTGACTTTTATGGATAAAGTTTGCTGATGCCTACTGTATAGAAAAGGATTACCAAAGTAGAAACGAGCAGACTTTCTGAAAGACTTTTTAATTGCTTTAAGTCACCTTGATTTTTATTTTTTGAGGAAATAAAAATTTCAAAGACATTGGACCTCTCTGGCTTACAAAACATAAATGTTATTTTTTGTTGTTGTTGTTTGATCAAATCTTTAATTGGAGGATAATCACTTTACAATATTGTGTTGGCTTCTGCCATACATCATATGAATTAGCCATAGGTATAACTATGTCTCCTCTCTTTTGAACCTCCCTCCCACCTCCCAACCCATTCACACCCCTCTAGGTTGTCACAGAGCACTGGGTTTGAACTCTGTGTCATATAGCAAATTCCCACTGGCTATCTGTTTTATGGATGGTAGTGTATATATTTCAGTGCTAAAAGCTATTTTCTTAAAAAGCAAAGACATAATCATGAGCTATCTTCTATGGGGTGGTGCTGAGCAACAGTGAATGCTTCATTTACCAGTGGGCGTTAGAAGTTATTTAAGCAGGTAATATATGCCTAACCCCAGTGAAAACCATTGACAAGTCTAGAGCAGACAGATTTGGGACTTGGGTAGGTACGTGGGAATGATGAAAGTAGTGGTCAACAGACACGAACTTGGTTCTGGAGAATCCAGGAATGAATGGGGAAATAAAGATGTCTGCACCAGAAGCAGCTTAAGAAGCTCCAGAATAGGGCATTACACTTATCAATTTTTTGTTACTTATAGGCTTATACCCCATCCTTCTACAATGTGAGACATGACTGTTGGAAAAACTCGTGAAAGCCTTTTTTTAGAGTATCCTTGAGGACTGCTATGCACTAAGTTGCTTCTGTTGTATCCCACTCTTTGGGACCCTATGGACTGTAGCCTTCCAGGATCCTCTGTCCAGGGCACTCTCCAGAAAAGAATACTGGAGTGGGTTGCCATCCCCTCCTTCAGGGGATCTCCCTGACTCAGGGATTGAACTCATGTCTTACATCTCCTGCATTTTCAGGCGAGCTCTTTAACATTAGCACCACCTGGGAAGCCCCACCTGAGGAATGAGCAGGCCATTTTGTCTCACTATAAGAGAAAACAATAATATCTATACAGGGACACAGTATTATTCACATCTGTAAATACAATAGCAAGACAACAGGCCAAAATAGAGTCACTTACATTAAGCATAAGATCACCAGACTGAGACTTAATTACAGTTTCAGCTCTCCCCAAAATGGAACCTTAAAACAGTCAATCATCAATCAGGAATCACAGAATAAGCAATAGTTAGGTAATCTACTTGAGATCCTTGTCATCCCCTAAAGGAAAATGACCTTGTAATAACTAATTCACTTTTTTTTTTTTTTGTCTAGAATAACTTCCTTGTTCCCGCTCCCTTCTGTCTATAAACGTCTTTCATTTTGTACAGCTCCTCAGAACTCCTTTCTATTTGTTAAATTGGATGCTTCCCAATTCATGACTCTTTGAATAAAGCCAGAAATGCTTTTAAAATGTACTCAGTTGAATTTTGTTTTTTAACAACCTCAAATGCTCTGGATGATTTCAAACCAGATATAAAGATTCTTCATGTAACATCTGAAAAAGAGGATTAAAACCATGGATGAGTATGTTCTGACATGAGAGGGGAGAAGAGTGGTGGAAATTTGCTTTAGAGAGGAGGGAACAAGTTCCCAAAAGGGAACTTTTGGGGATCCAGGTAAAGTAGGAGAATTGCTATAATTACAAATTATACTGATATAAACAGCAAAGACAAAATTACAATCCAGAGAGAAGAGAGGGTAGGAAAACAAGAAGGACAGGCAAGGTTAGAAAAGGGTAAAAATATGAAAGCTAGAGGGTAAAGAGAATGGAATGAGGAGTGAAGAACAGATAAGATAGTGTTACCTCATATGATAGAGCACTCCCTCCATTTTAAAGACCTGATTTGCCAGGGTTACAAAGGGACATGATAGATTATAATACACAGTGCCTTTCTTTCAAGGAACTGGCAATCTGGGATTGGGGGCGGTGGAAGAGAAAACATGTACACATAATATTAACTAATAGTCCAAGGCAGTAAAAGGAATATAATCCACAGAATCATAGCAGGTGGTTTAGCCCACGCAGATGTGAACTGTAAAACATATTTCTTTTTCATTCCTGAATTCCTTTTTAAAAAACTGATTTCAGTTAAAAAACTGATCACTGATTTCAGTTAAAAAGAAAAGAAAAAGGTACCCAGGGCAGTAGTTTCCGCTAAGGTTATCCTCAGGGTCAAATCCAAGTGGCATAGATAAGCAAAAAGACCATGTATATATTTGCATTTAAAGTTGTATGATTTACATGTTTTTGCATTTCCACAGGTATTATGCATACAATTATGTTGACTCTAAGATCTGCCCTTACACATGATATTAAACTTTTAGTAGGCTGGAGGGAATCAGTTCTTACTTTTTCTTGCCCTCTTTCTTCTTACACATCCTCTGTCATTGATCTAGCCATCTTGTGGGAGAGGACAGCTGAGGTGCATAGTGACTGGGTGTCTGAGGGCTAAGTGCTAATAGGGATTTCAACCAGACCCTAGGTGGGAGAGCACTGGACCCAGGTGATGAGGGTAACATGTTCTCACAAAATCATAGGAGACTATGTATTTGGCATCAGAGAAAGGCTCAATCAACACCTGTAAAAATGTGTGAAATAATATTAGTAAAATTAATGATTATTCACATCTGTTTTCTTTTTCTGACCTATCTGAAAGACATAGTCCCTGAGACACAAAGATGAATACATATGGTTACCATTTATTGAAAGCTTGTTAGGTACCTGGTATTGTGTTACTTTATACACAGCTTTTCATTCTATTTTTTAAAAATAATTATTTACTTTATTAAGTAGCTACTGCTATTTGCACAGTTGAAAAAAAGGAGACTTAGAGAGGTAAATGACTTGCCCAAAGTCACACAACTAGTAAATGTCAGCACAGGGGTTCATTGATCGATTCATATGTTAATAATGTTTACTGAGTGCCTCACGTGTGCCAGACACTGGTGAGTGTTGTATCACTATCGGTTGTATTCCAGAGTAATGCTAAGTACTGTACATAATTAGGATAAATATTTTCTGCCTTAAAACTGCTTATTCCTTGGGTGTCTCTCTGACAAACAGTAGTAGAACCATTCACCCATTCACTGAAGTTGTAAATCCAAAGATCCATCTTAGATTATACCTACCGCACCAAATTTCATATTTTCTGCTATTATCTTACAGGTTTGTCTCTGGTATCCATGCCTTTAGAAAATGAGAAGTAGCCAGACATGGTAAGGATGGCATTCAGTTCAGTTCAGTTGCTCAGTCATGTCCGACTCTTTGTGATCCCATGGATTGCTGCATGCCAGGCCTCCCTGTCCATCACCAGCTCCCAGAGTTTACTTAAACTCATGTCCATTGAGTCGGTGATGTCATCCAACCATCTCATACTCTGTCAGCCACTTCTCCTCCATTTTCCTGTGTATAGACCATATGTATTGACATAGCCACATATGATATTTGTAGATCTGGACAATTTCTGCCTTTAGTCAGAAATAGATCTGTACTGTAAAGAGCCAATAGATATAGCTTGCTGTATCATATAAGGTAATAATTCTGTATGGATATGGGAGAGTAACCGTCATGTTCAAAGTAATCCTAGAAATCAGGCTGAGAGAGTCTTCAGACTTGCTAAGAAATGCAGATCTTAGATAGTCCAATAAACCAAATGTTGATTTTTTTTTGCAATGAGTTCTTGTCATTTTGTCAACCACTTCCTCCTCCAATTCCCAATGCAAAATGTACCAGCCATTCTGACTTCAATTCATTTTAATAAACAATTATTTTAGACTGTGTGTCATGTGTGCTCACTCAGTCCTGTCTGACTATTCACGACCCTATGGATTGTAGCCTGCCAGACTCCTCTGTCCATGGGATTCTCAAGGCAAGAATTCTGGAGTGGGTTGCCATTTCCTCCTCCAGGGGATCTTCCTGATCCAGGGATCAAAC
Organism: Cervus canadensis; assembly: GCF_019320065.1. NCBI lineage: Eukaryota > Metazoa > Chordata > Mammalia > Artiodactyla > Cervidae > Cervus > Cervus canadensis. The sequence continues at coordinate 44,984,498 of NC_057387.1, forward strand.
CTACCTCTCCTACGTCTCCTGCACTGGCAGGCGGATTCTTTATCTGAGCCAGCTGGGAAGCCCACTAGACTGTGTGTCAGGAATTAGTAATACATAAACAGTGAGGATCAGAAGTTACTGAGTAGTGCATAAGTAGAATTTCTGCCTTCAAAGAGATAAATGAACACATTAGTCCTTTAAAGCTTATAATGTGATTTCATATAAACTATCTCTTATGACCTCATTTTCATAAATATTGTCTCCATTTCACTGAGGAGGAAACTGAAACTCAAAAGTAAATGAATTGCTCAGGATCATACAACTGATGAGGATTAATATCTAGGAATTCTGATGCCAAATCTTTGCTCCCACATCATGCTGCCAAGCTGCTGTGGAAATTCATTAATTAAGTTTTCAGTAACTCATTAATTAAGAAAATACTTATTGAAGACGTAGGCTGTTCTAAACATTTGGGATATGTCACTGAACACTGTGAACAAAGATGTCTGCTCTCAAGGCGCTTATGCTCTCAGCTTTCCCTTCATGAGTGGAAAATCTTCCTTTGGATGGGAAGACTCTGTCTGCTGCACACTAGGCTTTCAGATTCTTTCCCCTTAAGGACAGTAGCTTACTCTGTGGCTTCTTGGGCTGCAAGCATTTGGGTTAGCTAGTTTTCATTACATGCTATCAATTTGGCTGCTGCACATATCAGTCACCACAAAGTTGTTTAAGAACACAAGACAGTTTGCCTTTAATTAATTTAAATATAAACACACAATCTTAGGAAAATTAAGTAGACAAAAACATTTTCATGCATCATTGGCATTTTGCAAACATATACAGTGTAACCTGTTAATTACATTTTCTTTCACAAACCGTTTATCTTTTCAAAGCCTTGCCTAATAACTTGATGCTTCTCACTTACATTTTAACTGCTTGTGATTCATTTTTCCAGGCTGTTTCCGGAGGGATTACTGTGTCCCAGATGAAAAAGAATATTAGAATAATGTGGTGCAAATAGCATATAGTGTCTTATTTTAGCCCAAAGACCATGTGGGATTGTTAGGTTATGCATAGGACTTAGATAAAATGATACAATGAATTCTTTCCTAATCAGTGCTCTTCCTTTAGTTTGAAGGAATTAAAAGATCTATAATAGAAATTTCCAAAATTTGATACATAGCCCTCACATGTATCAAATGGAATCACTAATCATGCAACTAGTGAGAGGATAGAAAATACGTATATTGCTCTTTGTCTCTGGCACCTGGCGCAGAGTTCCTCAAACCCTTGTAAATTCTTAAGTGATAAGAGAGCACTAGGAGCATTTTTTGTTCTAATGAGATGATTCTGGGTGTGCTCCTGAATGGGGGCTGTCACCACAAATACCATGCTGTGGTTGGAAGCTTGGAATTTACAGCTTCTTAATGGCATTCCACTCCAGTGTTCTTGCCTGAAGAATCCCAGGGATGGCAGAGACTGGTGGGCTGCCATCTATGGAGTCGCACAGAGTCAGACACGACTGAAGCGACTTAGCAGCAGCAGCAGCAGCTACCCACCCCATACTCTAGAGAGGGGCTGGAAATGGAGTTAATAATTATGTGCACATGAAGAAATCTGCATAAAATCCCAATAATATGGGGCTTGGGGAGATTCCAGGTAGGTGAACACACCCACGAACCAGGAAGGTGACTCATCCCAACTCACCAGGGACAGAAGTTCTTGTGCTCAAGCCCCATCCCAGACCTTGCTCTATTTGGCTGCTCACCTTTGTCCTTTATCATATCTTTTAATATCTGCTAAACATAAGCAAGTGTTTCCTTGAGTTCTGTGAGCCACTCTAGCAAATAATCGAATCTAAGGGGAGGAGGTCATGGGAAACCCCAATTGGTAGCCAAGTTGGACAAAAGTTGTGGGTAACCCATTGCCCTAATACTTGTGATTGGCATCTGAAGCGGGGGGCAGCCTTGTGAGACTTCACTTGTGGGATCTGATGCTATCTCCAGTTAGTTAGTGTCATAACTGAGTTAAATTGTAGGATATCCAGCCGCATCAGAGAAAGGCTTGGTGGTGGAAAATCTCCCACACATTTGGTAGAAGTGTCAGAAGTGAAGTGTTCAAGAGGAGAAGTGTAGGACTTTTCAATACACACCCCGAAACTGGATCCAGGAATCACTGTCGCTGTGTCTTTTTCCCTCACCCCCAGCAGCATCAGTGATGAAAATCGGCTCAGTTCTGATCATTAGTCATTTAAATGTACTGCCATCTCTCCATTCCATTCAAAGTTTCATCTTCTGTTTCAATGATTACATTAGAGTCCAAGCTCTAAGATCCACCTTAGAAAATAAGTGTAGTAAGGAGTTCACCCAAATCTCCAGCCATATCAAGTAATTTGCAGTTTCCTACGGGTCCCATTTCTTCAGATCTATATGGCTTTGCCTATCCTGCTTTCTCTTTCCATAAAGCTCTTTCCTTTTAATCTTCTTAAAATTCTTTGTTTTTCACACTCTGATCAGATGTCGTTTCTCTTCCAAATGAACATTTCTCCTTCTCACATTCTCCTTTCTCTCTTCATTTGCTTTAGATAGAAATGGCTTCTCTCCTCTGTCCCCTCTGTATCCAGTGCAGCAACTAATGCTCTACTAATCGTCTTTCCCTGCGGGCCTGTCTCTCTTCTACACTGTTTGTGCTCTGATAGTAGGCATGAGGCATTTATTTCTCCAGCCCCTAGTAGAGTGACAACCTATGAACTCAGGGAATCCTACTGGATGAATAAGCAGATGTCTTCAACCTTCATCCTCACCTGTAGTGTAGCCCTGAAGTAGCGCCCTTAAAAGAGTTTGTAGGGTGCTGTTTCTGGAAAGTGGTTAGATGGGCTAACCATTTTTGCTTATTATTTTCCATTATATTGCTCTCCTTCCTCCCCAAATAGGCATAAAATTTCTATCCAAATAACATTTGCCATGCATGCATGCTAAGTTGCTTCAGTCCTGTCTGACTCTTTGTGACCCCATGGACTGTAGCCCACCAGGCTCCTCCGTCCACGGGATTCTGTAGGCAAGAATACTGGAGTGGGTTGCCATGCCTTCCTCCAGGGGATCTTCCCAACCCAGGGATGGAACCCGCATCTCTTATATCTCCCGCTTTGGCAGACAGGTTCTTTGCCACTAGTGCCACCTGGGAAGCCCAACATTTGCTATATCTTAGCCAAATAAGTACTGTAGAGCTTTCAGCAGTGGAAGTGCTTCTGCTACTCCTGGATGTTTTCTTGCAACTAGTTACACTGGTACCAGCTGGTGGTAAATGTCTTGGTCACAGTGTCAAAGCCATAAGCCATATGCTGTGCCTGCAAACCACATGGGGTTTCTTAATCATTTCTCTTGTATACTTTCGAGAATAAAGTTTCTTAAATGATTTTGTGTGTGTGCATTGTTTATGTTCTCATGTATCCCATAAAAAGTCAGAGGACTTGAATTTGCTAGCATTACTGATATGTACAATAAGTTCACCTTTGTTGTGTCATGTTATACTGATCTAAGGCACATAGTAAAGTTTTGAAACATAAAATATAAATCTGATCAGAATGGGTGAATTTGATAATTCTTAACAGGCCAAGTACACTTGTTCACCCAGCAGAGCCCCTGAAAACTATGATGTTTGGCAATAACATGGAAATTGATTTATATTTATTCTTTAATAGAAAAAATCTAGGGATAATTTTACTATTCAAATTTATGACTCAAACCAGGCACAAGCATCTGCTTTTAATGATTTCTTTAATATCCACTAGATATTTCTAAATAGCTGACAAAAGCAGTTACCAACAAGTTGAAGGAAAAAATATAAGAAAAATCAAATTTATAATGGAGAGATTCTGTCATTTTTACATAAGAGCCGTCTTCTTTGGGAGCATCCTTTGAGAACAATGAAAATTAACCACCCTTTTGGTGCAAACACTTAAATATCAAAAATTTTTATGTACCATTCCTACTACCTGAGAAAAATTAAGATTAGGTTGTGTCTATTTTAGCTCTCTTCTGGTTTTATATGCCAGGTTGCTCTTTAGCGCCAATCCCTCCCCATGAATGTTCTTACTGTTGCCTTTCCTTCATTACTTCACCCTATTCCATTATAACCACAACAGCTTTTACATTTTATTAGAGTCATATTTTTATAAATGATTTCCCAGCTAGACTATGAGCTCACTGTGGACAGTACTCACATGGGTACATTTGCACCTAGTACAGGATCTGAGCTAGATCTGATGTTTTAGAAAAAATGTACTGATGAGCCTATTTGCAGGGCAGAAATAGAGATGCAGACATAGAGAAAGGACTTTTGGACACAGGGAGGGGAAGAGAGGGTGGGATAAATTGAGAGGGTAGCATTGACATGTATTTATAAAGTATCACGTGTAAAATAGATGGCTAGTGGGAATTTGCCATATAACACAGGGAGCCCAGCTTGACTGTTCTGTGACGACTTAGAGGGGTAGAATGGTGAGGGTGGTTGGGAGGGAGGCTGGAAAGGGAGGGGATATATATATATATGGATATATATACACACTTATGGCTGATTCACACTGTTGTATGGTAGAAACCAACACAACAATTTAAAGCAATTATCCTCCAGTTAAAAATAAAAATTTAAAAAAGACTTCATCAATCAATAAATACACCCTAACATCCTTGTTATTAATTATAGAAAATCTGCAGTCTCTGTTTACGAACTTGATCAACATTCACTCTTGTTACAGTTTTTATCACAGAATTTAGCACACTGATTAGAGAACTGCCTTTTCTCTATAGCTGCTACCTTACCTGGGAAGGGAGCACGCTCCACTTGCTGGCCTCTGAAATTTCTCTGCCCCTCACTCTCTTGGACCGCTGCCTTTGCTCTCTGTGAGATGAGCACAGGCAGATGTGTAGCTTCGTAGTTGGACACGCATACTGTGATGTCCGGCAGGGTTGCCTCCCAGCTCTGCCTCTTCCCGAGTGATCTCAGAGGTCTACCAGGTCTTTGTGGTAGAGCCTGCCATTGACCAGGAACTTAAAGATGTGAGTTTTGCTCTCACGTTTGCTTGTGTTTCCTCATCTTCAAAACAGTATAATGATTGGATTTTTGTTCTAGGACATTGGAAACGCTAAATGATAGGATGTGTGGGTTTCGTAGAATAGGATCTGACTTATGGCAAGTGTTTCCTAAATGTTATTGTTGTGATTCCATACTTAAATGGTAGGAAGGGTTTTATAAGCCAGTTCTTGCTGATAGGAAGAACATCTTACAAATTAGGGAGTCAGATGAAAGCAGTTCTCCAATTAAATAAACATAAATTCTCTGAAACTTCCTATAATGCTGTTAAAGATACCTCTAACTACTGCAGCTTTAGGTTTTTCTGTTTTATCATTTCATATCATTTCACCATGTTATATAGACCCTTCCTACTTTAATTATGTTCCCTGGACTAGCAGTACCAATATCACCCAGGGGCTCGTTAGACGTGTAGAATTTCAGAATCCACAGAAATCCTTCTAAATTAGAATCTGAATTTTAATAAAAACCCTATATGATTTTTATGCATATTAAAGCTTGAGAAGCACTGACATAGACTATATTGCAGTCTCCTTATTTAAAAAAGTGAGAATAATCAAAGTGCCTATCTCATAGGTTTGTTGTGAGGTTAAATGTGTTAATCTATGTACAGCATGTTGAACAGTGTCTAACACAGAGCAAATGCTAAATATGTCTTCATATATAGGAGTGTTGAGAAAAATGGTATGGCATTTATTGCTTTTAAAGGGTCACAGAAAACATATGCCAAATATTGTGTTCAGTTTTGAAGTGAAGTGAAATGAAGTTGCCCAGTTGTGTCTGACTCTTTATGACTCCATGGACTATACCTGCCAAGCTCCTCCGTTCATGGGATTTTCCAGGCAAGAATACTGGAGTGGGTTGCCCTTTCCTTCCCCAAGGTATCATAATTTATATAAACATTGAAAAACCATAATATATTCAAAAGAGAGTGATCAGATTGTTGAGGAGAATAAAACTCTGTTACTAGAAGAATGGTTAGAGAAACTAGGAATAGTTAGGCTAGAGAAGAACACACCTGTGGGAGGTAATAATTGCCTTTAGCTGTCTTTAGAAGATTCAGATTTATCTTTGTGACTCCAGATGGTAAAATAAGAACATATGCATAGAAGTGATAGAGAGAGATCTGATTCAAAATAAGGAACAGATCTAATTTCCTTAGAGTCAGATCTGCTCAAAGTGGAATGGGATTTCTTGCCAGAGAGTGGGTTCTCTACACTGTGATGTCTGTACAGAGACTGATGTTCCTTTTTTCTGGGACAGCAGAAGAGAGTCATACAAGGGGTGGTTTCTGAGGTGACTTCCAAACCTAACATACCTGGTTTTATGAACACTATCACTAAAGAGGCACTTAGCCTTCATCAAAATTTTAGAAACTTCCAACACTTTTGGTGTTTAGGAAAGTTACAGCAATTGACTTTGGCAATCTGTTATGTAGCTAAACTCCTGTACATTCTTTTTCTCTTTCTAAATAGTTCCTTGTCTTTCTTTCCCACATTTCAAAAGCAAGAAGAAAAGGACAGTAAATTTAGGTCTTTCTATAACCTGTGTACCAACTGTCTTCCACTAAGTTGAACCTCTTGAACGAAGAGATGATAATCTACTTAACTCTTAAAGGAGAATAAAACTACATCATCTCCCTTTAGTCTTCAAGGTATTTTCTTCTTGAAATTGTGGTACACTGAATAAGACTTCCTTTGCCAAAGGCATAGGGAATTTGTATGCAAGGATTACATATTCCTACAGTAAGAATTTAGAAGGAGTATTCTAAGAAGATCCTGGATATACTTGAAACAATCTATTTTAAAACCAATGTAAACAAATATTAGAATTGGAAGTTCCCTGATCAACTAAATAAGAGGTTCAAAACCCATCAAGGCTCATTGCATCACCATATTATTGTATCACTGCTTCCACCCAAAGGAGTAAACACTAGAAAAATTCCAAGCACCAAGGCAGGAGCATACAGATAATACAAGTTGGACTAGCTCAAATGATAAGATCAAATTCCTTAATCTAACCTATACTAGGGTGAAGAAATATAACAGAATGATTGACTAGTCTTTCACAAGCAACAATTCATCTCGAGAAGCTGGTAGAGCAAAGGGCAAAATGGGATGTTAAATGAAAACTTACGGGCAATCCACCATATGCCAGATACTTCACGCACACTTTTTCATTTAAGTCTCACACTTACACTAGGAGGAAGGCTGAGGTCTTCTCATTTTCTAGATGAGGCTAAGAGAGGTTGAGCTATTTACTCAGTCACACAACTAATTAATGGTTGAACTGATATTTTATATTCGATGCTTTGATTTCCAATGTAGTGTCTTGCTAATTATACCCAGAATGCTGGAATTTACTTTATTTCTGAGATTCATCAGCAAACAGACAGGTAGAATCTCTTCTAAGAAAGTGCTCACTGTCAATTACTTCAATAACTTGACAAACAGTGTTCCAGGTGCATAATGACAAACATGAAATTTTTGAGTGGGAAGAAGGCAGCTTTTTAAATGCATATGTGTCTCAGAGCATTTTCATTGCTTCCAGTCAAACTTACCCTTACAGATTTACCTTTACTCTTTAAAGTAATACAGAAAGGGAAAGCAAGTCGAAGACTACATTTTGCTGAGAAAACCAGCTAACCAACATCTGTGTACTCTTTATGCGGGGCAAAGTATGTGGGACAGGGGTTCGAGATTCAGAGATTGCAATGTTGGGGTGATTACCATTTCTTGTCAGCAGAAGGCGAAGAATTGAGATTGGCTCTGATAGAAGTGTCAATAGTTAAAGCTATAATCACAACCTCAGGAGAGATCAATGCCTACTGTACAAGAGGATTTAAAAACCCAATAAATAAAGCTAAATAGAGCTGCTGTATGGAACGGTGGCATAAAGCCATAGTTTACTGGCAACATGGAACATCATTGCATAATATGCTGTATCAGGCATTGTGAAGCCCAGCCTGCAATAACTCCAAGAGAGGTTGTGCAGTGATTGACCAAGTTATGTGATTTGCAGGTGTTTTTGTGTACCCTTTCACTGGTTGGTAACTTATTCAGGAGGTGGCAAGGGCTTAAACCCAGATTGGCAATTATGTTACTGATTTTGAGTTTGGAAAGAAGCAAGGAAGGGGGTCAAAACATGGTCTGGAATCCACAGGTGGCTTCCAACTGGTCTATAAGGGAATTGAAAGGAAAGCTCAGAAGACATCTTAAATCACATTTGTGTAATCATATTTAATGGACAGGTGGCTCATTGTAGAATTTATTTAAGGCGAGGCTCTCTATTTGTGCATGTGTGTGTGTATTTCCTCAAAAACACACAGGCGTTATTGAAAATGATGGCATGTAGTCATTCTGGGCTCTAGCTGGCATGCAAGAAATAACAATGGCAGAGCTGTTGCCTTCTTCGTTGCCTCAAAAAGAGGAAGAAATGAGCTTCTGTTGTTAAAGCCACTCCTGTTGTCACAATTTGTTTCTTTCTCTTCCTTTCTCTTTCTTTTTTTCTTGCTGCCCGTTATATAAAGCTACGTTTTAATTTTAAAAAAGCAAAATAAAGTAGAGAGTTATTTTAGGACAAAATATTAAATATGAGAGTGATTTGGAGCTCTGAGTTTGTTTTTAAAATTAAATAGAGAGTCAGCATGTGGTTATTGTAAATAGGCGAAGCTTTAGCTCTCCCTACAGGCTTTTGTTACAGTAGCTGTCTAAAAGCAAGTGAAGATCAGAGCTGAAAATCATCCCGAAGTGTTCATCAAAGAGAGTGATTTCCTTTGTCCAAGACGAAGTCACCAGCTGTTACCTGGGTCGGCAGCGAGATCGTGCAAATTCCTGCTGCCAATGACACTTCATCACATTAGTGAGGCTGCTGAATTTTTCTTTCTTCTTCTTTTTTTTTTTTTTAGTGGTTCTCAGCTCTTCGCTGGAAAAAAGAGTTGGAGAATAATAATAAAAATAACAACAATAACAACAACAGAACAACCACAGGGAAGGCAGGCAGAAAAGCTGATCAGGCCTTTCAGTGTAACATTCTCTCTGGAGCATAGCTTTGGAGTCCAAGGTTTGCACTAGAGCTGCTGGTTCTGGATTTGCGCTCAATATCAACTCCAGATGGGAATAATTATCTATTAGCATGAGCCCTGGTTAAAAAACAAACAGGCAACAAAGTTTCTTGATACAAAAAAATAAAAACCAGTTTATAAATATACTTTAGGTCCCACCCACAAACCCAAAGCAAATAATCCTAGATGTTCTTCAGTGTTGCACCAAATCAGTTACCACCATTATCATTAATAATCAATAATTATTATGGTAATAGACTCTCCTTTATTCATTAACTGCTGTTAGCCGTACATTCTGCTGAATTATATTATTTAGTCCTCACAATGCTGCAAACATGGAGGTGTCCTTATCCTTTTTCATGGAGAAACAAACCAATTCAGAAGGTAAGTCACCTGGCCAAGGTCACCCAGCTAACCCACTGCAGTTCAATTCAATTCAGTTGCTCAGTTGTGTCTGACTCTTTGAGACCCCATGGACTGCAGCACAGCAGGCTTCCCTGTCCATTACCAACTCCCCGTGCTTGCTCAAACTCATGTTCATCGAGTTGATGATGCCATCCACCCATTTCATCCTCAGTCATCCCCTTCTCTTCCTGCCTTCAATCTTTCTCAGCATCAGGGTCTTTTCCAATGAGTCAGTTCTTTGCATCCAAAGACAAAGTCATTGGCCAAAGTACTGGAGCTTCAGCTTTAGCATCAGTCCTTTCAGTGAATATTCAGGACTGAATTCCTTTAGGATTGACTGGTTTGATCTCATTGCAGTCCAGGCAGGGCTCAAACCCAGGACTGTCTGGCTATAGAACCAAGACAACCCTGCTCTACTGGGCTGCCTTTGTTAACCACAATATTATACTGCATTGGTTTTGTTTTTTAAAGGCAATATTTCTAGATATGGCCTAACAGCAACAATCCATTCAAACAACATTGTTACTTTTTAACAAGCACACTTAGTATTTATGACATGCTAGAAATGGGCAAAGTATTTAACAGACACGTAAAAATTGCTAAGAGGAATCTGGCAAGGAGAAAGTTAAGAAGTGGGACCACAGAATATGGGCAAATCAGATAAAGAAAGAAGTCTAAAGAAGGTGTCACACAGACTGTCCTGGCTAACAAACCCACTGAGTAGGCCAAGAAAAACAAAAGATGTCATTATCACGGGAGTGGATATGGGGTTAGATTGAAATGATGAATAACAGGAAAGACACAAGGATGGATTTTTTTCAGCTTTTTAAGAGTTAGAAATTAGGGAGAGGACCCAACATTCCAGCATTCATTTGTCTCATAAACATTCCTTGAGTGCCAGGGATAAAATTAGTAAATGTTTCATGCCTCCTGGTGCTAAAGATTGAGGAAGGAAAACAGACCTATAAGAAATAAAATGTCATGAGCATTCTGATAGAATTTGTGCAAGACACAGTGTAGCCAAGAGGAAAGAGTAGTTAAAATTCTGGAGAAGAGAATGCGAATTGAGGTTTCACAAAAGAGGAAACAATTTAAAAGAAACTTGAAAGATAAAGAAAAATTTGCCAAGTGAACTGAGATAGTGAGAGGGGGGAGAGAAAAATATTTAGGGGAAGAAACAAGATGTGTGAGATCATAAAGACATGAGTCCTTGGGGAATCTTTGAGTAGTTTTAAATGGTTGGAAGAAGTTTTAGGATTCAAGGGGCCTGTGCAGAAATGTGAGCCTACAGAAGTAAGCAAGGTCATAGGGGTTTCATATGGGGGAGATAAGAAGTTTGGACTCTATTCTCCTGGTACTGAGTAGTCACAAAGAATACTATAGCAGTGCTAATTTTTCTGTCATGTCCAACTCTTTGGGAGCCCATGGACTATAGCCTACCAGGATTCTCTGCCCATGGGATTTTCCAGGCAAGAATACTGAAGTGGGTTGCCATTTCCTACTCCAGGGGATCTTCCCGACCCAGGGATCAAAGAATGAAAGGTATTAATTTTTTAGAAATCACTCTTGTAGCTGTGTGGTAGGTAAGTAGGGGGCTAAAGCTGGAGGCAGGGAGACAAGGCAATGGATGGATAATAAATGATTGCAACAGGGAGAGAAACAAGTGGATTCATGCAAGGGACAGAGCAAATAGGATCTATGCCTGATGAGATGCTGGAAGTGACTACACTGCATTCTGAAACGAAACAATGGATTTTGGAATTGTGCATGAAAGAGTGACCCTGTTACTGCCCTGTGGAAAAATAACTGGGTAATTTTACACACATACTGTTTTTCAACTTCTGCACTGTCAGTGGTTAATACAGCTCTTGACTTAAAATATTCCTATTTCTTCAAATCTATCATGTCATAAAATCAGAATTTTAATGCTTAAACAGACTTTAGCAGTTCTGTAGTTCTAAGCAGTCCCTTTCCCCTCACTGTCCCATCAGGCAGATAAATAATTGAAAGACAAAGCAGTGAGTTTGAAGCAGGTCTGTGACTAGAACCAGACACCACCTAGGCCATTGCAGAAGGATGATTTGGGGTTCAATTCCAGGAAATATTATGTCTATTCAGATAATTTTTATTTTTCCACTTTACCTATGCTGCTAGAAACGTTACATCCAAACTTACTATCCAAGTATTATAATTTGCTCAACTCAGATGACTTAAAACCCCTCTACTTTATTCTTCTATGAGAGGAGTTTTGTTCTGTTTTAGCCCTGAACACCTTATCTTGTATTACATTTTAAACTGCCCTTATGTCTGCCTTTAGGTCCTTTTGGATACTGGTGAGAGTGTATACATATAAACAGATTTATCAACAATTAGTTTCCTTCTAAGCAGGGATACAACTCTGTAACTCCTATCAATGATCAATGTTGTAATCATTATGAGTTTTTGTAAACGTGGAATATAAAAATTTCAGGGGACTTTTCCATGAGCAGTAGAAAATGTCTATTTAGGATAAAGAATTGGAAACATCCTTGGAATTTTGGACATAAAAGCTCTCTCAGTGCTGTGTTTGCCTTTGTTTGAAATACCACCAGGCAAGCCTCTTCATACTAATGGCACTTGCTACATATTTTGTTATCCCAGCTTCTGTAGTCTCCCGCTGAGCCTTTACTTAAAGATTACCTTGATAATTCAGTCACGCTTCCTTCTCTCCACCTCCAGTTCAAATATTTTTACTTGGATTAAATTAAAAAATCAGAGGAAAGTGTGTGAAAGCATATAAATCTAGTCTTTAAATTATACAAACTTAAAAAGATCTAACAATACAAGTGCAGGAAAAGCATAGGGATTCTAGCTAGAACGAGGGCAAAGGGAGATCTGTCTTACCACGATGGGATAAATATGTGTCTTATCTGCTGGAGGCACATGGGAACTTTCTTGCGATAGATTAGTTATATGGCTAAATTCTACAGTTAAGATTGCGACACGTCTGTGTGCTTAGTCGCTTCAGCCATGTCTGACTCTTTGCCGCCCCATGGACTGTAGCCCTCCAGGCACCTCTGTCCTTGGGATTCTCCAGGCAAGGATACTGGAGTGGGCTGCCATGCCCTCCTGCAGGGGATCTTCTCAACCCAGGGATAGAACTCGTGTCTCCTACAACTGCTACATTGGTGGTAGGTTCTTTATCACTAGCGCCACCTGGGATGCCCAAAGATTCTCTTTGTTGGCGGATGGGATGGATGAGTGGGAAGTGAGCTCCATTGCAGGTTTAACAAGGTATATGCTAGAAGGGATGGGCTATTTCAGTGAATGTTATCAAAAAGGTGTATGAAGAAATAGGCCTGAGACACCCACAGAAAATATAGAATGAATAAACAGCTTTATAAATGATATCATAAGGTGAGAGTTTTTAATATACCAACAGTCAGGACCTGGGGTCTAACATGCCTGGGTATATTTATGGTGGCAATGGAAAGGGATGTTTGAAATTAGAACTAATTCTGGGATATAAGATGATTGTAACCATAATAAATATTAGTAGATTTTTGAAGTACAATGAATAACTGGTAATTGAGTTCACTGTCTGGCATGCTTACTGTTTGAGTGGTAGTGTGGGTGAGTCACTCAGAAATGACCGACTCTGCGACCCCATGGACTGTGTACTTCAAATTAAGTGGAAAGTTTATCTTCATACCTTTAGTACTTTTTCAACTTTTTCTGATTATGAACAATAGCACTAAATACTTTTAATTTTAACCACTCACTAAAAACACACACACACATACATGTACAAAGGTGAAACAAAAGTTTCAGGAAAAAAATACTCTTACAAAATGTAATATATTTGGATTCTTTTTTAGTCTATGCTTTTACATTCTATCATTTTTATTAGGATCCTGTTGTGAGTCTCTAAACATATCCCAAGACCCACTAACGGGCTGCCACTAGCAGTTTGAAAATCACTGCTTAAGATGACTACTGTAAAATCAGTAAACTTGACTTAAACCAGAGAATCCATTGATCTAGAAGGTAGAAAACTAAACAGAAGTAGGATGACTCCACTGAATCATATGAAAGCAGAAGCAAAGAAGTGTTCGATGTTGGGAAATTGCAGAGGATAAATTCTTAGTGGGAGATTTATTAGCTTTATGGTCCAAGAACCATCATTCTTAGAGTCAGTACCCTCCTTGGTGGTAGAAAACCCAGAGAGAGGAGAAATACAATGTTATTTTTCTAATAAGATATTGAATCTCTATTAATATGATTTTCTCTTGCAATTATAATCTGTTGTAAGCCAGCACTGCAGGGACAGAGTAAAATTCTCTTGTGTAATGCCTGGCATCCTGTTGGCAGCCAGCATATGTTTATTATCGGTAATAACAATAATAACACTAATAATGATAACTTGATGATTAGAATCTTTTGCAGTCACATCCAAGGCTAGGATTATAAGTCCTTTTTTTCTTTAGCTTCTGTTTTTACTCCCCATGGTTTATACTTTTTCCAATCTTGAAAATACACTCCCTCTTCCCCTTTTGATTGAGTCTATTTGGCAAATGTTAATGTTTCTGTGTGTTTTTTTCCTCATGGACTCCCAAACTAAATGCCTTTCCATTTATCTTCTTGTTCATCTTACCAGACTCACCAATGAGGTCAACACAGCTGGGGCAGGGAAATTCAGTTGTTAACTATTGCTTCAGAAGCCATGGAGAGAGCACAGACTCATGTAGACTATCACTTTATAGACATATTTGTGTACATATCTATGTTTCTATAACAACAGCACACTTCACCTTAATTTTCCCAAATTCTCCGTGATGGGTTTAATTTTAAAATTAGAAAATAGAAGCAAACTCCAGAAGTTTTTTTTTTTTTTTAATCAGTGTGTGCTTTCTTACCAGACTCTATCAAATTTTGTAATTTCAAATTGAGACTCTAACTCTACAGTGATGGAAATATAAGTAAGAATGAGAGAAGTAACTATCTACCAGTTGGAGGGCAGGGATGCCCAAGGATGAATGTGACAGCAGGACAGGGAAGAGAAACCACGGTGATAAGGTGGGAGAGAGTCATGGGGAGCAGAAGACAAAAGGAGGCAGATTCCAATGTAGCCGCAGCAATAGGGAGATGATTCAAGTCTAATCCAGGGAGAAGGTAGAGAAAAGAAGTGGGCAAGAATGGGCTATGGTAATATGAAGGGGAATTACACATAGGGAGCAAAGAAAAGAGAAAGAGCAGCAAGGGGGTTTTCTAGTCTTGCCAGTCTAGAGAGGAATTTTAAGCTGACATCATCTTTCATAACTGGAGCACTGAATTAGCAAATATTTACTTGCTTTAATTCAATTTTTTTCCTCTTGCATTAATCATACATATAAAATAATTTCCATTTCCTTACCTAAGTAAATATGTTGTGCTTTAAGAAATTTCTCACAGTCTAGCATTAGGCTCAATGCTGCCATTCGCTGCCAGGTAGTACTGTAAAATAAAACTTATTCTTTAATTATTTTTATTGACTATGGCTTCACCTCTTAGTTGGTATCACATTCAATTGAGATTCAGTTATTGAGTGGAAGGAACACACTTCTTATTTATACTTGTATAACCTGGGAGTTATGATTCAAGCCACCACATGAGTTGGAGGCAGTTAGGACAACATGGTTCCCACATTGCCTTGATCACTGGTTAGTTATAGTACTTTCAACAGTTCCCTCATTTGAACGATGAAAGTAATAATACTTGCCTTATAGGGTTACTTTGGGGATTAAAATGCAATAGCAAATGAAAAGCCCTTAGTACAATTTAGCACCTTTTAAAGGCCTAGCAAAATGCTATCGTTATTGTATATTCCTTAGAAGATTGTGTTGTTGTTCAGTCACCAAATCGTGTCTGACTCTTCAAGACCCCAGTGGATTGCAGCATTCCAGGCTTCTCTGTCCCTCACCATCTCCCGAAGTTTGGCCAAGTTCATGTCCACTGCATCCGTGATGCCATCCAACCATCTCATCTTCTGTTGCCCTCTTCTCCTTCTGCCTTCAATCTTTCCCAGCATCAAGATATTTTCTAATGAGTCTGCTCTTCATATCAGGCAGTCAAAGTATTGGAACTTGAGCTTCAGCATCAGTCCTTCCAATGAATATTCAGGATTGATTTCCTGGGTTTCATGTTTATATAGAAAAATGCAGATAGGAGATTATGATTAATTTTACTTCTTGTGTCAGGTAGCATCATATACATGTGCATGTCATGGACCTGTCTCAGGTACCCAATAGGGAGGGTTGAAGGGGGTACAGGAAGAGAGCAGTCACTGATCACAGGCAGCATCTATATGCTCTGCTTTCTTAGACCCGTAGATGTGAAAAGCAGAGTTAAACATCGTAACATCTACGGCTCTTTATGTTAAATAAACCAAAGCCTCCCATAAATTAAAAATGATTTTCTTAGGCAGCATGACACAGGGTTATCCAATTTGCCAAAGAGGTGCAACTGAGACTCTTTTATAAGGGGAAAGTGCAGGTAGGCTGTGTTTAAAGTGGCAAGTGCCACGTCAAGAAAATAAAAGCCCCTCTCAGTTTAGTCAATGCATTTGCTTAGGCCCTAACAAACTAAGAATGGAGAAAGGTTAATTGACAAAATGATACTTGTCTAATGCTGTCCTGAGTGTTGCACTCAGGCAGATGTGTGAGACAGGGATCCTGCTGTGCTGACAAGGATGATTACTGTAACTGACTTGTCGCCCTCAAGGGTGCATAGCTTCTAGAAGGTTTTCACCCCAGAATCTCGCTGTTTTGCTATAGTCTATCCAAGGAGTGTTGTAAAGCCAGAAAGCCAAAGGACAGCATAGTTTACACTTAATTTAAGTGTGCTGAGGCAACGTTACAGATTGACACTGGCCCATTAAATGATGTGGTGGAAATTCTGCTTTTCTTTTTTTTTTTTTTGAAATTCTGCTTTTCATTTGCAACTTATACTTATTGAGCGCTTAGCCATGTGCAAGCAGTGTGTTAAGAACTCTATAGACTCCGTATCTCATTCTATTCCCGCAGTGATTCATTGAGGTAGATATCAACCTCCTACAGATACAAATAGAGAAACTGAGGCATCCCAGCAATGTCTTTATCCTGCACTTTCAGTTTTCCAAAGCACTTAATATCAATATATTAATTCAACACCTCTTTGCCATGGAAGGTTGAGTCATCTACTGACAAAACAATGATCATAGACGGTGACCCAGCTCAGAAAGCAGAAAATGATTTCTTAAACTTGTTTTGATTATGTGTGTGTGTGTGTGTGTGTGTTTGCGCGCGCACGCGCGCATGCGCAGGACATACCTTGTGGCTCAGATGGTAAAGAATCTACCTGCAATGCAGGAGACCCAGGTTCAATCCCTGGTTTAGGAAGATCCCCTGGAGAAGGGAATGGTAACTTACTGCTTCAGTATTCTTGCCTGGAGAATTCTATGGACAGAGGAGTCTGGAGGGCTACAGTCCATGGGTCACAAAGAGCTGGACATGACTAATAGGGACTAACACTTTCACTTCACACACACACATTACACATTGGGACTACAGGGAAAGGGCAACTCTGTGGGTTTTCAAGTTGAAGAGGATGGGGAATTCCAAACTCTTGACAGCATAATCAACATTCACTGGAAATATCAACAAACTTGATATGGAGCTTGAAGGAGATGCTAGGCTTGCTGTCTGAATTCTGATAGTTTGAATGAGAAAAGCAAACCAAATAGCAAAGTTACACATGAACATGTACACTGAAGTGACACACATTACCTTTCATAAATATATCTTCCCATTTGCAGATCAACCCTTAAACATCCTTATTTGGAAAATTTGGGTCCTACAGGAAAACAGGGAATGATTGTGATTGTTTTAAAGCCAGTAGGACTGTGAGCTATAACTTAAGCTAAACACAATAACAAAAACTCTTTCTAAGTGGGAACTAGTTCTGTTTTCCTGGTCATCAGAGCAAGACTCTTAAAACCAAAATGTCTCATAGGGGGAGGAGCCAAGATGGTGGAGGAGTAGGACGGGGAGACCACTTTCTCTTCTACAAATTCATCAAAAGAATAACTGAACGCAGAGCAAACTTCGCAAAACAACTTCTGATCGCTAGCTGAGGTCATCAGGCGCCCAGAAAAGCAGCCCATTGTCTTCGAAAGGAGGTAGGACAAAATATAAAAGATAAAAAGTGAGACAAAAGAGCTAAGGACGGAGATCCATCCGTCCCAGGAAGGGAGTCTTAGGCGGCATTGCTTGGGGTAGGGTCCGGGCCTGAGTGCCCTGAGGACAATCGGAGGGAGCTTCTGTGAGTTGCCAACTTGAACTGTGGGAGACCAAAAGAGAGAGAGAAAATTAACCGGCCCGAACACACTGCCGGCCGTTCGCAGAACAAAGAGACCGAGAAAGTCCAGAGAAGAGCTCGCAGGCTGCGGACCGGCCCAGCCCCGCCGGAGGCAGGAGGCAGGGGGGAGGGGAAGGTCGCGGCGAGACACAGGGAGCAGGCACCCGACCGGCGCGGGTGGGGACTGGGGCTGGGGACGCGGAGGGCAGAAGGCGCGCGCACCCGACTGGCGCCAGCGGAAACTGAGACTGGGTCCGCGGAAGGGAGTGGGCGGCCACACCTGGGTAGAGTGCGCCCACCAAGCCCCTGGCTGCCTGGACCGCTCTGACGGGGAAGGCACAGAGAGCAGGCGCAGCTTTTCGATCCGGGCTTTTGTGGAACACCCGAGGGCTGGAACCTCGCGCAGCGCGGGAGAGAGCAGCGCAGACGGAGAAAGCAGCGTCAGCCCCTCCCGGCAGCGCCAGCCCCTCCCTGCCCCGCAGAGCGAGGGAACTAGCTACCTGAATAAGAGTCCACCTCCGCCGGCCTGTGTCAGGGCGGAAATGAGGCTCTGAAGAGACCGGCAAACAGAAGCCAAATAAACAAAGGGAACCGCTTCAGAAGGGACTGGTGCAACAGATTAAAATCCCTGTAGAAAACACCGATTACACCGGAAGGGGCCTGTAGATATCGAGAAGTGTAAGCTGGAACGAGGAGCTATGTGAAACTGAGCCGAACCCGCACTGACCGCAACAGCTCCAGAGAAACTCCTAGATATATTTTTACTTTCTTTCTTTCTTTTTTTATTTTTTCTCTTTTATTTTCCTTTAAAATTCCCTATTACTCCCCCATTACTCCTTAACTTTCATTTCCATAGATTTTTACGATTTTTTTAATTAGGGGAAAAAAATTTTTTTTTTCTCTTTCTTTTTTTTTTCTTTTTCTTTTTTTTTCTTTTTTCTTCTTTTTTTTTCTTTCCTTTTTCTCTTCTATTTTATATTTTTCTTTTTCTCTTATTTGTTTTAAAGTCCTCTAGTACTCCTCTACTACTCCTTAATTTTCATTTTCAATACACTATAACCTTACAAAAAAAAAAAAGAAGAGAAGCCCTATTTTTAAACCGAAGATTATTCTCTCCCAATCTTGACTCTCTGTTTTCTACCTCAGAACACCTCTATTTCCTCCTTTCCCCTTCTCTTCCCAATCCAATTCTGTGAATCTTTGTAGGTGACTGGGCTACGGAGAACACTCTGGGAACAGACAGCTGCGTAGATCTGTCTCTCTCCTCTTGAGTCCCCCTTTTTCTCCTCCTGCTCATCTCTATCTCCCTCCTCCCTTTTCTCCTGTTCATGTAACTCTGTGAACCTCTCTGGGTGTCCCTAACGGGGGAGAATCTTTTCGCCATTAACCTAGAAGTTTTCTTATCAGTGCTGTATAGTTGGAGAAGTCCTGAGACTACAGGAAGAATAAAACTGAAATCCAGAGGCAGGAAACTTAAGCCCAAAACCTGAGAACACCAGAAAACTCCTGACTACATGGAACTTTAAGTAATAAGTGACCGTCCAAAAGCCTCCATACCTACACTGAAACCAACCACCACCCAAGAGCCAATAAGTTTTAGAGCAAGACATACCACGCAAATTCTCCAGCAACGCAGGAACATAGCCCTGAACATCAACATACAGGCTGCCCAAGGACACACCTAACACATAGACCCATCTCAAAACTCATTACTGGGCACTCCATTGCTCTCCAAAAAGAAGAAATCAAGTTCCACGCACCAGTACACTGACGCAAGCTTCCCTAACCAGGAAACCTTGACAAGCCAAACGTCCAACCCCACCCACTGGGTAAATCCTCCACAATAAAAAGGAACCACAGACCTCCAGAATACAGAAAGCCCACTCCAGACACAGCAATCTAAACAAGATGAAAAGCCAAAGAAATACCCAACAGGTAAAGGAACATGAAAAATGCCCACCAAGTCAAACAAAAGAGGAGGAGATAGGGAATCTACCTGAAAAAGAATTTAGAATAATGATAACAAAATGTCTTATAAGTGCCTTCTAATGGGTTTATTGCTTTATTTATTCTGCTTAAAGGAAGCTGGGGGCAATTTGAATTTGCATCATTAAAATATTTTTGAAAGTGTGCTGGCATTTCAATCGCTAGTTTTGAAGCTCTCTACATGTGGGCAGTGATCATCCATCCATATGCTAGACACACAAGCTGTGGTGCACATTCCAACAGGTGGTTGCATGTACGAATACATTGTCCTCTATTAATATGCCTGCTTTCATCCAAAGCTCACTAGTTGTGGTTATTTTGATCTCTTTCACCCAGTCAAACTAGATTCTATTTTCAGTCACATAATATATAACTAAATCTTCTAATCAGTATATGGATATTTATTCTTAAATATTCCTCTGTTAAGTCAACATCTTTTTTTTTCTCCTCTCATTTGTCCAACACACCAACCATGAACTCCAATGTTTCCTTGTATAACTGGACATGTCTCCCCCAGTGTTCACCCTCCTCAGGTACCCTTTTAAGAATCATTTTCTGAGTTCTCTTTAGACAAACCAACAGGTTTCTCCATACAAAGGATTATTAGGGACACAGGAAAAAAGCAAATGTATACAAATGTGCATTAAACAGTCACTGGTGAAAAGAGGATTGAGAATGGTGTTTGCAGTTTCACTGTCTCTCAATTTGAATATGAGTCTTATGCTGTATATGTTGTCTTATGTTGTATATATTGTTCATATTTTGCTGTATATATTGTTCATATTTTAATATAAAATCCTTGGAGTATATATTATGCCGTATATAGTGTTCGTATTTTAATGTAAAATCCTTGGAGTATATATTTAGAGTTACACTCTTTTTCACTAAGTCTTCATCACTGAATAGTGGAGACAGTAATCAGGCTACTTTATCCTCAGGTCTTGGGAACAACCAAACCAAGGAGAAAACAATATATAATGGAAAATCTACCACCAAATCCCAAGAATTTTAACAGTCAAAGAAGACTTTTTGTTCAGGGTTGCAGCAGCAAGAGAGACCAGAATGTAATCTGAACTCAGCTCTGCTGAAACAAAAAGGTGGGAGGGATTTACAAGTTAGGGTGAGGGTCATTATGATGACCTTCTGTTTGCTAAATGGCTTTATCAAATTAAATAATAAACTTTCTTGTATCTTCATGACAGGAGGTAATTTCACAACTTGGAGAAAGACACCCCCAAAAGTTAGGCTCCTTCCCTACCATAGAAACTGGGAAAGAAAGGAGCTGTTTTCCTTGATACTTTTCAAAGAGATGGCTCCTAGGTCCTTAAGAAACACATTCTTGTTTTGTAAGATTGGGAAGAGTCTTTTTAAAAGATTTACATCTCCAAGGGGTAGAGAAAGAATTTACAAGGACAAGTTTCCTAGAGCAAAAGTTCTAAGGAAAGCAACATTAGGGCCTAGAATCTAGAAGCCTGTCTAAAGTTTAGTCACCCTGAGGAACACTGTGTCCCTGGGATCAGGTGTGTTTTTAAGAGTGGGAGGAAGAAGTTGTGGACAATAGAGGCTCTTTTCCTTTCTGAGTTTTGATTTCAGTAAGTCTCTTGTGTGTTGGGAGAGAGTGTGACCAAAAGCAGAAATGATGCGTCCCTTGGTCATGATGATGCCCCTGGGGGCAGATGACCATGGTGCTTTCTCCCCGTCTGCCTGAGTTATTCCCATCGCTCCACCCCATACCCAGTACTGTGTGTGACTCAGAAAGGAGGAAGGCTGGAAGCGCTGAGGCAAAACGGCACCTAGCTGCTTTGAGTTCAGTATTAGCATCTCCTGAGAAAACTGTTGGGGCTTCCCAGCTGGCTGTGACACCTAGCATTAAAAGAGAAAAACAAAGAAATCAGTGGTATGTCCATACCCAAGGTGGCATGAGCCAAGAGGTACTAACTTGAGAAACAAGCCATCTTCCTCAGATTAAGAATTTTGAACCATTTTGAAAACTTTAGCATCCTTGTCAAAGATAACTGACAATTTTCCCTTTCTGGTCCCCGAGGCCCCTCGTTAGACCTTCTTTCTCCACACCCTGCCACCTTGACACCCAGAATTCTTAGAGGTTTGCTGCCCTCAGATGCAGCGGAGGCCCTTGCACCCCACATTAGCCTTTGCTCATTAGGGACGCGGCCTGGGCTTGACATCTGGACTCCGCATACACTATTTGTTATTCAGATCCAGCCACTCCTGCATCTAGCAGCCTGAAGTTTCAAAAGAGCATAAATGTATGACAGAATTAGGAAGAACTGGATGCATTTATTGCGATGCTATGGAGGTTGGTAGACATCCTGGGACGCGAGAAATGCTAATTGCAGCTGTGCTGTGAAAGACGAGGCTCGGCTTTAGCCCAGAGATATTTGCCATGAAGAGCAAGTCACTGAGCAGACAGCGCCAGCTCCCTCCGCTCGCTGCACCTCGTGGCTCAGCCCTCCTTTTTATTTCTATTTTCTCCCTCCACTAAATTCACCTTCCCTGGTGCCCAGCTCCTGCTCAAGGCCAACACCCTGACAGACAAGCAATCTCACAGTACCTGGGGGGAAAAAAGCTGTTTTAACTAAAATAGATCAGCCGGGATATTTTCTTTGACAATGCTCTCTTCATGCAGTTTATACTTCTCCTACACACTGCCCAAGGGGATGAAAATGGAAGCCAGCAGGGAATTCACGTCTGAGTCATTTCTCACCTGCTTCACTCCCAGGGATCACCGAGGCTGTGTCTAAATGCAAAAGCATCTCTCCGTTTTCCTTGAATTCATTGTTCAGGAGAGCCTGGCCATGGGACTCAGGAGGCGGGTAGTCACTTCCCTCCCTCTGACAAGTCCATCCCTTTTGGCCTTGACCTTTAACTTACTCTTTCCTTATCTCAGTTTCTTTATCTGTTAAAGGAGACCTTGGCCAAACCAGTGGTTCTTAGCCATGGATGCCTGTGAGAATAATCTGGGAATCTTAAAAAAAAAAAAGCAACAAACAATGCATGCTGGGGTTCCATCCCCAGAAATAGATAAAAGTCTGTGCCCAGGGTTCTGGCACTGGGATGCATTTTTTTTTTTTTTTTAATTTAAACAAAATTTTTATTTACATGTTCTAGTCACTTTAAACATATCATCATTATTTCTGCTTGACATATAAATATAAAAAATACATGTGAATAAATAACTAGACTTTACATTTTCTAGGTAACTGCCGCTGCTGCTGCTGCTGCTAAGTTGCTTCAGTCGTGTCTGACTCTGTGCGACCCCATAGACGGCAGCCCACCAGGCTCCTCCATCCCTGGGATTCTCCAGGCAGGAATACTGGAGTGGGTTGCCATTTCCTTCTCCAATGCATGAAAGTGAAAAGTGAAAGTGAAGTCACTCAGTCGTGTCTGACTCTTAGTGACCCCATGGACTGCAGCCTACCAGGCCCCTCTGTCCATGGGATTTTCCAGGCAAGAGTACGGGAGTGGGGTGCCATTGCCTCCTACCTTCTAGGTAACTAACAATCCCCATATTTTAGTCTCTACAGACCTAGGATAATAGGGTTTTATAATTTTTATTTTTAATTGGAGGATAATTGCTTTACAATATTGTGTTGGTTTCCTGCCAGACATCAACATGAATCAGCCATGGGTACACATATAGCTCCTCCATCACTTTTTTTTTCTTTAAATTAAAAAATTGTTTTGCAATGTTGTTTGTGCTGGGTTTTGTCATTATATACACACACACACTCACATACACACACTGGAATAGTACTCAGCCATAAAAAGAACAAATTTGAATCAGTTCTAGTGAGATGGATGAACCTAGAGCCATTATACGTTGTGAAGTAAGTCAGAAAAAGAGAAACAAAAATAATATATTAATGCGTGTATATAATCTCATGATGATTATACTGGGATGATACTGGGATGCATTTTTAAATCTTTCAAGATGCTTTGTAACATGCAGGTAGATTTAGAACCACTCAATTTAGATCCTCACTAAGTATGTGCCTGAGGACCAGCTGTGTTGACATCACCTGGGAACTTGAATCGAAATGCAAAATCTAGGGCCTCATAGATATAGCTGAATCTGCATTTTAGCAGCATTTCCAAGTGATCTGTATAGGAATTTGATGACTAAAAAAAAAAAAGCATTTTCTTGTCCACAAATTCAAGCCTGAAACTCCCTTTCAGCTCTGCTCCATAATATATGGATTGTGATTTCATTTAGATCATATGTATAGCTTTTGCTGGCACTTTGTTTAATGATTATTTTGTGAGTATCTACTTTGTGGCAGGAACCATGTGAGAGGCTGAGAATGAAAAGCAAGCGGGAAAGAGATGGTATCTACCATCACAGAACTTCAGTCACTGGGGGAAGCCAGAGCCTAACTATGTTATTACTTAAGGTGTAGTATGTGGGAATAGAGAAAATACTGGAAATTATGAAAATACCTAGTAGTCAGCATTGAGATTGGCTAGGCCAAGAAGACCTTCCTGAAAAATTAAGTTTAAGCTTTATAACTAGTGCCTCTTGTGAAAATATTGAGCTGTTTTCATATTTATAAATACTGATGATTTATGGAAGAAAACAGGCTGATTGAGCCCTCTCTGCATTTATATTTTCAGACAACTTTGAGACTTAACTCAATCCATGTGCAATTTGGCAATTACCCTCTGAAACTGTTCTCACCAAGTCTACCAGTGACCTCCTTATTGCAAACATGCTACTGTCTTTCTAAGTCATAACTTACTTGTTGATCTGTAGTGTTTAATAGTTAAGGCTATTCCCATCCTGATGTTCTAATTTCTTTTGGGTTCTGTCTTAGCTTGAAGTTTCCTCAAATGGAGAGCCAGCATGCTTGTGGTGTGTGGTCAGTTTTGGAAGTGTGGTAGACTGTCCACACCTCCTACCTTCTCACCAAAGTATCCAGGTCCTAATCCCCAGAATCTGTTATCTTATATGACAAAGGAACATTACAGGTATGAATCAATTAAAAATCTTGAGATGGGTAGATTATCCTACATTATTTGGGTGGGCCTTGAATACCATCACAAAATCACAGGGTCCTTTTATGAGGGAGGCAAGAAGGTTAAAGGAAGAAGTAGGAGATATGATAGTGGAAGCAAGAAATTGGAGTGATGTAAGGAAGAGTCATGAGTCAAGGAACGCAGGTGGCCTCCAGAAACTAGAAAATATATTCACCCTCAGTGTCTCCTGGGCTTTGCTGGTGGCTCAGAAGATAAAGAATCCACATGTAATACAGGAGACCTGGGTTCAATCCCCGGGTTGGGAAGATCCCCTGGAGAAGGGAATGGCTACTCACTCTAGTATTCTTGCCTAGAGAATTCCATGGACAGAGGACCTGCAAGGCTATAGTCCATGGAGTTGCAAAGAGTTGGACATGACTGAGCATGCACACACACACACACAAACACACACAGGAGATGTGATAGCAGAAGCAAGAAGTTGGAGTCATGTGCGGAAGGGTCATGAGCCAAGGAATGCAGGTGGCCTCCAGAAACTGGAAAATACATTCTCCCTTAAGTGTCTCCTGAGGAAACCAAGCCTGCTGACACCTTGGCTTTAGTTCAGTGAAATGGATTTACAATTTCTGATCTCGAGAGTGATAAGAAAATAAATTAGTGTTGTTTTAAGCTGCTAAGTTTGTGGCAGCTTGTTACAGCAGCAATTAAACAAGGAATGGAAAAGGAACTGGTGATTGGGAAGAATAAAACAAGAAAGAGAGAAAAGTAAGGCATATTGTTAAACTGGTTACCGCTGTGGGCATGTGGGACTCAGTCCCCATGGGGACCCTCTGAGGAGTCACCTACAATGCTAAGTCTGCCCAAGACATGGAATAAAAAGCAATTATCCACCAGCTTCCATCCTCACTGGTTAAGCCTTGAAGGCAGTGTTAATTTCCTTGTAGTTTTTACTGACTTGGGTTCTTGGACGTGTTAATCAATAGAAATTGATAAGAAGCCAGATAAGAAATTCAGGCAGAGCTTTATGGGGACTGGTGCCATAGTATGAGAGAAAGAAAACAAGATAGAGGTCCCCTTGCTTTCTTCCTGGGGTGGGCTAAGCTGGTCCCTTAAGTGGGGTGAGGGTAGGAGCAGATTCATGACTTGGGTTCGAGGGGTGTATTAAGTGGTCTACTCACACCCTTCATGGTGCTATGTGCAGGGAT
Source organism: Cervus canadensis (assembly GCF_019320065.1). NCBI lineage: Eukaryota > Metazoa > Chordata > Mammalia > Artiodactyla > Cervidae > Cervus > Cervus canadensis. The sequence continues at coordinate 45,010,571 of NC_057387.1, forward strand.
CATGTGCAGACCCTACTTTTGCTGCTGGTACCTCAGAAGTGTCAGTTGCATTTCAGTCTTTTTCTATCTCTTGTTGGTAGTTTGTTCCAATTGTGCACGCTTGCAGTTACTTTTTGTCCCTTATTGCTTCATTGTCTTCTGTTGCTTGAGAAGACATTTGTCCAGGTGCAAGCAGTAAAGGGTCCCAGCTCCCATTCTGTCTCACTTTCAAGAGAAGGATTTAAAAAAAATACATTTTTAGACTCCATCAGGGGACAGAATTTAGTGGGAGACATAGTCAAGAAATTCCATAATTAAAATCCAGGGTGGTAAGTGGTAATGCTAGAGGTAAGCTTGTAATGTAAGGAAAATATAAGAAAGTTTGCAGAAGGACATAGGGAAAGCTTCATGGAGAAACTGGTTATCGAATTGATGAGCATGAGTCTCTTAAGAGACTGGGGAAAAAAAAGTCATTCCAAGAAGAAAGACAAACATACTCAGACAAGAAAGTAGAATGGCTTATTGGAAAGAGCGAGACATTTTGTACAAGTGAGTATTATGTTTTTATGGTCCATGAAGAGATGGTGAAAGGGTGAGACTGAAATGCAGATCCAGAAAGGCTTTTGTGCTGTTGCTATCTGCTTAATACCTTAGCACAGGAGGGAACAGCTACCCACTCCAGCATTCTGGCCTGGAGAATTCCATGGACAGTATAGTCCGTGGGGTCACAAAGAATCGGACACAACTGAGTGATTTCACACACACTTTTAACACAGGAGAACGAGGCCTTGGGTCATTCAGCAGTAAGCTCCTGACAAAAGTCTTTTGAAGAAAGCTCACTTGGTTCCAAGCAGGGGTATGGGAAGAAAACGCCAATTATAGCAATATGATTCTTTAAACCTCCCTTCAGTGAATTTACAATTATAAAAATGTCTTCAGTTATCAGCATCCACTTTACAGTTTCCCTCCACATTGTTTCAAGAAGTTCCACAAAATAGAGGGAAAAAGTTAATTAGAACATAAAGAAGGAAAAGTTTAATTCCTTTTTTCAAAAAGAAGCTGGCTTCAGTTTATGCAGGCTTAATGATAATTCTATTTTGTGACTAACAATAATTATTCATGAACAATTACAGAATAGAAATGTGAAAAATGTCTAATTAGAAAATAAACAAATCCCCCAAATTAGGTATTTATTATTGCAATTAGGTATTATTAGAACCAATAATGGCATGATGGCAACACAAGATATTAATGAATACATGATCAGCCATTGAATGTATTTTGTTACATCAGGAATAAATTTGACATTTTGATGAAGACGTTTAGTTGAAACTTATTGCAAACGTAAACAACCTAGAGCAATAATTCCGCATTTAACTACTATATTACTCTTGTAGCCAATTAAAAGCAGAATTTCTTGCTGTGATGAACCTAGATCTGTCTTGGTTAATTGAAAGATGAGATTGTGCTGGTGTGTGGGGTCACCTTTCTAGGCCTTGAATTTACAAGAAAAGTGTCCTGAATATTTTATTAGCACAGAGAAACAAAGGAGGATACTAGTCTTCTTTGAGGAAAGGCTTAATTAAGAAGAGAGATTTAATAAGCCTTTAAGAAAGGCATTTTAAAACTTTGTGGTTGCCATGATGGTATGTAATTATGTCATGCATAACTCTCAGAGAGTCCTCGTTTAAGGGTTAGTGTGTGATTTTTAGATTACATTTTTGGCAAGCTAAAAAGCCAGGAGGGAGGCTTGCACTGTCAACTGCCTTACAGACTTTGTGAAGTTTCCTTAGGACATTTTTGGATTTCAGTTATATGGCGCAGATCAGCCCTCCACTGAAATACACACTCAGTACTTGGTGAGACCTGGTTTGTGCAGTGAAGGCAAGGCATACTGAACATCCCCCAGGAGTCCTTTCAAGACTGAGACTAGGTTGGAATTTCTAGTGAGTTTTGAGACCCTGTTGGTTCCTGCTTGAACTTTCACATTGGCTCATACTCTCCTGGACTCTTGAAATCAGTTCCGTGCTGACTAGGGCCAGAATGACCTGAAATGCATGGCATTGACTGATCCATAATAAAACCAGCCTTTCAGACAGCTAGGAAATCTTGCTGAGGTGATCAGGATTCAGGATTTATGGATTTTGTTCAGCATGAGATTTATTTCTACATTGGAAAAACTGAAATCAGCTAAAATGGGACAGGTACATTGAGAAAAATACCGTTGGGATTTATATATCCCAGTGAAGTATTTTTCACACGAATATCTTACTGTTAAGAATCACATAAGTGAGGCCCTTTGGCTGGGCACATGATACCACTTGACAGTGAAAGTCTACACTTTGAACCTGGTTCTGAATCCTATAGGAATCCTAATACCATGTTTGGAGACTAACTTTGGATTGAAAAAAATGAATTTGAGAACTGCAGCTATTTGAAAGTTTGTGGACACGACTGTGAAGCACGCAAAGTAGTCCTGTGCTTAGACCCAGGTCAGCTTCTATTAACAGCAAAGTGAGAAAGAGAAGTCACTCTTGCTCATACCATTATGTGCCAGCCACTGGGATGATCTCATTTACTTCTTGCAGCTCTAAAAATTATGTATTATCTTTGTTTTAGGGATTAAGAATTTAAGGGGCTTCCCTGGTGGATCAGACAGTAAAGAATCTGCCTGCAATTCAGGAGAGCTGGGTACGATCCTTGGGTTGAGATGATCCCCTGGAGTAGGGAATGGCTACCCACTCCAGTATTCTTGCCTGGAGAATTCCATGGACAGAGGAGTTTGGTGGGCTGTTGTCCATGGGGTCACAAGGAGTTGGACTTGACTGAAGCAACTAACATGTTCACATTTTTCCTTTTTAGGAAGTAGCCCAGTATGGAAAAAAGCATAGATTTACTGACTCAGATAAAAATGCATTTCCTGTGCTTGGACCTAGGTTAGCTTCTAGGAAAGTGAAAAAAGAAAAGTAACAATTACCGTGTACCATTATGTGCCAGTCACTGAGATGATCTCTTTTAGTTCTCACAGTTCCACAAATTAGGTATTGTCTTTGTTTTAGATAAAGAATTTAAAGAAACCAAGATACCTGTTGAAAATCATACAATTAGTAATCACCAAAGTTGATACATAGAGCAGTTTTTATCTGAGTCAATAAATCTGCTCTTTCATCCACCATAGCAGACTACTTCCTAAGAAAGGAAGTAGATTTACTGGGATCTACCTGAATTTCTTAATACTTAGAAAGGCCTCAGACCTACTATATATAATTAATAATTACAGTATAATGGAAACAGTTTAGGCTCAGACTATTCATTTGTAGCCACCCAATGAGGAACTGGTATTTATTTTATCAATGTTAGATATGTTTTAGACTTCAAATCTGCTGGTGCTTGCTTAGGCCTTGTTTGTTAGTATTCTGAGAAAAGAGTTAAGAACCTGGGTTCTGGAATCAGATAAACCTTGATAAGTATCTATTCTCTACTCAAAGAGCTCTGTTACCCTGAGGAAGTTACTTAGCCTCTCTGAGTCTCAGTTTCATAAACTGTAAAATGGAAATGAAATAAAATAATGAACGCAAAGTATACATGGCAAGTGCTCAACAAATGCTTAGAAATGAAAAATAGGAGAAAATGCCTTTACAACATTATTTGTCCAAACAAAAAAAAACAAAATATGAGCCTTTTAAACCTCACAATTAGATTTTTTGACCTGTGTTTTATTAACCTAGAAACAACTTTAGCAGAATGCCTGCATAATCTGGGAGCCACAAAAGGACAGCAGAGTAATTCAAATTTATTCACCAGCAAAACAGAACAAACTGCTGCATATGGATATCACCTCATCTATCATTTCCTTAATCCAAACTGGTTCAAATTCAACAACATTTCATATTTTCCATTCCATTTCCAGTTGCCTTTTGAGGTGCATCAGTTCAGTTCAGTTCAGTTCAGTCACTCAGTCGTGTCCAACTCTTTGCAACCGCTTGAATCACAGCACGCCAGGCCTCCCTGTCCATCACCAACTCCTGGAGTTTACTCAAACTCATCTCCATCGAGTCGGAGATGCCATCCAGCCATTTCATCCTCTGTCGTCCCCTTCTCCTCCTGCCCCCAATCCCTCCCAGCATCAGGGTCTTTTCCAATGAGTCAACTCTTCGCATGAGGTGGCCAAAGTATTGGAGTTTCAGCTTCAGCATCAGTCCTTCTAATGAACACCCAGGACTGATCTCCTTTAGGATGGACTGGTTGGATCTCCTTGCAGTCTAAGGGACTCTCAAGAGTCTTCTCCAACACCATAGTTCAAAAGCATCAATTTTTCGGTGCTCAGCTTTCTTCACAGTCCAACTCTCACATCCATACATGACCACTGGAAAAACCATAGCCTTGACTAGACGGACCTTTGTTGGCAAAATAATGTCTCTGCTTTTTACTATGCTGTCTATGTTGGTCATAACTTTCCTTCCAAGGAGTAAGCGTCGTTTAATTTCATGGCTGCAATCACCATCTGCAGTGATTTTGGATCGCCCCCCCCCCCCCAAAAGTCTGACACTGCTTCCACTGTTTCCCCATCTATTTGCCATGAAGTGATGGGATCAGATGCCATGATCTTAGTTTTCTGAATATTGAGCTTTAAGCCAACTTTTTCCACTCTCCTCTTTCACTTTCATCAAGAGACTGTTTAGTTCCTCTTCACTTTCTGCCATAAGGGTGGTGTCATCTGCATATCTGAGGTTATTGATATTTCTCCCGGCAACCTGGATTCCAGCTTGTGCTTCTTCCAGTCCAGTGTTTCTCATGATGTACTCTGCATAGAAGTTAAATAAGTAGGGTGACAATATACAGCCCTGACGTATTCCTTTTCCTATTTGGAACCAGTCTGTTGTTCCATGTCTAGTTCTAACTGTTGCTTCCTGACCTGCATATAGATTTCTCAAGAGGTGAGTCAGGTGCTCTGGTATTCCCATCTCTTTCAGAATTTTCCAGTTTATTGTGGTCCACACAGTCAAAGACTTTGGCATAGTCAATAAAGCAGAAATAGATGTTTTTCTGAAACTCTCTTGCTTTTTTGATGACCCAGCATGCATAGTTAGTTAAAATTGCCTTTTAACTGCTGAAAAAAAAAAAAAAAAAGATTGTGAGTTTTCATTTTGTGTCTTAACACCTTATAAACAAATATCACTACTACTCATATACTACTGTATGGTCAAACTTGACCTGTCAACTTATGTGTGAATCCTCAGTGCAGAGGGAAAAGAGTGAAAACAGACTTGTTTTGTTAACTCATCTAAAGAGATGGGAACACTTGTTCTCCATGCAGACTTCTGTTTCCAACCATGACAGTCAACCCATACAAAGGACCCTTTACTTCCCTCAGAGTTGACTACTCAGTCTACCCTAGGAAACTCTTGGGAAGTCAAAGGCAAGAGAAGCATAAGAAAGCACCTACAGGAGCCCCTCTCTAGTGACTGGCTCACCTAGCTTTGCTGAAGTGAACTGTTTGTGTAGCTGAAGGTGAAAGTGTTAGTGGCTTAGCTGTGTCCAACTCTTTATGGCCCCATGAACTGTAGATTGGCCAGGTTCCTCTCTCCAGGGAATTCTCCAGGCAAGAATGCTGGAGTTCATTCCCTTCTCCAGGGGATCTTCCTGATCCAGGGATTGAACCCAGATCTCTTGCATTTTAGGCAGATTCTTTACTGTCTGAGCCACCAAGGAAGCCCCTAGTATACTTTACCATACAATAAATGACCTTTCATTTTTCTCCACAGAGACATGGCTTAGGAGGCCCACTCTGACCTTTTGGCCTAAAGAAAAACCTACTTTTCTGGGTGAAAGACTCTGAGACTTGGATGAACACTCAACCATAGTTAAGAGCAAATGTGTACATCTGTGTGTGTGTATGCCCGTGAATACAGGAGGGCAGGTATAGAAAGTGAAGGAAACTTACATGACTCAAAATAACCTGAAGTTAAAACTCCCCTCCAGGTCCTCTCCACCATTCTATGCAAAACAAAGAACTCTCTCACCCGAAGGAAAAAAAAAAGAAGGACAATAAGGTTGATTACGCCCAGCTCCCAGCCGGTCCAGCCTCTGGCCGATCTCCAGAATTCCTTGCCCCAGCTATTTAAGAGATAACTACAAAAAAAAAAAAAAAAAAAAGAGAGAGATAACTACTCAGGACAACCCGGAGAAGAACAGGCCCGTTAAGACAGTAGCTTTCCACATATATGCCTATTTACACTTACTCTTTTCTTGGGTTAGTGCAGCAGCTCACTACTGACCGCTGCCCCTTCTTGCCTCATTAAAGGTGATCTGTTCCTGTATGGGGCGGGTCTCACTCTTTTTAGGAACCTCGCCTTCTCTAACTCCCTTACCCTACAGGGAGCAGGGTAAGGTGAAGTGATCTCTTTCAATTCCACATTAGAATATTCTCTGTGGTATGAAAAAGAGAAAAAAATCCAGTGTTTTCTTCCAGAAAAATCTATTAGTTATTCTTTTCCAGTTTCTTTAGCTTTGAAACAAGTCACTGTGTAGAAAGAGGGCCTGCAACTAGGGGCATTGTGTAATCTGTCCACTGAGCAGAATGCGGGAAATAGGCCATGAGGGAACTGGAGCTTAAGTGTAGTGAACTCCAGAGAATAGTAGCAAAGAATCTCAGTGCCCACAAGTCAGCTACACAGAGAACCAAAATCAGGTCATTGGCTTCTGCCCTGCAATTCACAGTAACTGCCAGCAATATTTCTACATAGGGGAACACACTTTACACGACAGCTCTCCTTGCAGGAAATCTCCATCCTGGGGAGTTGAAATTGCATTAGGATTACTTCTCTGCAAGCGCACTGACACCAATATGCAATATGTGGTATGAGAAACCAAAAAACCATTAATCTAAGGCAGAAACTTAAACAACTGTGTCTAACTCTGGAAGAATTCCATTAAATTAAAATGCCTTTCTGAACTGAAACTGCTTTGACTAAACTCAACATTACAAATAAAGATTTAGTTTAGTAAACACTCAGAGTTAAATGTAAATGACCCGCTCCTCGGCTTTTATTCCAAATTTTTAATTGGAGTGTTTGGAATTGAATAAATTCATTCATTCATTCATCCATCCACTCAGTCAAATGTTTATTGAGCACCTAGTCAGGGCCAGACATTGTGCTAGGGATAAGGGTTACAGATATAAATAATGATCCGTGACTTCAAGGAGCATACAGGCTACTGATCTGGATAGATGAGCAATCAGATAATGATGGCAGTTGGATAAGGCTTGGATGAAGACTTTGAGAGTAAAAAGACACTGGTTCACTTGGGTTCTCAGTTAATTAAATTTGGATTCTGTGTAGCAAGTGTCTCTAAGTTAGGATGCCTGCCTCAGTTGATCCACAGTCTAGATTCAAAAGGGACAGGAGAGTGCCAATCAATATTGTGTCACGTTTCCTCGAAGAAAATATGCTTTCAGGAATATTTCAACAGGACTTGACCTAGAATTCCTAGTTATATTAATAACCAACTCTGGAGTAGATGTCACATTTCAGCCCCTGCCCACCTTCCACGAGAAAGCGACTTGCTCGTGACTTTACATTCATAAATATGCTCACAATGCCAAGGGATGTTTTTTTTTCTTCCATCAATTCATTAGATCTGCTCACATGAATTATTTATATGCAGTGCTAAAAATGATTCTGAAACATTACAAGAATTCAATATCAGTTTTCACAGTGGGATTTCATCATTTTAGCATTGCAGCATGGTAGCCTAATGCAATACTAATAGGATATGGTGCTAATAGGGTACAACGAGTATTCTCTCTAATATGCAAACATTTCCATGTTGTCTTATTATTTCTTTTAAGTTAATATGCTATGGTGATAATATGATGAAATGAATTAGCTTCATATCATTGTCTGCATGAGTTGTGCATATTAATGGCATCTTTCTTCCCCCACCCCTTTGAATTCACTTGGAATGAGCTTGAAAACTTACCCTGTAGTTATGCTTATGTTAATGAGGCTGTTTAGTAGGAAACATCCCTGCCTTTGCTTAGCCAGCTGGAGAAACAATAGATGCGTATCCTCTCTCTTTGGAATGAAATGTTTTCTGGCCTCCCTTCAAAGGGTCTATCTCCAACAGGCTGCTTTAGTATTCTCTTCTTGTTCACAATCTCAATCCACCCATGTGTTAGACATTTTACCAGCAACATTTAACCAGATTGTATATTTCTATTAGATATGAAGTAAATCTTTTCCAAGAGAAACTAGATGCATGGCCAACTGGCCCAATGTTTTGGAATATTTAAACACACACACACTCACACACACAAGCCTACATGCATATATACATGAAATGCGTAGAAATATACACATATTTGTGTGTGTGGGTTATGTATAGACATGTTTACATATGTATACAGACATATACATATGTGCTTCTTTGTTTTTGTGTGTAAATTGATTTAAAAGTTGGTGGAATCCTTGCCATAACCAGCATTTCTTTTCTGGCTGTTAAATCCTGGGTGGATTAGGTCCAGTGAGTATGAATCCTCCAGATTTCAGTGTTTATTCATTTTCAGATGTATAACCAAAAGCCAGATGCTTATCCAAATCTTAGCTGACATTTACAAATCATGAATTTCTCACCCAAACCTGTGTGACCTTTCCTCTTGAGTTGCTATTAGGTTCAACTAATTCAGTTTCAGAAATCCGAGATGTCAGCACTCTCAGGAGATTTCTAAAGCCCCCTCTTACCCTTTCCATCAAATAGCTCCAAAAGGTGACTTAATTATGATCAGGGCCACCACCCAACTGTATGGTGAAAAGTGGAAAGTGTTAGTCACTCAGTCATGTCTGATTCCATAGACTGGAACCCACAAGGCTCCTCTGTCCATGGCATTCTCCAGGCAAGAATACTGGAATGAGCAGCCCTTCCCTTCTCCAGGGGATTTTCCCAACTCAGGGATCATCGAACCCAGGTCTCCTGCATTGCAGGCAGACTCTTTACCATCTGAGCCATTAAGGAAGCCCAACTGTATGGTACTTTTTGGTGCAAGTTAGCAAAAGTGCCTGTTTGGAACAATACAACCTCTTAGGAAATAGTACAGCAAGAGACACTGGGTTGGAGTCTTTCTCTTGCTCAGGTAGTGGTTCTTCCGGACTGCAATTCCAATGATGTTTTCACCTTCTCTTTTGGGAACACCTCTGAATGGGAAAGTTTACATTTAAATGGTGGTCTGAAGTTATACAATAAGCAATCCAAGTTCTGACACTAACTGCGAGGCTTCATATGTCTGTGGCTCAGTTTCTTCTTTTGCAAAATGAAAGAATAGATGATCTCTGATGAGCTCCAACTCCAACTATAGTCTGTGACTGAATAATGAGAAATCTTACCATTTTCATGAATTTGGTTGGCAAGAGAGGATAGTATAAGAGAAAAAAAAAAGATATAACCCCAAAAGGAAAGTAATGTGGGTGATTTTAATATTAGGGTTTAGATTCTAGGCTTTTAATTGGATTAGGTGTATATTATGTTTCCTTAACAAAGGAAGTTACAAAGAAAAATGTAGATGTATTATACACATTACACATAGATCGATTATTGAGCTGAAGTCAAATGTGTAACATTTGAAAGACCTAAGCAAAATGTATATTTCAAGAACATTTAATATATTCCCTGGTTATTGGAATTAAATACCATGATTAGACTGGTAAGAGGACAAAGACGGATCCTTTTAGTTGAATACTTAGAAAGTATTCCTAAGTCCTCTGATAAAGGGAAAATGATGACAAAAATCTCCCTTACCCTGAATTAGATGTGAACACATATTTTGGTCACTTTACATTCACCCAAGGAAGATTCAGATTTGTCTTATGAAAGACTTCCTGTTTGTACATCATTTGAAAATAGAAACTAAAATAATAAAATTTGAAGAGGGTCAATCAAGTCACATTTGAACTAGCTCAGTTTCTTTAGCAGACCATTATTTCCTTGAAAGTTCAAGTTACTCCTTTATAATTTCGTACTTACCTTCCTTTTCCTACTGAGACCTGCTCAAAGCAGGTGGCCTTTTGCAGTTCTGTAGGTTCTAGTAGGGAAAGACTTCACTTGTCTGGTATGATTGTGCATCTTTGCCTTTCTTCACAGTTTCTTCTTAAGGTAGCTAGCTTTAATTGGAGTTAGAAATGTACTCAGTGTGTAAAACACTATTTGAAAAATGAAACTTGACTGTAGCATTGATAAAAACTTTCTAGGCTTAAAAATGTCATCAACAAAGAGTCTGGTACTTCTTTAATTATCCGATTTCCAAAGCTATATAGTACATAATTCCTTGTATAATCAGAGCTTAAATTCTGAAGAAACTCATATGGGTGACATTTCCTCTCAATTTCAAATGGGGATTATTTTAAGAGGATACAGAACTTAGAAATATTTCAATGGAGCTGATATTTAAAGCATATTTAGTGGCATTTATGTTTTAATCTGCTTATTGACTAGGCATTAAAGAGAGTAGTTAGTATTTTAGCAGTGATTAAAAGGCCCATACATTGTTTGATATAATGAGCTAGTCAGTATTTCCAGAATGTGGGGCTAATATTTTTTCTTTAACTTAGGAAATGATGTAGCTTCTTCCTAGTGAAGCATTGCTATCTGAAAGACTTTTTTTATTTGGATTTTCCTCTGCCACTGGGACAAGAAACTCCATTTAGAGACAGATTCTCCCAAATTACATAAATATATAGAGATTTGATGAAGTCCATTGTTGTGCTACTTTCTTATTTTACAATGATTAATAGTAATAAAAAGCAATTATGAGAACAATAATATTAAATTTTTGTGCATATGCTAAGTCACTTCGGTCATGTTCAACTCTTTGCAACCCTATGGACTGTAGTCTGCCAAGCCTCTTTGTCCATGGGATTCTCCAGACAAAAATACTGGAGTGGGTTGCCATTTCCTCCTCCAGGGGATCTTCCCAACAGAGACTGGACGAGCGTCTCTTGTCTCCTGTATTGGCAGGCAGGTTCTTTACAACAAGCACCATCTGGGAAGCCCATGGTAAATCTTTAACCATTGCCAGGATAATGTTATGAACAGGGTACCAGGAATATCAAGGTGGAAAGAAGTTTCTTCTCTCAAGGAACTTTCATACCAAATTGCTACAAGTCCTCGTATACCTAGACACTTAACATTTGTTGAATAAATAAATGGTGAATGATTTGGCCCTAGTCATCAGGATAGTTTGTTAAAAAACTAGTCTAGATCCCATAATACCTTACTAAATAATTAAGAAGTTGACAATCAGCTATTACAATCTACTCTATGTGGGTTATATTTGCCTAATGACAAAACATCCATCAGATAAGTCACATTAGAGAAACACTCAAACTATTTTTTGTAATGTAATAATTATTTAATAGGCTGCTCTATTTTCAATTTTTTTGTTGCAACATTAAATGACTATAGCAAAGAATAAACAGCAGTTACCAAAAACAAAAAGTAGAGATTTAACATGAAAAGCAATGGGTTCTCACTAGCTGTGATGTGTGGATACTGGTCAGTGCCTACAAATATATGTAGGGCTCCTTCTTTTAATTTTCTATCAATTCTGCTGACTCCAAACAATAAGGTGAGTTTCTGAAAGTAATATCTATTTAAGTTGGGCATGTTTTTCACCTGCAAGTCATTTGATTCAGTTTTACCTCAAATCCTTAGTGGCACCAAAGCAGATTTCATTTAATTTTCTTAGCTATTTTTTTCAAATGTTGCATATTCGTGGGGAAAATTTATTCCTTTGTATGTGAATCAATTTCTTTTAAATACAGAAAGCATCCCCTGACTATTTCTTTTCTACAGAACATCAGCAAAATCTAAAATTAACACTTATAAGTAATTTGGATATGAATCTAAAGGAACAATAGCTGTAATAGTCTTTCTGTGAATATCATTATAAGGTAAAATTAAGTAAATTGATGCAAGAAGTGAATGAGATAACACAGAATAAGTCAAATGAGCAAGGTTTGCACCTCTACATCTCCTCCAGGATACTTCCCCTTTCATCTCATCCAATTTTTGTTCTACATATAGTGAGGTTATACCACCTATGTTCTCATGAAACTGGCATTTCGTGGACATCAGACTCTGTTTAGACATCAATAGACGTGTACACAAAGTAGAGTTATAACATTGTGAAGTGATGAGATGCTAATGTCACATAGAGGCAGGTTGGGTTAAGCATGAAAGCTCTTACTTTGTTCTTTCATTCTGTCTCTTTTTGCCCTCATGAAAAATTGTCAACAAATAGTTAGAACTCACATGAGCTTTCAAAACTGTGGAAGGGAATAAGGATGGAAAACAGCTGAAACACATCTGCATTGCTTTTTCATAAATTGTGAGCACTATCAAGAAAATCCTTTTTTCATTGGGTCTAGGGTTACTCATAGATGTTGTCTAGTAAGCTGTACTTTATGTCTTTTTCCGGATATTCAATTTTTTATCAGTTACTTGTGTTTTGGAAGACGATCCTTGAGCTTGGTCTTGGCTCTTTATATAGAATTAATTTGTGCATGGCTAGTCTCAGGAAAGAAATATTTATTAACATTTCAAGTATCTGAAGATAAATTTTCAAATCTCATGAATAGCTTCCATTTATTATTTATTACATTTTGGATACTTTGCTAAAAACTTTTTACACCTAATATTGTGAATTTCTTATAACAACTTTTAAAGTAGTTGTTATTACCATTTAGCATATAAAACATTGTGTCTTTGAGATGCTGAGTAGTTTGCACAAAAGTAAAAAGTGAAAGTGAAAGTCGCTCAGTCGGTCTGACTCTTTGCGACCCCATAGGTATAGTCTGTGGAATTATCTAGGTCAGAGTACTGGAGTGGATAGCCTATCCCTTCTCCAGCAGATCTACCTGTCCAAGGAAGTGAACGGGGTCTTCTGCATTGCAGGTGAATTCTTTACCAAATGAGCTATCAGGGAAACCCTAATTTGCAAAAGGTGACATAATTGAGTGAAAGTACTGAGAATTCAGTTCAAAGCTATGTGACCCCAGAGCCCGTACTTTAAAAATTGTACTCTTAAATACATTAGTGAGTAAAATTGTGTCATAATTCATTTTTCATCATCAACCATCACTTTTTTGTTCTTGAACCCAACCTAATGTGTCTGATGAACAGTGAGACCAAACAAACTGAAACACTGGAATTTGGAGCAGAAAAAGGTTCATTGCCAGGGCCAAGCAAGGAGAATGGGTGACTTGTTCTCAAAAGATCCAAGCGCCCTTATGGTATTCAGGGAAGAGTTTTCATAGGCAAAATTTAGGGGAAAGGTTGCATGGTATGTGACCTTCCTCTGATTGATTGTTGGGGAAGTAAAAGAGTGATGCTCCAGGAATCTCAATCATCAGCCTGTTCCAACCAGTCTAGAGTCCATGGCTTAATGCTCAGCCTGAAGTTACCATGCTTCTGCTGGATGCCGGGTCGGGGGAGGGGGTTGTTCCTACAAAAGAACTCAGAGATCTGTACCAGATTGTTATGTATGTTCCTTTAGGAGGAACCAGGAGTCACTGCATTATTGTTTTGTGACTGCTCCTCCTTTGTTTCTGCATCCTCTACCCTCTCTAGTTAGTAATTATTTAAATCTACCCTTTGGAACACAGGGAAGGTCTAGTGACTGAACCCTTTTTTACAAACAAGGAATGGGGAGCAAAAAAGTGTTTGGTACCCAGGAGGGCCTCACAGGGTTCTGCTCAGTTTCATGTTCATGATATCAGCAATTTAATTATGCCTATGTTTAAAAAGGAGAAAGAAGAGGGGAAGGTCTCTTTCAATGGAGAATTAAACCTATTTTTTAATGTATTGCAGTGGTTTGGTTTCAAAGCATTAACTGAGTACTTTTGAATGATATACATAAATCCTATGATAAGAATTCACTCCTCTCTCCATTTTCGAAAATTAGGTAGGTGTTGAGAGAACAAACTAGTTAAGGATACGGAGAGCACCGTGCAGAGCTATTGTTTGAGGCAGTGTTCAGCACTTTTTCAAGAGGACACTAAAGTCAATAAATGTGTTTTAGGTTCTTAGGGCACGTGCTGGTCACTCCATGTGTATTTGTTGAATGAATAAAGCTTGGGATAGAGTCAGTGCATAAAGAGCTTTGGAGTTTAACTGTTCATCCGAGAGATTTTTATGGAACAAACTAACAAATACTATTATCGTAACTCCATTAATAATGAGTTTAGATTTGCTCAGCTGAATATAAAGTAGTTTATAATTTTACCTAGAAGGAAACAGGGCTATAACAAGTTAGTTGAAGTTAAATGAGTTGACTTATATTGAATTGCAATACAACTATTTCTTTCTTTACTTTCTGAGCACACATAAAACAAAAATAGCAATCTAAACTCATTCCATTTACTGAAATTAAAAAATAGTTTCAATACATTTAAATTCATGTGTCTATGTAAAGGAAAAATTAACTATTGGATTAATTTGCCGGGTAATTCCACTAAAAACTACACACAAAACAAAAACATACCCTATAATGCCAAAAAAAAACTCTATTGTAATCTTCATCCCTTACTCAGAGCATCAAGCAGTAGGTGTGAGAGTGAGACCATCTCATCCTAAATCTGGAACCCCTAGAAACTGACGCACGATCAGGAAGGATGTAACGTTCTCCTCAATACCATTGCCAGTGGCCTTTTAAAGGGCTTTTCCCCTTGACTTTTGAGCAGTTGGCACTGTTAACCACTTGCTCTTTCTTGAAATTTACTTGTCTCTTGATTTCCTGATACCACTTACTATAGGTTCTCCTTTTTCTAAGCTAATTTTATCTACATGGTGATTGGTCAATTCATGTGTCTATTTAATAAACGGTTTTATAGAAGTATTACATACATACAGTAAAGTGAGTGAATCCTGAGTTCACAAATTAATGGCTTTTTATAAAGTGAACAAATTCATAAAACTATCGATATCAGAAAATAATCCATGACTCCTCACAAAGGAAGGACTCCTTGCATCCTTTTCTAAATACTGGTCCAAAAGAAACTACTATCCTGACTTTTATCACCATAGATTAGTTTTGCCAATTTTTTGAACTTTATATAGTGGAATAATGCAATGTTCTCTTTGCTGTCTAGCTTTTTTGATCAGTTTTATGTTTGTGAAATTTGTCTACATTGGTACATGAGGGAATATTTCATTTATTTTCCTTGTTTTCTACTGTTCCGTTGTAAGTTGTATGTCACAATTTATTTATCCACCTGTAAACAAAGAAGAACAAAGAGGATGGCTCACCACCCAGTTCTGTAAGGATTAAATCATAACCCAGTACAGTCACTGCCTGACATTGTACTCTGAGAGGAAATTAGATAACTACAGAATGAAGCTCTCTGTGCTTTGGACAAAGAGGCCCCCTAAGATAGTTAGATGTTTATCTCAGGAATAATTTGAATGAAAACAAATTCTTGCATCTTCCAATACGTTGAAAAGCAATAAAATCGTTAACTTGTGATATATATTCTTTGTGACTAGAAGTAATTGTTTAGCAAGAAGTACACTTGACTGCAGGTATTCCCCAGTCAAAAATCATATATATATATATATATATACATATATATGAAATTTGAATTATCTTTTTATTAATTAACTCTCTGGAAATATTCACCAGTAAAAGCTATCTTGACTTGAAGATTTCCCTGTGAGAAAATCTTCAAATATGAAATCAATTTCTTAGAATGAGGCTATTGAAATTTTCTATTTCTTCTTGTAGGATATTTGTAAATTGTGTTTATCAAGTACTTTGTTTATTTCATACAAATCATCAAATTTATTAGACAGAGCTTTTAATAATATCTTCTTTGATCTTTTTATTATCTACGGAGAAATTTTTGTCTCCTTTTTCACTGCTGATATTGATAATTTATTTTATTGTTTAATCTCATTTTTCTATTGGTTAATTTTCCAGATGCTTACCAACTTATTTAGTCCTTCCAAATAACTTACTTAGGACTTCCTTGGTGGCACAGTGGATAGGAATCTGCCTGCCAGTCTGCCTGACTGCCAGCCAAACATGCCATGAAACAACTAAGGCTGTGTGCTGCAACTACTGAACCCGAGCTCTAGAGCCTGCGCGCCACACTGCTGAGCCCACGTGTTGCAACTACTGAAGCCCCTGCATCTAAAACCTGTGCTCCAGACAACAAGAGAAGCCACCGCAGTGAGAAGCCTGCACACCGCTTGAAGGGTAGCCCCTGCTCACTGCAATTAGAGAAAGCCCATGTGCAGCTAGGAAGACCTAGAGCGGACAGGGGAAAAAAAAAAAAAAACACAATTTACTTTGATCTTGACTTGGTATAGTCTAGAAGACTTTAATTAGATTTCCAACTGTTTTCTTGGTTCTCATATGCTCCCCCTGAAATTATATTTCTTAAAAGCAAATTTAGTCACATCACTCTTCTGTTAAAAATAACCTCATAGGCTCATCATTATCTACAGAATAAACTCCAAATTCATTTGAAGGCTTTCTTAAGCTGTGGAGGTTTGGTAGGAACTTTATTATAATTTCACCATCTCTGAGCTTTCTAGACATCCCTAGACATTTTCCCTCTTGAACCTTGCTCTGTTGCTGCTTAGTTGCTGAGTTGTGTTGGACTCTTTGTGACCCCCGTGGACTGTAGCCTGCCAGGCTCCTTTGTCCATGGAATTCTCCAGATAAGAATACTGGAGTGTGTTGCCATTCCCTTTACTGGGGGATCTTCCCGACCCAGGGATCAAACCTGTCTCCCACACTGCAGGCAGATTCTGTACCACTGTGACACCAGGGAAGCCCTTGTTGGACCTTATGCATTATTAAATTTTCACTGCTGGAACTCCTATCATTTTTGTGTAACACACTACTCACAATTCTTGTACATTTCAATTATTTTATTATGCCTCATTTCCTTTGGCTCTGCTCTTCTGTCTATAATTTCCATTCTTCACTTGATCTAGCTGGTGGGATCCCTCTAGATTTCCCTTCATTTTTTCCCTCTCTGTGAGGCCATTTAAAACTACTTTTACTACTCAATCTTTTTTCTTTTTTTTTTTTTTTTGCTCTCGTTTATACCCTATAGCAATGTATCTCTCTTATTGGGCTACAAGATACCTGAAGGAAGAAACTGAGGTACCTAATACATTGCCCCACACCCCATAAAGATATTTTAAAGAGCTTCTATTATACATCTTATTCCTTTACCTCTCTTTCTAAGAAAGTGTACCTTAAACATCAAGCAGAAGGAATGTGATAAGAATTTACAGAATTTTTAGAAGTGTATGCTACCACACTAACCACAATTAATAAGATTTATAGGAAAAATAAAAATAATTCCTACTTTGTCAGTATCTAAATTCCTATTGTTATTCAGCAGGACCTGGACAGTCTTATTTGGCCAAGGGCCTCCGAGTCCACCCAGCCACATTCTAGTACCTCAAATACTGTTGATTAATTTCTCATTCGGGGAATTTCCACATTCCTTACAACTAAGAATTCTATTATTCCTGTAGTCTTCTAGAAGGTAAGGGGATGCGCATGAGTGGGGATACATGGTGTTACAAATGCAAGCTATGTCCATTCTACTAGCCAAGAACAGAGCAGTAGGGAGTAGTAGTCACTCAGTTGTGTTCTACTGTTTGTGACCCCATGGACTGGAGCCCGCCAGACTCCACTGTCCATGGAATTCTCCAGGCAAGAACACCGGAATGGGTTGCCATACCCTTCTCCAGGGACTCTTCCTGACCCAGGGATTGAACCTAAGTGTCCCGCATTGGACGCAGATTTTTTTTTTACCATTTGAGTCACCTGGGGAGGTTACACTCAAATTATGGTGATCTGAAGGGGGTTTGATTGGGACTGTTAGCAAAGTTTTGGTAGGGTGTAGGGTAACCACAGTAGATAATATAGTTTTTAGGGCAAGTATAACAACAGTGTTTTGCTTTTATAACTGTTTCCAACCTCAGAGAAAAGTATTAAGAGAAAAGAGTGATTACAGGTGTCCACAGACAGATGGCTATTTGAAGAACACTATTTATAGGCCTGTTCATAGACTTTTGACTTAGGGATAGGATACAGTCTGCCTGAAGTAATTGTAGGGAAGGAGCCAGGGGAGTAAGTATTGAGACATCGTTCTCCTCCTACTCTACTACCCACCTATCCTTCCCTCCTTCCTCCCTTCCATCCTTTTCCTTCTTCATGTCTCCTAGGGTTTCTTCTTGGCTAAACCTAATGCAAAGTCAAAGGATGTTGATGTCTTCCAACGGGGCACAGAGCTGGGTCCAGAAGATGAGAGTGGATCTGGAGGCGAAAAACTAGCACACGGACCTCAAAGAGAAAAGGCTTCACTCCGTTTTCCAAAAGTGAAGGAATAATTTCTTTTACTTGACAGGATGATAAAGGAACCCAGATGTCAGCATCTAGACTTTAGATGGGGCAGAGGTTAGGGAGATTGTGTTCATCCTGAGGCAAAACAGAAGGTCAAAAGGAATCCCAGTGTTTCATGTCCTTCAGTTTTACTTTCCTAGGTCTGGCCTGTTTCTTCTGCCTGTCCTTCAGTTACTCTCACGTGAAAAATCAAAGGTTGGTGTTACTATTAGCATTGCCCCAGTTACAAGCAGAAAACAGTCCTAACCACAAGGAAATAATTATAAACAAAGCCCAGTTAATTATACAAGACATTCTTGGCTGCTCTAATTAAGGCACAGTTCAATACTACTAGCTGGGTAATTTT
Source organism: Cervus canadensis (assembly GCF_019320065.1). Lineage (NCBI taxonomy): Eukaryota > Metazoa > Chordata > Mammalia > Artiodactyla > Cervidae > Cervus > Cervus canadensis. The sequence continues at coordinate 45,029,317 of NC_057387.1, forward strand.
TTTTTTTTAATTGTGAATAGATTTAGTGGGAGCTTGTCTAGTGAACAAATAATGAAATCAGTGTCTCAGAAAGAATCTGATTAAAAAAAATTATTCACCAATCGTTTGTTTTCTGCTGTTTTATAGGACTCCTTCCCACTATGACACAGATAGAGAAGGATGTGAATTTACTCTCCAAGGAGTCTTAAGCCCAAATTACAGAAAACTAGGGGATGTTTATTTCATCAAGTGGGAAGGGCATGAGGAATGGAGGATGATCCCACCAGGACCTGTGTGCTTGTGTATTACTGGTGCTTGTGGTGGCTTTTGTGACTGGTTTCTTCCTCAGGGATGTTTCTGTGTTTCAGGGACTTAGTTCCCATGTGGATACAATGTGACAATGTGAGAAGTTATTACCCTCAATCTATATATTTTTGTTGTTGTTCACATACACACTAAAGAGGTACAGAATAGTCAAATACATAGTTGTAGACTCTTCATAGTTTGTATATCTAGGATACTGCAACATAAAATAGAGCTAGTGACCTTCATGTCAGATGAAAATAGATTGAAATCCTGGCAAATAAATACCTTTTCAGGCAGGTAGCTCAACTTCACTGAGACCTTTTTCTGTAAAATAGAAATCACATGTTCCTCATGGTACATGAAAAGTGAAAGTATTAGTGACTCAGTCATGTTAGACTCTTTGCAACCCTTTGGATTGCAGTCCACCGGGCACCTCTGTCCATGGGATTCTCCAGGCAAGAATACAGAGTGGGTTACCACGTACTTCTTCAGGAGATCTTCCTGACCTGGGGATCCAACCTGGGTCTCTTGCATTGCAGGCAGATTCTTTACTGTCTGAGCCACCAGGGAAGCTACATATACAAGTCATGGGGCTTATTTTAATTAATTAACTAATTTTTTTGTTAGTTTTACTTTGAGAACTGAGACAACATATGTGAAGAACATCCTTGTTGTTTGGCACTTAGTAGATGTATAGTGATTCTTGGTTTTACTCCTCCTCAGTTATTTCCACTCTTATCTTCCAAATGCTGTCATTGTCTGTTCAGGATACCTTGTGGATGAGATTTTTTAAAAAGGAGAGAAAAATGTTACTGGAAAGAGATGTGTGAAAAGAATAGTATTGAGAATTAAAGTATACTATTCTTAGACTTTTCCTTGTATTTTGTTTTCTCAGATAGAACTTCTGGTTAATTTGAATTTCCTGTTTTTTAGCTGTCATGCATGTTCTGTAAGTAAACAAATGAGTTGGCCATTATTCAGTGAGTATGGTTTATGCTAAACTTGGATAATCACTAATTTAGTTGTTGAGTTTTTAAAATGTGGATTCAATCTGGTAAAGAAAAGGGAATGGAGAATCATAAAATTACATTTAATTTGCTCACAAAAGCAAATTTATCCAATTTATATAATTTGTGATAGACATTTCTAGTAAGATGTCTATCAATTATCCTCATCAGTTTCCAATTCCTACCAATTCTATCTCTGAATATTTCTCATCCCTGATCTCTTCCTTTCCATCTACAACACAGGAGTCAAAGATGGCAGAATTTCTATTTTAGATAAGTTACGTCGTTAAGGAGAGCAAATTCATGGAGGTGAGTATGGAAGCACTGAGTCTCCAATCACAATAGCTAACATTATGGTGCCCTTACTCCATGCCAGGCTGTTTTAAGGTCCCTCTGTACCTAATTTCCTTCATTGCTTATAACAGCCCCATTTGGAAAGTACTATTAGTACCTCTTACTTCACAGATGGGAAGAAATGGGTTTAAATTGATAGTTAATTTCCCCCGATCAGACAGCTGAGAAATAGTTGCAGAGTTGAGACTTTAGCAAAGATCTGCCTGATTCCAAAGCCCATGTGCTTAGGCACTGTGTTCCGGCATGGTCTACGTGAAAAATAATGGGCCCTTGAGCCAGGACAGTGTTAATGAGGGTGGGGATGACAGAATAGATTCCCTAAGTATTCAGCTGGTAAACCTTGCTGGACTGGGTAACATGCTAAATACGGAAAATGAGGAGGAAAGAGGAGTCTGGGATAATTTGCAGTGCTCTTCTCTAAGATAATGCCAGTGCCATTTACTGAGATAGAGAATGTAGTAGGGGAGGTTCTCTAGGGATAGGAGCAGGAAGGGAGGGAAATGTTATCCCAGTTTCAGACAAATTAAGTTTGACATGTCAGTGGAATACCCAGAAGAGAAGTTCCATAGGTATTTGACCATGGCAAGCTAAAATTTCAGTTCAGTTCAGTTCAGTTCAGTCACTCAGTCATGTCCGACTCTTTGCAACCCCATGAATCACAGCACGCCAGGCCTCCCTGTCCATCACCAGCTCCCGGAGTTTACTCAAACTCAAGCCCATCGAGTCGGTGATGCCATCCAGCCATCTCATCCTCTGTCAACCCCTTCTCCTCCTGCCCCCAATCCCTCCCAGCATCAGGGTCTTTTCCAATGAGTCAGCTCTTCGCATGAGGTGGCCAAAGTACTGGAGTTTCAGCTTCAGAATCAGTCCTTCTAATGAACACCCAGGACTGATCTCCTTTAGGATGGACTGGTTGGATCTCCTTGCAGTCCAAGGGACTCTCAAGAGTCTTCTCCAACACCACAGTTCAAAAGCATCAATTATTTGGCGCTCAGCTTTCTTCACAGTCCAACTCTCACATCCATACATGACTACTGGAAAAACCATAGACTTGACCAGATGGACCTTTGTTGGCAAGCTAATGTCTCTGCTTTTTAATATGCTATCTAGGTTGTAACTTTTCTTCCAAGGAGTAAGCATCTTTTACTTTCATGACTGCAGTCACCATCTGCAGTGATTTTGGAGCCCAGAAAAATAAAGTCTGACACTGTTTCCACAGTCTCCCCATCTATTTCCCATGAGGTGATGGGACCAGATGCCATGATCTTAGTTTTCTGAATGTTAAGCTTTAAGCCAACTTTTTCACTCTCCTCTTTCACTTTCATCAAGAAGCTTTTTTAGTTCCTCTTTACTTTCTGCCATAACGGTGGTGTCATCTGCATATCTGAGGTTATTGATATTTCTCCTGGCAATCTTGATTCCAGCTTGTGCTTCTTCCAACCCCAGCGTTTCTCATGATGTACTCTGTATATAAGTTAAATAAGCAGGGTGACAATATACAGCCTTGACATACTCCTTTTCCTATTTGGAACCAGTCTGTTGTTCCATGTCCAGTTCTAACTGTTGCTTCCTGACCTGTATACAGGTTTCTCAAGAAACAGGTCAGGTGGTCTGGTATTCCCATCTCCTTCAGAAGTTTCCACAGTTTATTGTGATCCACACAGTAGAAGGCTTTGGCGTAGTCAATAAAGCAGATATAGATGTTTTTCTGGAACTCTCTTGCTTTTTCAATGATCCAGTGGCTATTGATCTCTGGTTCCTCTGCCTTTTCTAAAACCAGCTTGAACATCTGGAAGTTCACATTTCACGTATTGCTGAAGCCTGGCTTGGAGAATTTTGAGCATTACTTTGCTAGCGTGTGAAATGAGTACAATTGTGCGGTAGTTTGAGCATTCTTTCGGATTGCCTTTCTTAGGGATTGGAATGAAAACTGACCTTTTCCAGTCCTGTGGCCACTGCTGCATTTTCCAAATTTGCTGGCATATTGAGTGAAGCACTTTCACAGTATCATCTTTCAGGATTTGAAATAGCTCAACTGGAATTCCATCACATCCACTAGCTTTGTTCGTAGTGATGCTTTCTAAGGCCCACTTGACTTCACATTCCAGGATGTCTGGTTCTAGGTGAGTGATCACACCATTGTGATTATCTGGGTAGTGAAGATCTTTTTTGTACAGTTCTTCTGTGTATTCTTGCCACCTCTTCTTAATATCTTCTGCTTCTATTAGGTCCATACCATTTCTGTCCTTTATCGAACCCATCTTTGCCTGAAATTTTCCCTTGATATCTCTAATTTTCTTGAAGAGATCTCTAGTCTTTCCCATTCTGTTGTTTTCCTCTATTTCTTTGCACTGATCGCTGAGGAAGGCTTTCTTATCTCTCCTTGCTATTCTTTGGAACTCTGCATTCAAATGGGAATATCTTTCCTTTTCTCCTTTGCTTTTCACTTCTCCTCTTTTCACAGCTATTTGTAAGGCCTCCTCAGACAACCATTTTGCCTTTTTGCACTTCTTTTCCATGGGGATGGTCTTGATTCCTGTCTCCTGTACAGTGTCACAAGCCTCTGTCCATAGTTCATCAGGCTCTCTGTCTATCAGATCTGGTCCCTTAAATCTATTTTTCACTTCCACTGTATAATCATAAGGGATTTGATTTAGGTCATACCTGCATAGTCTAGTGGTTTTCCCTACTTTCTTCAATTTAAGTTGAATTTGGCAATAAGGAGTTCATAATCTGAGCCACAGTTAGCTCCCGGTCTTGTTTTTGCTGACTGTATAGAGCTTCTCCATCTTTGGTTACAAAGGATATAATCAATCTGATTTCAGTGTTGACCATCTGGTGATGTCCACGTGTAGAATCTTCTCTTGTGTTGTTGGAAGAGGGTGTTTGCTATGACCAGTGTGTTCTTTTGGCAAAACTCTATTAGCCTTTGCCCGCTTCATTCCATACTCCAAGTCCAAATTTGCCTGTTACTCCAGGTGTTTCTTGACTTCCTACTTTTGCATTCCAGTCCCCTATAATGAAAAAGACATCTTTTTTTGGTATTAGTTCTAAAAGGTCTTGTAGATCTTCATAGAACTTTTCAACTTCAGCTTCTTTAACATTACTGGTTGGGGCATAGACTTGGATTACCGTGATATTGAATGGTTTCCCTTAGAAATGAACACAGATTATTCTGTTGTTTTTGAGATTGCATCCAAGGACTGCATTTCAGACTCTTTTTTTGACCATGATGGCTACTCCATTTCTTTGAAGGGATTCCTGCCCACAATAGTAGATATAATGGTCATCTGAGGTAAATTCACCCATTCCAGTCCATTCTATTTCACTGATTCCCAGAATGTCGACATTCACTCTTGCCATCTCCTGTTTGACCACTTCCAATTTCCCTTGATTCATGGATCTAACATTTCAGGTTCTATGCAATATTGCTCTTTACAGCATCAGACCTTGCTTCTATCACCAGTCACATCCACAACTGGGTATTGTTTTTGCTTTGGCTCCATCCCTTCATTCATTCTGGGGTTATTTCTTCACTGATTCCTGTAGAATATTGGGCACCTACCGACCTGGGGAGTTCCTCTTTCAGTGTCCTATCATTTTGCCTTGTCATACTGTTCATGGGGTTCTCAGGGCAAGAATACTGAAGTGGTTTGCCATTCCCTTCTCCAGTGGACCACATTCTGTCAGACCTCTCCACCATGACCCAACCATCTTGGGTGGCCCCACACCGCATGGCTTACTTTCACTGAGTTAGACAAGCTGTGGTCCTGTGATCAGATTGGCTAGTTTTCTGGGATTATGGTTTCAGTGTGTCTGCCCTCTGATGCCCTCTCACAACACCTCCCGTCTTACTTGGGTTTCTCTTACCTTGGACGTGGGGTTTCTCTTCACAGCTGCTCCAGCAGAGTACAGCCGCTGCTCCTTACCGTGGTGAGGGGTATCTCCTCACAGCCGCGCTTCCTGACCTTGAACGTGGAGTGGCTCGTCTCAGCCCTCCTGCGCCCATGCAGCCACCGCTCCTTGGACGTGGAGTTGTTCGTCTCAGGCAGTAGCAAACATCAAAAGATACACCATCGTCCGTGTAAAATGTGGTTGATTTAATAAGTGTATTAGTTAGGGTAACATAAAGTGCCATAACAAATAAATACCCAGACTTTAATAACTTAACACAGTAAGTTAGTACCTAATCATTCACCTTGGATAATCCTAGTTATCAGGCAACTTTCTTCCACTTTGTGATTCAGAAATGCAAACTTTATATGGCATGGCCATTCCCTAGCATCTTGAAGTCCTTGGTATCTATCTAAAGGTAGCCAAAAGAAGATGATATACACTTGTTTCTTAACTACATTTGCCCAGATATATCACATATCATTTCCGCTCAAATTGCACAGAAAAGAGCTAATCATACGGGTTCACTTGTATGTAACGGAGGCTGATCTATGTAGTTCCTGACTTCTCCCAAAGCACTCTAAACTCTGGAAGAGAGGGAACACACTTTTCAATGGACAGTCATCTTTACTAGAGTAAGATTCAAACTGAAGTGTCTATTCAAATGGGAAATGTGAAGGTTATTGGTGCTCCCAAACAAGTGTTGGGAATGGAAACTTCTTCTATAGGTAGATCTATTTTTTAAATAATCCCTAACTGGCCCCATTTGTTGTCCCATCTAAGCTACATGCTGCACAAAATGTAGGTTCCCAAATTAGATTCAGTAACCCAAATTGAAGAGCCTGGTTTCAGTATTCCTGTTCAGTGTCAGACTGTTTAAGTAAATGTATCAGCAATATATGATGAGTGATGGAAAACTAATTTTTGTGGTTGCTTTTTTATTTAAATGAAGTAGTTGGGGGTGGTCATTGGTGCCACATATACACACTCATCTCTTTAGGTACTTCTGTTAACCTATCCAGAAAAATTGACTACTGTAGCCTTTTTAGCAAAGAGCAAAGTAAAAATTCTATTGAGAAGGCAGAAATTGTGCTGTTGGTATTGGATGTGCTATATATAGGCTATTATTGCTGCTCAAAGCACTTGATGTATTTTATTGCCAATATATTATTGCTGCTTTAATTTAGTGATGCTCAATTGTCTATAACATATATAACATATACAATTGTAGATATAAATCTTCAGTTTATAATTAGACAAATTTATGTCATATATTTTAAAGCTTAACCTTGTTTATAAAAGCATGTATAAATTCGTACTCAAAAATAGTAGAAGGAAGGGGAGTACAGGATGAGAAAAAACTAAATTCAATTCAACAAGCATTTATCAGTACATTGTACCTAATATTGTTGTGGGGGTAGGTGGTAGACAAGGCAGAAAAAAGAGAAAATGGATTTTCTGACCTCAAAGAAATTAACATATTTTCAGAAAGAGAAGATATATAGTCATGTAAAATGAAGGGATATTGCTATCAGGCAGTGCCTGATGCTGTGCCCAAATGTGATGTGCAAATAAGACATTCTACTAAGCACGAAGAAGGGAAAGACCCTATGACATGGAGGGGCAGAAAGGCTTTTTGGAGAAGATGAAAATAATAGGAAGTGTCTACTTTATGCCATAAATTTTTAAGCTTTTGTTTTTTAGAGGTAAATATTATATCCAATTTAGAAAACTAGAGCAAACAAGGTTAAAGAGTCTATACTCATTAAATGCCAGAGCCAGGATTCAGAGGCAAGTCTCCTGGCACCCAGTCCAGTGACATTTTGGTCACACCATGTGACATTCTGTAGATAACCTAGAGCTTATTATATTCTTGGGGCAATTTAACCTACCCATTTGCTCAAGCTTCTTTGATCCAAAGTGGTTCAGACAGTAAAGAATTCGCTTGCAATGCTGGTAACCTAGGTTTGATCCTTGGGTTGAGAAGTTGCCCTTGAGAAGAGCATGGCATCCCACTCCAGTTTTCTTGCCTTGAGAATCCCCATGGACAGAGGAGCCTGGTGGGCTATAGTCCATGGGGTTGCAAAGAGTTGGACATGACTGAGTGACTAAGCACAGCCCTACAGAACGTTGTCTATCTGATACCTTTATTAGAGGACGGTAGGAATTGACAAAGTTCAGAATCACACTTTGGATTCCACTTTTGGGGAAAAAGAAGTATTTATTATAAAGAGTTTCAAGTTGAATATTAGGTTCCTTCACTCTTCCGTCTCTTTCCAAATTTCTCTGTTTTGAGCACCTTAAGTTGGGAAATCTGAGTGGGAAGGGTATGGATTTTCTTGCTCTCAATAGTTGTTTTTTCATGGCAGTTGGACGTCTGGACAGATGGACAGTTATAAGAATTAATTACTGAGTTTCTCATGCTTGCCTGATTGTTAAGCAGGTGATAACTTGCACTTTGGTAAACAGCAGCATGATGAAGAATGTAGATACATTGGAGCCGTTGAAATATGCTCACTAGCTTTCTGATACAGGAAAATGAATCATACAGCAACAGTTGTAAACATCAAATTGGAAGGAACAATCTACTCACCATTGAGAACTAGTGACTTTATCATATACTCTACCACAATCCACAGGAAGGTTGCCCTGGGAGTTAATTAGGTTGATTAGCATAAATTGTGACAATATTTCACAGTCATAAAACAGTTGAGTTTGAAATCTTCAAGTGACAGAATAGATTGAAAGTAATTAAGATAAGACAGCGAGAGAAACTAATTACATTCAAAACTGAGCTAAGACTGTCCTATCTGAGATTTCATTTGAAACTCCCCAACAGTGACCAAGAGAAAATCTAAGATGTATATTTTTGAATGAGCTCTAGTATTTGTAGATATTTCTAAAGGTAGTTTTCTGAGACTGTGGTTTTTAACACCTGTCTGGAAGACTTTACTGTATAAACAGACTTAAGACTGCCTGGAAACATACACAAACACACACAATTTGGCAAATGCAGCCAAATGATTTGAGGTTGGACTGGTTCTTGACTTGGTTCTTTTGAAGTAATGAATGATAAGTAATTCACTTTCAGATTGTTACTTTGTCAGAGTGTAGAAATAGCATTAGACCAAAGGAAACCTAGTTATGAATGCTGGGGTCACTTCCTCACATTCAAGAAATTATTTTGTTAAGACCACAAACCAACCAAGAGAATGTATTCCCCCAATGAACAGAACTATTAAATCCAGCTAGGAGTGAAGTGCTTATACCTGTGAATGGTTAATCTAACCACTAATTCAAAGAGTCCTAGGCTGCTACCAAACAGTATTAAATTTTTGATTATTTTATGGCTTGTCCAAATGCCCAATCCCCCAAGCAACTGCTGTAATTTACACACAAAAAGAATAAAGCAAAAGGAAAAGACTATCCATCTTTTAACATTATCCACAAGGGTCTGGTTCTGACTGCACACATAAAACAAAATAAAAGTACCTAGCCTAAGCAATTAAAATGCTCTTGTTTTCTATTAAAATAAAATGTGTTCATTTGTGAATGACTCCAAAAGGAAGGCCTAGGGTCATGGTTTGCTTTGATAAGAACTGTAGATTTAGTAATGATATTTAAATGACTTTAAACAAGAAATCTTCTACAATTTTCTTTCTTCCAGTCCATTAACAATCAAATATTCAGAACATGTAACTAGCAGAGTATAACAACACCAGCAGGTAATTTTTGCTTTTTACTTTTTTGACAGATGAAATTGGTAAAAAAGAACCACAGAAACTAGAGAGATAGTAGAACCGGGAAGGGTCATGGAAACCCTTATGAGAACTCTGTGACCCAAAGATGTTAAGTGCTATTGGTTAGGGTACACTGCTAATTACAAACAGAACCAAAAGTCCATGACTTCTGATTTTCTGTCTGCTGCTCTTTCTCCTATACTGAGCTGCATTAGCTCAAATAGATTGATGGTCAGATCTTGTTAGTTTTGAATTTAGGAAGCAACTAGAAGGTTCTACAGGGAAAGAGGGAAATGACTATGATATAAAGGTGGCTATCTCAATAAATAAATGCTATACCTTGGTTAAACATCCATATTCTGAATATTCCATGACTAATTTCTCAAAAAAATTTGAAGTCTCAGAGTCACCCCTTAAACTCACATTTTCCTCTCAATAAATAAACCAGCACAAAAGTTCACCAGGCCACTAAACTCCACCAGAAATCCTAATGAAAATCTGCACTTCATGCCTGCCTCACCCATGCTGTACCCTCAGAAATTCCTGACTCTTTGCCCTATCTCTTCGCCTGTCTAGTTTTATCTGCTCTTTGGCTTCCCTCTTGAGCATCCCAGCATGAGACTTTTCACAGTCCTTTCTAACTCAATAGAGTCCCATTCAGCAAGTGATTCATCTCCTGATGCATCAACAAATTCTGCCACTGGCCCATATGCACTGTCATGTCCTCATAATGAACAACAGAGACCATCACAGCTTGAAGGAACATCTGCCATGGAAGTAGCATTGGAAAGGTCAAGAGTTAATCTTGAGAGATCAATTCCTTTTACTTTTTAACTTTCATTTATTTTTTAAAAAATAGTTGACTTTAGTTGTTTTGAAGCAAGTGTGAGCTTCCTATAGACAGGATTCACAGTTAGTGGTATTTTGAGATTCTATTGACAAGCACTGAATGATATAGCTAATATCACACAAAATTATTTATTAACAAATATTAAGGAGATCTGAGTAACGAAATGATGCAGTTGTACAGAATCCTGGATGATGAGGCATCTTTGGGAAATTTGAATGTAAATTTCACTTTCTCTTTCCCATCAGATTTTTGGCACCCTATTGCAAGAGCCTCTGCGGTAAGTCTGAACATCTGCAGCAGAGCCTGGCCAGCAACAGGAATTTCTTACTGGGGGGAAAACCTATACCTGTTTCAACCTACTGTTTGCTATTTAGAATTTTAAAATTTGTTTCCTTTTGTCTAGGTAGCAATAACTCTCTCTGATACCATCACTTCATGTCAAATAGAAGGGGGAAAATGTGGAATCAGTGACAGATTTTAATTTTTTGGGCTCCAAAATCACTGCAGACCATGACTGCAGCCATAAAATTGAGATACTTGTGTCCTGGAAGGAAACCTATGACAAACTTTGTTGTTCAGTTGCTCAGACATGCCTGACTCTACAGCACTATGGACTGTGCAGCACGCCAGGCATCCCTGTCCTTCACCATCTCCTGGAGCTTGTTCAAATTCATGTCCATTGGTTGGTGATACCCTCCAACCATCTCATTCTCTGTCATTCCCTTCTTCTCTAGCCTTCAATCTTTCCCAGCATCACAGTCTTTTCCAATGAATCAGCTCTACGCATCGGGTGGCCAAAGTTTAGCTTCAGCATCAATCCTTTGAATGATAATCAGGATTGATTTCCTTTAGGATTAACTGGTTTGATCTCCTTGCATTCCAGCAGACTCTTAAGAGTCTTCTCCAACACCACAGTGCAAAAGCATCAATTCTTTGGTGCTCAGTTTTCTTTATGGTCCATCTCTCACATCCATACATGACTACTGGAAAAACCACGGCTTTGACTGTGTGGACCTTTGCTAGCAAAGTGATGTCTCTGCTTTTTAAAACATTGTCTAGGTCTAACATAGCTATTCTTCCAAGGAGCAAGTATCTTTAAATTTCATGGCTGTGGTCACCATCCACATTGATTTTGGAGCCCAAGAAAATTAAATCTGACACTTTCCACATTTTCCCCATCTATTTCCCATGAAGTGATAGGACCAGATACCCTGATCTTAGTTTTTTGAATGTTGAATTTTAAGCCAGCTTTTTCACTCTCCCCTTTCACGTTCATCAAGAGGCTCTTTAGTTCCTCTTCATTTTCTGCCATTAAAGTGGTATCATCTGTATATCCGAGGCTGTTAATATTTCTCTCGGTGATCTTGATTCCAGCTAGTAATTCATCTAGCCTGGCATTTCACCTGATGTACTCTTCATGTAAATTAAATAAGCAGGGTGACAATATACAGCCTTGACGTATCTTTTCCCAATTTTGAACCAGTCCATTGTTCCATGTCCAGCTCTAACTGTTGCTTCTTTTCCTGCATACAACTTTCTCAGAAGGCAGGTAAGGTTGTCTGGTATTCCCATCTCTTTAAGCACTTCCCACAGTTCATTGTGATTCATGCAATCGAATGCTTTAGCATACTCAATGAAGTAGATATTTTTCTAGAATTTTCTTGCTTTTTCTATGATCCAATAGGATCATATGTTGGCAATTTGATCTCGTACTGATCTCTGCAATGCAGGAGATTCCAATTTGATTCCTGGGTCAGGAAGATCCACTAAGAGAAGGGACAGGTTACCCACTCCAGTATTCTTGAGCTTCCCTCATGGCTCAGCTGGTAAAGAATCCGTTTGCAGTGTGGGAGACCTGGGTTCGATCCATGGGTTGCAAAGATCCCCTGGAGAAGGAAAAGGCTACCCACTCCAGTATTCTGGCATGGGGAATTCCATGGACTATATAGTTGCAAAGAGTCAGACATGACTTTCACTTCACTTTTCACTTTCCTCTGCCTTTCCTAAATCCAGCTTGAACATCTGGAAGTTCTCCATTCACGTACTGTTGAAGCCTGGCTTGCAGAATTTTGAGCATTACTTTGCTAGCATGTGAAATGAGTGCAACTGTGCAGTAGACTGTGCATTCTTTGGCATTACCTTTCTTTGGAATTGGAATGAAAACTGACCTTTTCCAGTCCTGTGGCCACTTCTGAGTTTTCCAAATTTGCTGACATATTGAGTGCAGCACTCTCAAAGCATCATCTTTTGGGATTTGAAACAGCTCAGCTGGAATTCCATCACCTCCACTAGCTTTGTTCCTTAGGCCCTCTTGACTTCACACTCCAGAATGTCTGGCTCTAGGTGAATGATCACACCATCGTGGTTATCTAGGTCATTAAGATTTTTTTGTATAGTTCTTCTGTGTATTCTTGCCACCTCTTCTTACTATCTTCTGCTTCTGTTAGGTCCATATGATTTCTGTCCTTTATTGTGCCCATCTTTGCATGAAATGTTCCCTTGATATCTCTAATTTTCTTGAAGAGATATCTACTCTTTCCTATTCTATTGTTTTCCTCTATTTCTTTGCATTGCTCACTTACAAAGGCTTTCTTATTTCTCCTTGCTATTCTTTGGAACTCTGCATTCAAAAGGGTGTATCTTCCCTTTTCTCCTTTGCCTTTCACTTCTCTTCTTTCCTCAGCTACTTTCAGGGCCTCCTCAGACAGACATTTTGCCTTTTTGCATTTCTTTTTCTTGGGGATGGTTTTGATCACTGCCTCTTGTACAATGTTATGAACCTCTGTCCATAGTTCTTCAGGCACTCTGTCTATTAAATCTAACCCTTTGAATCTATTTGTCACTTCCACTGTATAATCATAAGGGATTTGATTTAGGTCATACCTGAATGATCTAGTGGTTTTCTCTACTTTCTTCAATTTAAATCTGAATTTTACAATAAGGAGTTCATGATCTGAGCCATAGTCAGCTCCCGGTCTTGTTTTTGCTGGCTGTATAAAGCTTCTCCATCTTTGGCTGCAAAGAATATAATCAGCCTCTTTGGTGTTGACCATCTGGTGATGCCCATGTGTAGAGTCTTCTCTTGTGTTGTTGGAAGAGGGTGTTTGCTATGACCAGCGTGCTCTTTTGGCAAAACTCTGTTAGCCTTTGCCCTGCTTCATTCCATACTCCAAGGCCAAACTTACTTGTTACTCCAGGTATTTCTTGACTTCCTACTTTTACATTCCAGTCCCCTATGGTAAAACAGACATCTTCTTTTGGTGTTAGTTCTAGAAGGTCTTGTAGGTCTTCATAGAACCGTTCAACTTCAGCTTCTTTGGCTGAAGAAGTGGTTGGGACATAGACTTGGATTACTGTGATATTGAATGGTTTGCCTTGGAAACAAACAGAGATCATTCTGTCATTTTTGAGACTGCACCCAAGTACTTACTACATTTCGGACTGTTTTGTTAACTATGAGGATTACTCCATCTCCTCTGAGGGATTCTTGCCTACAGTAGTGATATAATGGTCATCTGAATTATTAAATTCACCCATTCCAGTCTATTTTAGTTCATTGATTCCTAAAATGTCGATGCTCACTCTTGCAATCTCCTGTTTGACCACTTCCAATTTACCTTGATTCATGGACCTAACATTCCAGGTTGCTATGCAATATTGTTCTTACACCATTGGACTTCACTTTCACCTCCAGACACATCCACAAATGGGCATAGTTTCTGCTTTGGCTCAGCCTCTTTATGCCTTCTGGAACTATTTCTCCACTCTTCTCCTACCTACCTGGTGGAACTCATTGGGAAAGATTCTGATGCTGGGAAAGATTGAAGGCAAAAGGAGAAGGGGACCATAGAGGATAAGATGGTTAGATACCATCACTGACCTAATGGAGATGAATTTGAACAAACTCTGGAGATAGTGCAGAACAGAGGAGCCTGCCGTGCTATAGTCCATGGGGTCGCAAATAATCAGGACTTAGTAACTGAACAACAAAAACAAGAGAAATACAATCATAAATTATTTGAACAATCTTATCATGAATGCCACACCTGCCTATGACTTTGAAATGTATCAAATGGTTTATAAAAGTTTTTTTTTAATTACATAGCATATTATAATAAGATACATGATAAACTACAGAAGCTGAGATCAGCCTGGGGTACAATTTTTAAATGTAAAGTTGAAGAAATATTCAAAATTAAAATACTCCTTATGAATATTTGAATAAATCATGTAGATTTATCAATTTCCAATTTCTTGATCTTGAGGTATTTTGTTTGTAATATGAAGACAGAAGAAAAATAACACTTCTTTATCATGTATTTATCTGCATACAATTATGACCCTAACAAACACTGTCTAAGGATTTGTCTTCATAGTGTAGTAGCAGTGGTTGACTTCTGTGGATGTGCAGGAGCCAAAGTTAATGAGAATAAAGAATGGAAGGGAGATATTTTGATATTAACAGCAATACATTTAACATATTTAGTTGGGCAAAGGCTGTGACATTTGGTCTTTGGATAATGTGATGTGGAGGTAGGCAGAGCCCTTTCATGTGTATTTGATTTCAGGGATTTTCACAGTAGTGAGGAGCTTCTTAAGAGAAAAAGGAAAGGAGTATTGCTCCTTTTTTTTCCTCCTGCCAGACTCACTGATGTTGGAGGCATGGAGGGGTGACAGGGACTCCTGAGAAGGAACTCATCATAAGGGAGGGGAGATTTATGGGCTTAACTCTAGATCATTGGTCTTTGGAGGGGGCAGGAATCTTCTACAAGCCAAGTCATCCTGTGAATTGACCTGAAAGAGCTTTATTTCCCAAGAATGATAATAGATAAGCTGCTGTAGAAAACCCTTTCTAAGTGATTCTGAGAGAGGGATGGTACTCTCTTATACCTAGAGGAACAAATGGGACTTTGGTCAGTGGCTTGAGGTCAGCAGAGATGATGGCAAGAGAAGAAAAGAAAAGGACTGGGAGTGGCCCAGTCAGATGCCATTTTTGCACACTGCTGTTTCAGCAGTGTTATCAGACACTGATGATCCATCACTGGCATGGAGGAAGCAGTACTCGAGACAATGGCCACTGACTGGGAGCTTTCAGAACTGTAATTCTTGTACTAGAGCAAATTAGGCTGACATTACTTTGCAGTGATTCTATGGAACCAGATATGTCCCTGCACAGTTCTTCGGTCCTGTGCTCCGGGAATACAGTTAGAAGAGGAGCCTCCATCAGTTTGAGCCCCCAAGAGACTATGGAGAACAGAGACCCCTACTGACCTGAGCAGTGCTATGAGCATACAATATAAGTGTAGTATAAATAAGAAACAAATCATTGTATTAAATCAATGAGGTTTTAGGTTAATTTGTTATTGTGGCATAACTTAACCTATACTGACAGGTAGTTTTAAAACCAAATACATTCTGATTTACTTCTGTGCATTTTCCAAAATACTGTGAATGTTGTCCAATCTCATGAAACATTGATATAAATTATTCTGAGATTCAGACAGCCACAGAATAGCTTAGTTTAGCACAGTAGAAATATGTAGCAATATGTGCCGTAATATGTTGAATTACTGCACGTATTTTTACTTATGTTTTTTGTTTTGTGCTGTGTTCAACTCTTTGTCAGCTGTGAGTTAGATGAATCTAGTTCAAGAACATCAGCTCGTAAAAGTTTGAATTTTATAGTGTGTGAGAACTTAAAAGGTTAAATCTTAATTTATCTTGCCGAGATTTTCCAGTAGTACATAAAGTTGAAAAAAATATATAGATTTTAACTCAGCTAGTCTGAATTGCACATAAATGGTCAGGGGAAAAAGTTGAAAGCTGTCCAATTTTTGTTTTGTTCTAGCCAAAATATTGGAGACTACTTAAATGCCTTTTGACAGAGGAATGTTTTAGTTACGTTTGTACATCTGTTTAGCAGCCAATAAGAACATGATTTAGATGAACGTACTGAAATGGAAGGTTGCTCATGGTATATGTGATGGTCATTTTTATGTGTCAACTTGAGTGGGACACTGAGTGGTCAGATTAACATTGTTTTGGGGTATGTCTTGAGGCTGTTTTCAGACGAGGTTCTTATTTGAATTGGTGGACTCAGTAAACCATCTTGCCTGTCCCGGTTGGGTGGGCATTTGATTCACTGGGGGCATGAATAGAACACAAAGGTGGAGGAAGGTTGAATTCCTTCTCTCTGCCTGACTGCTGAGTGGAAATAGCAGTCTTTTCCTGTCCTTAAACTAGGACTTACACCATTGGTGTTCCTGGTTCATAGACCTTTGAACTCGGGCTTGAATTTATACCACCGACTTTCCTGAATCTCCAACTTGTGCAGATTGTGGGGACTTCTCAACTTCCATAATTGCATGAGCCAATTTCTTATAATAAATCTCATTATAAATATATTGTTTTCTTCTGGAGAATCCTAATTAACACAATGTTTCATGAATAAAGCAAACAAGTAGTAGGACAACATATATAGTATAATCTTGTTTTTCTGTTAAAATTATAGTGTTTTGGCATGCATGCATAAAAATAGTTTAAAACATACACATCAACCTTAAAAGTGGTTATACTTGGCAAGAGGAAATGAGGACTTGATAAGGAGACTCATTTTTTCCTTTTTTTACTTCAAATAATTCTATGTTGTCTCATTTATATTTTACAATGAGCATATATATTTTTTACCTAAGACAACAAATAACAGCTAAAACAATTATAATAGAGACTGAAATAATACTTGATGGATAACTACAGTGAAATATTCTTTGGCATACATACCCAATCTAAATATAAAAGACATTATTCTAAGGAGAAGACTAGACTATTTTTTAAAAAAGAAAGTATCAGATAAGGTCATTAAGAATTTTAAAGAGGTCACAGAAGTTGGAGTTATGTCTCCAAAGGGTCACCAAGGTGTGTCAGTGATGGCAAAGTTTACATGCTCTGATAGTATCTAGAGTCTCTGCCTAAAGTCCTTCTAAGAAATTTCTTTTTCTAAGATTTAAGGCCAACAGAACAAGTGGAAGATAAAAATTGAGGATTCTTAGAAAAGATTTGCCAGTATTTCCTTCTCTAAACTTAACTAAGTATACAAATGACAGTCTTTTTTGTTAAAGCATTGATGCATAAAGGGGAGTCTTCGGTAAAATAAATTTGGAACTATAGCTCTAAATGAAATAATATAGGAAGTAGTTCTCTAAGTCTGGCTTGTTACATGGTGATGTGAAATAGAATTCTTAAAATAACTAAAATCTCTGATACCATTAAATAACCAACACATTCTGCCAACCTGGGTTTCCTAAGATCCTCTTGGGGCCCAGAATCATCTAAGTGTGTATAGTCACATAGCTATTCCCGCTCTGTTCTAGAAGTGCCAAAGCTTCATTTTCTTTTGTGCTGTTTACACATGGCCACTGAATAGCGCTACCTTTTGCAAAATTAAGATTTTCATGGACATCTTGTTCTTTATAATTTCAAGGAACAAATAAATATTCTACTGGAGATTTATTCAAAATATGGCACAGAAGGAAAAAGATTTGGTCACAAGAAGTGATGCTATTTTAAAATTTCATTTTGAATTTTTCTGGTTGCATGTTGTAGAAAGGTGTGGTTAAGTACCCAGAATGGAGCACTTGCTTAAACCAAAAGGGATTTCCTAATCAGAAGAAAAAGCCTCCTGATATCAGCTGCAGGCTTGAGATACGGCAGGCCTGCCCTGAGTGTGTCTGTTAAATTCAAAGTCATTTCTCCATCCTTGTCAAGCGAATTGAACCCTCTGATTGTCTCTGCCTGGGACAGTGATCCATTTCTAATGTCTGAGGCTAGAGTTTTTGAACTCATAAACTGTAAACTGTATTAAATAAACTGCCTTCTGATTGATGAGTGCTGCTCTCATAGGCTAATTTCTCATCTAAACAGTGATATGAAAATTCTTGCTAAAGGGTTGGTGACAGGACTAAACGGGGGTAATAGCAGACTTAATCAAGAAAGACAAATGGGATTCATTAACAACTGGCACTCAGCAGACAATCTTCAGAGACTTCTTGGTACAATCTCATTGGTCCAATCGAAAATAATTGTGTGCCGCTTTTATCACTGAATGCAGAACAAGCCCAGTGAAAAATTATATTGGTGATATTAAGTAGAATTCACTTTTGGATTGAATTTTGTGCTAGGCAGCCCATCTCTGGATGAGAGGAAGGAAGGAAAAAGAAATCCTGGGTTTCATGCTGGAGTTTGTTCTCTGATTAGTTTTTCCACATTGTTCATTCTACCCTGGTACTTATTTTATCAACTAGGTCATACCCTTATTGGCAGGGATATTTATACCAGAGGCATCTGGTTTCTGGCAGGTTTCAGGATTGGCACATGGTTCATTTTGCCCAAGTTCATTGAACTCCACTTTTAGTGATGCTTTATCTTATCGAGCTGTTTCAATTTGGTTTATCTGGCAAGGTTGACTAACTTTCTAAGAAGAGTCATGCTCCCTTTCTATAATGTAGACAGCTTGCTAGGAAAGTCTGTCTAAATCAGGAACGATTTTTTCCCAGTTCCCCTGCATTTTACTGGGAGAAATGTGACTAAGTTCTTGACAATTGTTTCTGAGCCAAATTAACACATGCCATTCTCAGGCCTAGCCCATAACACTCTCCCACTCAGTCTTTCACTCTGTTTTCTTGATCTGTGAGCAAGAGTCAGAGGATGCAGCAGATCCAAGCTCCTTATAAAGGGTGGAGCCACAGAAAAGAGCAACAAGAGTCATGCTTGAAAAGAACAGTGGATTTTACGTTTTACAAGGAGAAATGGTTCTCACTTGTTTGAAGCCAGTGGGAGTTGGGGGTTTGCTGGACACAGCATCTAGCTTCACTTTGATGGTGGCAGATAGTTTTATAGCTGCCATTTGGCCTATTAGCTTTAGTGATGTTACTTCTTAACTGATCTCCTTAGCTTTTGATTTTGTGTGTAATCGGGCTTTAAAGAAACTACCCTTCCACCTTGAACTTGCAAGCCCTAAACCCCAGGCCTAGATGGATAAATATTTGTCCCTGGCTTTTCTCTTGTACCTTCCCTATCCTCATTGGCCAACCAGGTCTAACATGCGACTGACCAGCTTTCCAGAGAGGAAATGAGATCAGACACACATAAAGCCAACTTACATCTTATTTTCAACTTTTCCCATCTTCAGCATAAAGTTGGTCCAGAGGCTAGGACTCTGAGCTCCCAATGCAACATGCCCTGGGTTCAATCCTTGGTCAGAGAACTAGATCCCATGTGCCTTAACTAAGAGTTCACATGCTGCAACTAAAGATCCTGTATACTGCAACTAAAAAAAAAAATCTTGCATGCTTCAACAAAGATTGAAAATCCCACATGCTGCAACTAAGAGCTGGCATAGCCAAATAAATAAATAAACAAAGATTTTAAAAAAGATTTTATGTAGGAATTTTATGAAGATAACTTGTCCCAAGCTGCCTGTCTGACCAGATTGAGGGGAAGCAGAGATTGTGGCCCAGAAGTTTAAGTGCTGTTTAAGCTTCTGTCCTCTGGGCTCTACTTCTGGAGATTCTGGGATGACAACAGTTGGACCACTCTGAGACCCTAACTATGGTGGATGGTTTTGTGGCCCCATCCATTCTCCTTCAGCTCTCACCATTCCTGGTACTGGTCAGTGGTGTCTAGTCTAAGCTTCTGCTGCTCTCCTTGTGAGGCTTTCATCTTAGCAGGTCTGAAATGCCTTCAGGGGCAGACTTTAGACTGTGACAGATGGTACTCGGGGCATAAATAACCCAGCATCTTGCTTCCCACCCCCACCAAGGAGATAACTCTGTGGTATTCCCTATATTACCTCCCACATTTCCTTTTTGGGACCATATTCCAGTTGCCACTCAGCTATAATGCACACTTCATGGTTTTCTGTCTCTTCACATCTCCATCCTCTTAAAACGGTTTCCTAGGATTAACACTCAAATTAACTACTTGCATCCAACTCCTTGTTTCTAGACAATACCATGCTTCATTTTGCAGATGCTTATGTTAGCTGTTTTTGAGAATCAGTGGATCAATAATGTGGTGTCTCTGTGGTGCAATCAGTTAGAGCATTCGGCTGTTAACCCCTGATGCTGGGAAAGATTGAAGGCAGGAGGAGAAGGGGGCAACAGAGGATGAGATGGTTGGATGGCATCACCAACTCAATGGACATGAGTCTGAGCAAGCTCCGGGAGTTGGTGAAGGACAGGGAAGCTGGCTTGCTACAGTCCATGGGGTCACAAAGAGTTAGACACGACTGAGAACTGAACTGAACTGAAATCAGTAGTAGGGGCTGACCTCTGATGTAGTGAACTATATACTTTGCTAAGTAGCAGATGTCAAATAACATTTTTTCCTCAAACAACTTTTAATTGCATGAAAGCCAGCTAAATTTGCCAATCATAAAATAATCTTTTTGGAGTACTAGAACACTGCAGAGCTGTACTCACTGATGCATTTTATCCAGTTGAAGCAAACTTCCAGAAAATATGGTGAGTCCATCTCTCTCCTCTGCTCTCATTTTTTTTTTTAAGTGTTCAATTGCACTCTTTCAGATATGCTACTAATACCAGAAGGACATTATGCCACTCTGTAGTTGGGGTTGAAAATTTCCACTCAAAATTACCTGTACCCAGTTCCAGTTACCTGTGCCTGGCAGGTGCAGTGACCTGGCACCTGCCCCAGAAATGGCATCGCACTTCTGCCTATGCTCTAATATGTTCCTACTTATTTATGCAAACTTTACCGCCCAGTGGACATGCCAGTGTGACCGAGTTTTGCCCTTCCTAAAAACTCTAGGAACTGCCTTATCACCCCTAAACAAGCATGGGGTCTTAGTAATCTTAGTAACAACTGTGAGCTTGCTAGGATAACACATCTTCAAGTCATTTGACATAAGCACAAAATAAAGATTAAGTAGAAACATCAGCCTTACTCTGCACTGTAGTTTCAGCACAAGTTCTCCTCTCCATCTACTTTCTATCAAATTGCTGCCACCACAGCCTTCCTAATTGGAGATTTTGGAGCTGCTCCAGCTCTAGGAACAAACAGGGTGAGTGGCATGAGGATGTCTTACCTTGACTTCATGCCCTTTCCAAGATCTCTGAGCTTTCAACTGCCTCTTCCCCTTCACTTGGCTGCCTCGCTCTGTGGCGTTATGGCTGCCACATTTCCCGTGACTTTCCTTGTCACTAGACAATTGTCAGAGTGAAAAACCAGCCCCGTAGGATTCAGACCAGGAGAAGATAAAGTAATCCTTTACATTTTCAGCAGAAGCAGGTGATAGCATATCTTTGTCTTCCAGATACGTAAGGCAATAAAGCCCTCACCTCTCAGCTCACCTTCTCCAGGACCCATGATAATGAGTAAGTTGAGTGGAGATCACAATTTTGAGGGTAAACTGCCAAACATCCGTCAACACCTACTGATGTCTGTGTTATTGCCCTGAAGTATTTCTTCAGGTTTTGAAGAGTGATGTGAGAGGGCCCTCCTGCATTGACTCTGGCCACTGAACTGTTGGAAGGGACACTTCTCAATATGCCAAAGTATTTCATTCCCTGAAGCTAAGGCTTAGCAGATCTCTTCTGATGAAAACCACCAAGCAAAGGCTTGAAAACTCACCCAAAGCTATCGAAACAAAGGACAGGTGCTAATTGAAGCAGGAGAACCTGTCTTTCTAGCAAAATTCTTAAGTTAAAAAAAAAAATCCTCAGAATGTGATTATAGAAATTTTACTTGCTGCTACTGAAGAAATTATATATGTAGCACATATTAAATGTATCTATATTCTTTTATTTAAATAAATGGTTGCCCACTATATAGGAATTACCCCATGTTTCGAAAGTTCACTTTATACCACTTTGCTTTTAAGAAAGACCTACATTAGTATAACTGCTCCTTGGTATTGGAAGAGGATTGATTCCAGGACCCCTAAGGATATCGAAACCCCCTGGATGCTCAAGACCCTTAAGTAAAGTGGTGTATTATTAGCTTATATTCTATGCACAACTTCATACATTCTTTAAGTTATCTCTCAGTTCAGTTCAGTCACTCAGTCGTGTCCGACTCTTTGCGACCCCATGAATCACAGCACGCCAGGCCTCCCTGTCCATCACTAACTCCCGGAGTCTACTCAAACTCATGTCCATTGAGTCGGTGATGCCATCCAACCATCTCATCCTCTGTTGTCCCCTTCTCCTCCTGCCCCCAATCCCTCCCAGCATCAGGGTCTTTTCCAATGAGTCAACTCTTCCTATGAGGTGGCCAAAGTATTGGAGTTTCAATCTAATACCTAATGAAAAATAAATGCTATATGAATAGTTATAAATACAATGTAAATGCTATGTACATAGCTGCTGGTATGCATCGAATTCACATTTTGCTTTTGAAATTTTCTGAATTATTTTTTTAAAAATGTTTCTGATCATAGTTGAATATATGGATGTGGACTTACAGATACGAAGGGCAGACTGTACCTGTTTTTGCTAATGAAAAGAATCCAAGAGGATTTTTCATTTTTATGGAAAAAACAAAAGCCACAGTAGCCTTCAGCACTAGTTTTGCAGCCAGCCACTTCAGAGGTAGAGCTCACCTGGAGCAGCCAGAGTGGCATCACCAGGCTCCTTTCCCAGGAACTGCACTCAGCATCTTAGCATCAAGGCCCATGGCTCTGAACTGTGTCTGTAAGCATCTATCAGTGCTTTATCTCCATTTATTTTCTGTACAGTTAGCAAGATGTGCCCTTGGGTAATTGCTTCTTCAGTTTACAAAAGGTTTCAAAAAATGCTGTCTCTTTGGATAGCAAGGGAAACCTGTACATAGTTACCTACACCACTGAATCACTTAATGTTAAGTCTTAGGGTTATTCCATATCTCCCTTTATAAAATAAAATCCTGGTTTACATAATGTATTTATAAACATTGTCATTACTGTTATATAAAAAGTTACATCATGTACTGGATTTGATCTCTGCAAGATAATTATTATTTCTGCAATTAAGTGGAATGCATCTTCAAGTCAGCCTGATAATGTTCAAGAAGACATGTTTTCTAAAACACCAAAAAACTCAAATATGAGAATTTTAGTGGTTAAACTATAAGGTAAAGACTAATGAATTATAGTGACTCTTGCAAAGAGATGCTCAGGACTCAAATTGCCATGACCATGAATAACATGGTTTACAAAACATTTAGAATTGGTCATTAGCAAGAAATCACAAGTGAGATAACATAATTAAATAGATTTCTCAGTAGTTTATTAATAAAGTCTTTGTGCTTGTTTAATGTGACTAAGGAGTTTGCATTAGAGATGGGTATTATTTACTTGAGAAGACAAATGTAAACTACCATGTTGAATTTAGATAGCTTTTCCTCCTTGACAATTTTTTCTATTCACAGTATATCTTGTTGTAGGAAAATAAAAATTGTTAAAAGTGGAGAGTGTGTCACTTGCACACTTTTACCATAATTATCTCATACGTAAATTGATACCTTATTGTGGAGCAACCTGCCAAAGATAACTTCTAATCATATATGTGTATATATATTTTTCCTAATATAGCCTCAGCTGCTACGAGCCAAAGCAATGTGTGTTCTTGTCCTCTGTGGATTTGGCCCAGCATCAAACACCAGATCTTGCATCTCACAGACACAGAGAAAAAATAGAGGCTGAGTTGAACCATGCTAAATTAGACACTAAAAATCATTTTTTATTTATGTCTTACTCCCTGCTTCCAGGTAACAACAACAAAAGAAATATTCGAAGAAGTTTTTCTTGCTTTGAGGTCACAATCCACGATACTGCTGGGAACTGAGTGAAACATGGTGTAAAAATAGAAAACTGTCTAATAGTGATCGCCAAATAGAAGTGCCACTTTCTACATGATTTCTAGGTCTGATTCATTGCTTTTGGAAAGCTGGCAACCTTATTTAAAAGTCTGATTTTTCCAGCTCCACAGAAACTTCCTGGGAAATAGGCAACTACAGTTTCTGAGATAAGTTTGGCACTAGTAGTAGGAATAGGCGAACTTACTGGAGTCAGGGACCAGGAATGCAAGCCAAGGATGGTGGCGGAGGCTTCAAAGGGGCAAAGACTATGTGGAAAGCATCTTTTTGTCTCCTAGACAGAAAAGGATACTTTGTGGGAAGTATAACCGAGACTATAGGAACAGTTAACAACTTATGTTTGGTCCTGATTCCCTCACTTCCTTGCTGTCTGATCTTGGGAAAATTATTTAGCTGTTAGTTACTTTAAGTATGACTGAAGGATAATAATAACATCTACTTAGTAATCTAACTGTGAGGATTAAATGAGATAATCCATGTAAACCATATAGCCAACCTAGTGTATAGTAGGTGTTCATTAATATATACTGTTATTAACAATTCTATAAATTGCATCCTATAAAGGTGAGTGGGGGAATTGTCCTTTTGAGTATATTCTCAGCTAGACTATAAAAGGATCTTTTTCTAACCAGCACTCCAACCGTAGATAGAGAATATAGTTGCTCAAACACAGGCCTTAGGGCAGAAAAAGATGAACGATGGCCTTTCTGAAGAGAAATTGGATCCTCCCCTGCTGCTACTGCTGAAGCCCAATAAATAATGCCAAGAGGGCCTCCAATGCCACCAGTGAAAACAAGAGGTATATAATGATAGGTTTGAGAAGAGTAATTTTAAAGCATGACAAAAAAGAGTCATTAGGACCTCTATAATGAATCTGGAGGTTCCCAGGGCACTATGCTGACCTTCTCTGGGAGATCTACTTCTTAAGAGTGAACACCAACATCTGTTCTACCTTTGTAGAATGACAGTAAGCAATCACATAAAAGTGATAAAGAACAGTTGAAGCTATAAGGAGTTAAAGCATTTCCTCCTCTCTTCATGTTAATACATTTTTGCAGACTGAAATGCCTGCTGATATGTGGATAGGAAGGAACATACTTTAGGGAAGGGATTGGCTTGAGTCCTCTGGATCTCAAGAGGGGCTTGCACCCTCTGGGTTGTGTGATGCCCAGAAGGGAGACCTATGAGAGTGCTTCATGAAAACAGAGGTTTCCAAGCACCCAAATTAGGGGTCATTTATTACTGATGGAGCCTGTGAATTAGAGCTGGGTGGTAATAAGCATAAGCTGAGATGTGGAAGTAGGAGGGGTGTTAACAACAGAGACCTCTGGCAACAAGAACAGGTAAGTGCTAAGGCCGTGCATACTGATACTCTCAAACCTGCTTGGGGAAAGGCAGATCCCCAAAGAAGTGTGCCAAATTGGGCAGAGACAGACTGTCCAAGTAAGCTCCACCCCTCAAAGTCTGGTTACTATGCAGGAGGATTAGAGCATAGATGGACATTCCTTCTCCCGGGAGACTCTGCTAGAATTTGCCCCTGGTACTGAGCACTTACTCATTCAGACATTTCCCACTTGGTGGATGAATGACAAGTATTACACCCTCTCAGCTTTGCCTGGGCTGATATCTGGCATGTATCATTTCCCTGTTTCCTCAATTTTCCATTGTCAAATCATCCATTAAATTGGATTGAACCCGCCTAAGCCAGCCTGTCATGGAGCGCTCAGGGGAGATTACTCTGAAAGGAACAAGACCCTGGCTGTCAGGCAGGTTAGCACAAGCTCTCACCACTCAGCTTCTCACCTCACAGAAGCCCTGTGACATCCTGGGGGGCTCAGGCTACCTAGCATGCTCCCCCTTCTCAGCACCCTCTCTCCCTGGTGTGGAAACTGTAATTACCCTGTTCTAGCCTCCAGACATTTTTTATTTTTCAAGGAGAGGACAGTAGGACAGAGGATGAGGTAGAAAACTGGACATGTGAGCTGTCCTATGATATTTTATATTCAAGTCTCACTGTGTAATCTTCTGAGATAATTTCCCCAACAAGTGTTAGATAATTTGGGGAAGAATCTTAACTGTGAAACCTTAACTGATGTTTCCGTCAAAAACCATTTGTTTAAACATTAGACAAGGAAAGTGCCATGAAAGCTAGCTGAATTAGCTCCTTGTTCTTTAGAGAGAACTGAAACACATTTTTCTTGTACCAATCACTTTCCAGGGAAAGGTGTCTCCTCACCCAGGGCGTCATGGCAGCGCTATTGTCAGGAAGGATGAAAAGCATGCTGACTTCAGGTGAAATGGGCAGCTGGCAGCTTTCAGGCTCTGTCCTGGGTGACACTTCATGTGGGTGACAGAGCTGTTGAACTTCAAACAGGAGCCCGTAATCATCAGAAACTGACAATTGGAGAGGGCTGGTAGGAGAGCTTAGGAGAGAAAGTCTCAAACTAAAAATATGTACCCCAGTGTCTTGAAAGATCCAGGTCTTGAAAAACCTTATTTGTGAATTCATCTACAGTCAATTCTTTTATTTATTTATTTTTATATAAACATATTGTCATTGTAGTTCCACAAGGCTGAAGACGTGATGGTTAGCTTCTCTTGTTTCAAGTCTAAATTCAAGACTAATAGGAGGAGGCACAATTGCCCTACACTTTCTTACATTTGCTTTACTTTTCTAAAAGTAGTTTCTGTAATTTCCTCTGCAAATGAAACCTCAATTATATACTGTTGTTGTTGTTCAGTCGCTAAGTCATTGTAGTTCAGTTGCTAATGCCATCTTTCTCCGACTCTTTGCAATCCCATGGACTGCAGCATGCCAGGCCTTCCTGTCCCTCACTATCTCCCAGAGTTTGCCCAAGTTCACGTCTGTCGAATCAGTGACACCATTCAAATGTGTGTTGGATTATATTTGCTTTAGTCTGTTCTCTTTTCCCCTCTCCTTATTGCCTTGGTTAAGAATATTACTAACTTTTACTGGGTTTGTGACAGGTCTCTTAACTAGTTTCTCTACCAATAGTCTTGCTCCTTCAAACCACCTTTTATAATGTTGAAATGCCATCCCAAACAAAGCTGATTATGTCATTTTTCTTTTTAAAATCCTTTAGTGTCTCCCCACTGCTTATTGTTCACTATATAATGTCCTTTTAAATGAAATCCCATATGCCAGTCAAGCTAGCTCAGGGATTTCATGAAAAGTCACTATGAGTTGTTCTATTGTACCTTGTGAATCCTCTCTCAGTATCTCCTTGCACCTGCCTTTTTGGACTTTCTGAAAACTCAGCTCCTTGCTTGACCCTCACACTGACCTGATACTTGGGTTGACAGCTCACTTTTAGATACATTAATCTGGCTTCGTTGTTGGCCTTTTCCTGGACATAATTTCCTATATTCCAACTGACTTCATGTACTACAAAGTTATATTGATTTGCAGTGCAATGTTGCAGTGCAACATTCATTCATCCATCCATTTATTCACTTAAAAATGGTGCCACGCACCATATTAATTATCGAGAACAGGATGGTGAATGAGTTACCTTGCTTAAAATTGAATTACTTGCACTCTAGTAGAGAATAACAACTACTTACACTGTAGTAGAGAATAGCAACAGTTAGAACCAGACATGGAACAATGGACTGGTTCCAAATTGAAGGAGTACATCAAGGTTGTATATTGTCATCCTGATTATTTAACTTATATGCAGAGCAAATCATGCAAAATGCCAGGCTGGATGAAGCACAAGCTGGAATCAAGATTGCCAGGAGAAATACCAATAACCTCAGATATGCAGATGACACCACCCTTATGGCAGAAGTGAAGAACTAAAGAGTCTCTTGATGAAAGTAAAACAAGAGAGTGAAAAAGCTGGCTTAAAACTCAACATTCAAAAAATGAAGATCATGGCGTCTGGTCCTATCACTTCATGACAAATAGATGGGGAAACACTGGAAACAGTGACAGACTTTATTTTCTTGGACTCCAAAATCTTTGCAGATGGTGACTGCAGCCATGAAATTAAAAGACTCTTGCTCCTTGGAAGAATCAGTTTAGTTCAGTTGCTCAGTCGCGTCTGGCTCTTTGTAACCCCATGGACTGCAACACACCAGGCTTCCCTGTCCATCACCAACTCCCAGAGCTTTCTCAAACTCATGTCCATCGGGTCAATGATGCTATCCAACCATCTCTGTTGTCATTTTAACCATTTGCTGTCTAGGTTGGTCATAGCTTTTCTTCCAAGGAGCAAGCATCTTCTAATTTCATGGCTGCAGTCATCATCTGCAGTGATTTGGGAGCCCAAGAAAATAAAGTCTGTCACTATTTCCATTGTTTCCCTATCTATTTGGCAAGTGATGGGACTTTGTAAGAAAGTGATGGGACTTTGTAAGAAAAGCCATGACAAAACTAGACAGCATATTAAAAAGCAGAGACATTACTTTGCCGACAAAGGTCCATCCAATCAAAGTTATGGTTTTTCCAGGAGTCATGTATGGATGTGAGAGCTGGATTATAAAGAAAGCTTAGTGCAGAAGAATTGATGCTTTTGAATTGTGGTGTTGGAGAAGACTCTTGAGAGTCCCTGGGACTGCAAGGAGATCCAACCTGCAAGGAAATCCAACTGATTTCCTAAGGGAAATCAGTCCAGATTATTCATTCGAAGGACTGATGCTGAAGTTGAAACTCCAGTACTCTGGCCACCTGATATGAAGAACTGATTCACTGGAAAAGACCCTGATGCTGTGAAAGACTGAAGGCAGGAGGAGAAGGGGACGACAGAGGATGAGATGGTTGGATGGCATCACCGACTCAATGGACATGAGTTTGAGCAAGCTCTGGGAGGTAGTGAGAGACTGGGAAGCCTGGTGTGCTGCAGTCCTCAGGGTCGCAAAGAGTCAGACACGACTGAGCGATAGAACTGAACTGAGAAAATACAGATAAATCTTATAGAATCAAAGGATAGTCTCACAGGAAGAAATGTCCAAACTGACAACTGAAGCATAAGCAGAAGGTAGAGTGAAAAAAGAGGGAAGAATATATTATATCAGTGCCCAAAAAGAGAAATTTCCAAAGGCAGAAACTAGATCAGGGAAAGTAAATGACAAGAGATGAGGCTGGACAGCTAAACATCAGTGACATCATGATTGGCCTTATATACCAAGAAGGCATAAGATTTCATCCTGAGGCCAGTAAGAGGACTTATCAAGGCTATTAAGCAAGTGAGATATTAATTGATTCAAAGTGTAGTATAATGATTTTAGTTTTGTTTATAGATGAATTTGAAATGGTTATGTCTGGAGCCGAGGATAGCAGATAATTATTAACTGTTGTGAAAAGTGCTGACAGTAACATGGGTTAGTACAGCTGAGTAATACTCCATTGTGTATATAAATTACAACTTGCTTATCCATTCATCTGTCAATGGACATTTAGGTTGCTTCCATATTTTGCCTATTGTGAATAGTGCTGCTATGAATTTTGGGATTCACGTATATTTTCAAATTATAGTTTTTTTCCGGATATATATTCAGGAGTGAAGGTGGATCACATGGTAACTTTTTTTTCATTCTTAAAGGAAACTTCATACTGTTCTCTATAGTGGTTATACAAACTTAATCTGCAAAACTTTCCCTTTATCTTCCTCTTCATTGGACAGTTTCTACTTAGCCTTCAAAATTTCACTCATGCCTGACTTTCTTAGGAAAACTTGCTTGCTGGTCTTCCTTTGAGAACAACACCCCTGCAGGTCACCCTTGCCACATCCCACATGATGTTAAGTCGAGAAAGTTTTAACAAAGATACTCCCACCTGAATATTATGTGGACTTCTCCATCTTATTACGCTGGTAAGAGCTTCAAATAACTAAAACAAAAATTTTCCTATTGAAGGCACGACCACATGTATTACTGATAAGAGGTGTATGTTAAAGTTTGACGTGCCCTTAGCGTTACCTAGTTTACCTCCCTTAGTTTATAAATGAGGAAACTCAAGGAGGTTCAATGACACTTCTAAGAACATACAAAACACAATATCAGAACTGGAACTATTTTTGTTCTCCCAGTTCACTGTCCTTTCTACTACAACAGAGCTACACCAAATGCCCTTTCATCTATGAACTCTTCATTTACCTCCCCCTCCAACTACCAGTCTTTGTCAGTGATCTTATAGGTTTTCCTTTTATTATGGGTTCTGGCATTGGGCCTCAGAATGGGAAGGTTAGTGCTCTTTTTGTAACTTCTCTATGAGATTGCGAGCTCTTGACGGCTGGCACCATACGCTCAGTTCCCCGTGGTTCGCTAGCACAGTAACAAGTATAGAGCAGGCTTCTGTAAAAGTCGGCTGAATAGAACAAAGAGAGAGTTGTTGTCAACGCAAAGTGTTGACAATTGAAAGCAAATGCTAGTGTTGAATTCATAGGTAATATGTATGTGTGTGACCAGTGCAAGTTCAATGATCTCTCTTTATTTAGAACTCAAGTGCTATGTGACCTTGATGAGCATCCCGGTTACTTATCAAAACTCAACGAGTGAAAAGATAGAACTGCTTTTTGTTATTATCATGCTAATAATCCTTACCATTAGAGTCTTTTGATATTTATTGTCTACTCTTTATAACATATTTTAGCATAATGCTTATCATTGTTTCAACCAAGTAAAGAGAGATTCAGGTTGAGAAATATCTGTTAGTGGTCACTCCAGAGTCTCTCCTTCTCCTGACCCCTGACAATTTCTAATCTTATTCCTATGGATTTTCCAATTCTTTCCATTTCATGTAAATGGATTCATATAATACACCATCTTTTGTGACTTGTTTCATTCACTTGGCATAATGTTTTTAAGGTGTTTCATTGTTTTGATATGTACTGGTATTTCATTTCCTTTTATGGTCAAGTAATAGAACTGATATTTTTATAAAGTACTTTTAAGAATTAATTTGTCCATATTTTTAAGGATTTTCATTGGTAAAAGAGCATTGGAAATTCTAGGTAAATATTTAGTCCTTATTGTACTGGTTGGGCTTCCCCAGTGGCTCAATGGTAAAGAACCCACTTGCAGGGCAGGAGATGCAGGTTCGATCCCTAGGTAGAGAAGATCCCTTGGAGAAGTAAATGGCAATCCATTCTAGTGTTCTTGCCTAGGAAAGGGTATGGAAAGAGGACCTGGCAGGCTACAGTCCATGGGGTCATGAAAGAATCTGACATGACTTAGCAATTAAACAACAAAAATGCTTCCAGAATGTGCTGGTTAAGGATTTAAAATTGGATTTTTAAATGTTAGAATTCAACAGGGCATTTGAAATAGTGACTTGGAGCTTCTCAGGAAAAAAAAATACACTTTTGGTAATTTTCTCTATCTCTTACAAGTCTTTCTTGATGTATTCTCCCCTTTTTTAACAGGAAAAGTAGGTAAGAGAACACATCTAATGACTAACTAATCCCAGTTGTGTGCCCCTTCAGGGCTCTATGTATGTAATAGACCATCTTGTCACAGTAAAGTGGCTCCTTCAGAACATACTGCAAAGCATTAAGCCCTTTTATTGGATTACACAGATCCAGGCTGTGTGAAAAGCTCAGCTTGAAAGTAGTTCTTCTCTGCTCATATCCCATCTTCCTCTCTTGGTAGCAGAAACTGTGTTCATGACATTGGTTAAAACATCTGATATTCTATGGGAAATTTCCCTCTTATTGGTAGTTTCTTATCATCAAGATTGTCTCTGATGATTGTCACTGCATTTTTCTGTTCCAGCCCTAGGGCAATGGGAAGTTCTGTCCATATCTGACAAACACCAGTCAGGAATGTTCCAGGTGTGTGTACTGACCCTGTGTTGTCCTCTGTCACCAAGACAGTGCCCCTCTCAGCTGGCCTCAGGAGAAAGGGATGTCACAACAGAACCAGGGACCCCATGCCATGATTTGTGATTACTTTCTCATTGTATCATCAGGCCACTCAAGATGTCTGCTCTCTGTACATCCCCTGCCTGACCATTGCCTGCTTCATCCACACTCTACACACACGATTGACCTCTTACATATTTGTTCAGGCCCCGGTTAGTGATTGTTTTTATCAAAAAGCATGGTGAGGGATGTACCCTCTGCTGATTTCCCTGGTAACTCCCTCTATAAACTGGCAATCTCCCCACCTCAAGAATGAAGACTGCTATTACATTCTGCCCACCACTGCTGCACACGACAGGGTTTTGTCCCCCCAGAACCTTGTTTCAGATGTGTAAGCCCCCACATTCATTAAACCATTGATGTCTTTGTTGCTGACTCTGGGTTCTTTCTTGAGTCCTAAAACTGGGCAAGTAATAGGCCTTGTAATCCTGCAGAGTTTCAGCCCAACACTCATCCATTTTTTTCTCACTGACTTTATCAGCACCCAGAGCTTCATGAATTCAAC
This sequence comes from Cervus canadensis, assembly GCF_019320065.1. Lineage (NCBI taxonomy): Eukaryota > Metazoa > Chordata > Mammalia > Artiodactyla > Cervidae > Cervus > Cervus canadensis. The sequence goes on from NC_057387.1 coordinate 45,061,710, forward strand.
TAATCTGAAATAGTAATAGCTAATATTTATTATTGAGTGAAGCTTATCATGTTTGACCTCTACAAAATGTTTTTAAACATTTATGGAGAAATAATTTACATATCACAAAATTTACCCTTTAACGTATAGAAGGCAGTGGATTTTTACTTAGTATATTCACAGTTATAGAGCCATCACCACCATGTAATTTCTGAATATTTTCATTACGCCCGAAAGAAACCCTGCATCTGTTAGTAGTCACTCCACAGTCTCTACTTCTCTTGACCCCTGACAATTCCTAGTCTTATTCCTATGGATTTTCCAATTCTTTCCACTTCATGTAAATGGAATCATATAATACACCATCTTTTATGACTTGCTTCATTCACTTAGCGCAATGTTTTTAACGTGTGTCAATGTTTTGGTTTGTACTGATACTTCCTTTTAATGATGAAGTAATAATCCATTGTATGGTTTACCATATTTTGTTTATCTATTCATTAATTGGTGAACATGTGAGTTGTTTCTACTTTTTGACTGTTATGAATAATGCCTCTATAAACATTCATATACAGGTTTTTGTACATGGACATAGATTTCTTATTTACTTGGATATATCTACATATTTATATCTATCTGTATGGACTTCAAAACACTCTTATACAGTATCTTAAGTTGAGGAAACAGACTTGTAAAAGTAAAATAACTAACTCAGGGTCAAATGGCAAACCAGTGCTTTTGGATACTCATCCTCACAGTCAGGAAACTTTAATCATCTTTGCCTGCTCCCTTTCTTTGGCACTCTATAACAAGTAAGCCTCCACATGCTGTGCGTCTTCCTTTGGCTCACTGCTTTCCATTCTTAAGGCTTTATATAATGTGGTGGATAGTACTAATTGATTACCAAGTATGCATTTTCTCCTTCCTCCCTTTAACTTGATTATTGGTTTCAAGGTGCATAGCTGAAAATTTCATTTCTCAGTTTTATTTCCATAAATGAGTGGCCATATGTCACATTCCTGGTCAATTAGAAAAAAAATCTAATGTTGTGAGGTGGATCTTTGAGTAAAAATGAGGTTTTTAAAACCTGAACATTTTGGTTGAGATGAGCCATTTTGTCCTCCCCATGCCTTCATTTTCCTGTAATATGACTAATAGCTACAGCCAGATGTTCAAGCTGGATTTAGAAAAGGCAGAGGAACCAGAGATCAAATTGCCAACATCCTCTGGATCGTTGAAAAAGCAAGAGAGTTCCAGAAAAACATCTATTTCTGATTTATTGACTATGCCAAATCCTTTGACTGTGTGGATCACAATAAACTGTAAAATTCTGAAAGAGATGGGAATTCCAGACCACCTGACCTGCCTCTTGAGAAACCTGTATGCAGGTCAGGAAGCAACAGTTAGAACTGGACATGGAACAACAGACTGGTTTCAAATAGGAAAAGGAGTCCGTCAAGGCTGTATATTGTCCCCCTGCTTCTTTAACTTATATGCAGAGTACATCATGAGAAACGCTGGGCTGGAGGAAGCACAAGCTGGAATCAAGATTGCCAGGAGAAATATCAATAACCTCAGATATGAGATGACACCACCCTTATGGCAGAAAGTGAAGAACTAAAGAGCCTCTTGATGAAAGTGAAAGAGTGAAAAAGTTGGCTTAAAGCTCAACATTCAGAAAACTAAGATCATGGCATCTGATCCCATCACTTCATGGCAAATAGATGGGGAAACATTGGAAACAGTGTCAGACTTTATTTTTGGGGCTCCAAAATCACTGCAGATGGTGATTGCAGCCATGAAATTAAAGACACTTACTCCTTGGAAGGAAAGTTATGACCAATCTAGACAGCATATTAAAAAGCAGAGATATTACTTTGCCAACAAAGGTCCATCTAGTCAAGGCTATGATTTTCCTAGTGGTCATGTATGGATGTGAGAGTTGGACTATAAAGAAAACTGAGCACAGAGTCTTCTGTGTTGGAGAAGACTCTTGAGAGTCCTTTGGACTGCAAGGAGATCCAACTGGTCCATCCTAAAGGAGATCAGTCCTGAGTGTTCACTGGAGGGATTGATGTTGAAGCTGAAACTCCAATACTTTGGCCACCTGTTGTGAAGAGCTGACTCATTTGAAAAGACCCTGATGCTGGGAAAGATTGAGGGCAGGAGGAGAAGGGTAATGACAGAGGATGAGATGGTTAGATGGCATCACTGACTCAATGGACATGGGTTTTGGTGGACTCCGGTGATGCATAGGGAGGTCTGGTGTGCTGTGGTTCATGGGGTCGCAAAGAGTCAGACATGACTGAGTGACTGAACTGAACTGAACTGATAGTCACCATCTTTTCACTCTGAAGAAGAGCCAGGAGAATTGCAGATATTGTGACTGTTCATTCTTGAACTACTCAAACAATTCCAGAAACTGTCTACTTGCAAACATCTCTACCACATATAAGGGCCTTGTGCTTCAAAGCCACCAAAAAAACTTGAGGCTTATTAGATGCCATGTGCATGTGATTAGTTGCTCAGAAATGTCCGAGTCTTTGTGATGTTTTAGACTGTAGCCCACCAGGCTCTTCTGTCCATGGGATTTTCCAGGCAAGAATAATGGATTGGGTTGCTATTTGTTTCTCCGGGGAATCTTCCTGACCCAGGGATCAAAGTTGCATTTCCTGTGTCTCCTACATTGCAGGTTGATTCTTTACCTGCTGAGCCATTTGGGGAAGCAAACTTAATAAGAGTTATATATTGCTTTGTAGTTAAGAGATGCCATTTTGCCTTTCTTATGTTGCTGAATACAAATTTCTAATTTTAATGAGCTTTCAGGTCAGTGGAATTGACCTTACATTTCCATTGTCAAAAATCATATTGAGACTATAAGGTCCAACTTAGGTGATCTTTCTAAAGAGAATTTCCCCAAAACCTTATGGAAAGTGACCTCTTTCTGTATTTGCTCTAGTACTCAATTTGTATCTCTCACTTGGAATTTGTAACATATTTGTAATATGGATATTTGTGCAGATCTCATTTTCCAATTTTAGCCTTAGAGAATCTGGAGGAAAATTTAAGGTATTGACGTTTTATCTGGGTGGAGCAAGCCTAAGGCAATAAAGAAGAAAAAGAAGAGAACCAAGATATGCTACATTAATTCAAATCTATTATAGTTGGCCAGGGATTCCCCTTTGGCTCAGCTGGTAAAGAATCGATCTCTAGATTGGGAAGATCCCATGGGGAAGGGAATGGCTACCCACTCCAGTATTCTGGCCTGGAGAATTCCTTGGACTGTATAGTTCATGGGGTCGCAAAGAGTCGGACATGACTGAGTGACTCACTTTACTTTGCTTTACATTTGTATCCAAGCTTTCACATCTGTACAGTCAACCAATCTTGAATCAAAAATATTTTCAAAAACTCCAGAAAATTCCAAAAATACCTTGAATTTACCTCACACCAGCAACTATTTGCATAGTATTTATACTGTATTTGCAGCTATTTGCATTATATTTACATTATACTAGATATAAATAATCTGGAGATAATTTAAAGTGTATGGGAGAATCTGTGTAGGTTACATGCAAACATGACAACATTTTATGTAAGGGACTTGAAAGAAAGAAAAGAAATTGTAGTCGCTCAGTCATGTCTGACTCTTTGCCACCCCATGGACTGTAGCCCGCTAGGCACTTCTGTCCATGGAATTCTCCAGGCAAGAATATTGGAGTTGGTTGCCATTCCCTTCTCCAGGGGATTTCCAGACCCAGGGATCAAACCGGGGTCACCTGCATTGCAGGCAGATTTTTTTTTTTTTACCATCTGAGCCACCGGGGAAGCCCCTGGCATCTCCAGTTGTGGTGGGGTCCTGGAACCAATGCCCTTGGGACACTGAGGTTTCTCAGCTCACATGTATATTCAGTGCGTGAGACTTCACTAGATTACAAAGAAGATTCACATCTCAGGAATGTGTGAATGAGAGAAAGAAGGGAAAATTAACCTGTCTGACTTTCTCTCATCTCCTGTTTCTTAGTGGGCAAGGTCTACCTTATGGGAAATTAATTTTTCATCTGGCTCCACAGGAGCTTCTGAGGAAGCCAAATCCCACACTCCCAGGCATGGTGCTGCATCAAAGAATAAGAGTGGAGGAGTATTTGATGAAGTCAGGTAGTCAACTGAGGGAGAGAGGAGATAGTCAATGGAGTCTGAGAAAGCAAGCAAGGACTGTGTCTAAGCCTTAAAGGTGGTTGATTAAAAATTAACTTTTAACAGAAGAAATGTCACATGCTCAGTATTTAAAAATCTAAGTAATAGAAAGAAAGAAAAAGAAGAAAATTCCCCCTAATCTTATTTTTCTATTAAAACAAGTCTAACTTTTTGCATGTTTTTACCATTTGTGTATATAACTTTTCACAATATATGCACATGACTTATTTACAATGGTATCCTGCTGAACCCAATTTTTAAATTTTATCTTTCACTAATTATATCATAAAATTCTTGATATTATTCAGTATTATTTTACTGTTTAAGTCTTACTAGCAACATCATTTTATAAAAATGTGCCATATTTTTGACAAATCTTCCATTTCATGGTACATTGGTTGTTAAAATTTATTTTGAGCTATTAAAAACTACTAAAAACTGTGTGATGAACATTCTCATTGCTCCATTTATGAGAACTTCAATCATTTATTTTCTCAGTTGAAATTCCTAGATGTGGATTTGTACCATAGTATGTGAATAATTTTAATTCTTTTGATACGTGCTGTGAGATTATATTCCGGAAAGATTTTCTAATTTATGTTCAACTATTAATTAATTGGCTTCCCCGGTGACTCAGTGGTAAAGAATCTACCTGCCAATGTAAGAGACATGGGTTTAATCCTTGGATTAAAGGAAATGGCAACCCACTGTAGTATTTTTGTTTGGAATATCCCATGGTTAGAGGAGCTCCATGGGGTCACATAAGAGTTAGACACAACTTAGAGACTAAACAACATCAAAAACAATAATTAATTGGAGGTCTTAATTTTATGTATTAGTCATGTATTATTCTTAGACGTTCTTTTCTAAGTTGTTGATGAAAAACAATATAGTATTGCTACTTCAAAGTTGCATTGCTTGATTACCATTGAAGATGAATATTTTATGTATATTTCTAGACAATTAGTTTTTCTCTTTATGAATTGCCTACTTATGCCCTTCATCATGATTTTAATTCATGAAGATTATAAGGTTCTTTGAGGGCAGAGCCTACATCTTATTCCTGCTGGAGTCCATCTCTGTCAGTGAATGCCCAGGCCGGGACTTCTATCTGTTTGCAGAATGAAAGAAAGACAATTCTCTATTATGTTTTTACTTAGTTACCAATACAAGAATTAAATTAATTTTGCACATTTGCATTTAGAGAGCAACAAATGACATTTTTTCTCCACAAAAGTGTTTTTTTTTTTTCTTGAAGAATATTTCTTAACTTCTTGTCAACAATAACACCATTTTTAGCCTGAATGGATAAGTACAAGATTGGACAGATTCAGCTATTTTCATTTTTTTTTTCTTTTTTCCTCAGCAACTGTCAGATTTTTCTATTCTTACAAGCTATTTTGGGATATTCAGACACAAATAGAGATTTATTATCTCATTTCATTATAGAAAATGAAAGCACTAAAATAAAACATCTCAGAATCTCGTCTTGGAGAACATTCTACAAACTTGTGCTTTTTCTGGATTATATTACACAACTAAGCCCACCGGAAAGATAAGACTCAAACTTTTTTTGAGCCTAATTGTTCTTAAGCTGACCTGCTTCTTCTTTTTCAGACCATTTTATTTTCAGCAGAACTCCTGTTTTCATTAAATCTGGGAATGTGCAAATAGCATAGATACAAAGATTTTTTTAAAAATTCTGATACAATAGATATTGCCCTTGAAAATGTATCCATAGGTGTATAGAGACATACACATATTTATACATTCCTTCTGCATGCATGCTAAGTTGCTTCAGTTGTGTCTGACTCTTTGTGACCCTGTGGACTGTAGCCCACCAGGCTCCACTGGCCATGGGATTCTCCAGGCAAGAATACTGGAGTGGATTGCTGTGACCTTCTCCAGGGGATCTTCCCAAGCCAGGGATTGAACCTGCATCTCTTACCTCTCCTGTGTTGACAGGCGGGTTCTTTCCCACTAGTACCACCTGGGAACCCTACATTCCTTTTAGGCAGATTATTTTTCATGTTCACTTTTCTCAAGGATTCCATGTTATGCAGAGGAAGTGGAAGCCACCATTTTTTAAAGAAGTTATGAGGTATCATGAACACAAATAGGTACACAGTTCTGTATAAGACTGAAATTCCAGAGTCCCAATAGTTATAGCACTTTGTTTTCTAAATAAAGTATAAATGATTAAGGAGTAGCTGCCGCAGACAAACACTCAAGTAAGCCCTTGTATCCCTAATAAACCAATAAGAATCCAAGTGTTTCCGGGATTGTTTATAAAACAGTCCCACTTCTCTCCAAGATGGCATCTCAGCAGAACATTGCACTGTCCCTTCCAACTCAGGCCCATCCACATGGAATCTTTGTATTAATAGTTAGTCCCACAAAGATCATAGCACTGGTTTTGGACATCATCTTTCCAGGAATCCTGTAACCCACTCCCAATCCCAGCTGGTGGGCAGTTTTTTTTTTCTCTCCCTCCTCCAGAAATGCTCTTGACCATGGCTCTCTAACGCTTAAAGCAGAATGCTAACTTATTGTATATATTGTATTCTAGTTCTATCATTTTGGGGGAGGGGTTCCACTTGTATTTCTTTCTTTTTTTTATTGGAGTATAGTTGCTTTGCGATGTTGTGTTAGTTTTTGCTGTATAACAAAGCGAACCAGCCTTTTGTATACATATATCCCTTCCCTCTGGAACCTCCCGGCACCCCCACCCCTCCAGGTCACCAAAGAGCAGTGAGCAGAGCCCCCTGTCCTGTAGAGTAGTTTACCACTAGCTACCTGTTTATATACTTGTTGCAGGGTATATTTGTCAATCCTAACCTCCCAGTTTGTCCCACCTTTTCCTTCCCAAACCCCTCTGTGTCCACACGTCTGTTCTCTACATCTGCGTCTCTATTCTGCCCTGCCAATAGGTGAATCAGTACCATTTTTCCAGATTCCACATATATGCAGTAATATACATTTTTCTCTTTCTGACTTACTTCAATGACCATTGTTTTTTTTTTTATAGAATTTCATCATTTTGTTTCTCTAGAGATATATACACACTATGTACGTGTATTTATTTCAAAAGAAGACTGTAATAACAGTCAAAAATAATATGTATTGATTTTTTAAAATTTAAAAATAATATATTCTCACTATGTAAAATGTGTTAGCAACCAAATATCATGTGCTATTTCCAATTACTTAATATTTAGGTTTTAAAACTTTTTGCCATTATTATAAACAATAGATTTAAGGGGACAGACTATTCTGTCTATAGATATTTAACCTTATTTATTTCCTACAAATTGTCAAGTGTATTGTATTGGATCTGTCATTTATCCATTGACTTGAAATACCACCTTTATCATGTACTAAATTCATATTTGTGTCTAGGATTTTTCTCATATTACTGTTGCTATAAATTCATAGTCACTGACTTCAGTCAGGTTCTCATTACTCATTTTTATATCTTCCATCTTCATGCTTGGCTACCGTTTCCATTCCCTTTGGGGATTAGTTTTGAACCTCACTGCAGCTCAACACTCCCTTCTAAACCATCCTGCTACTTCCTGAACCCCTTCTTCATCTATGAGATAAGGCTACCAGTGTGGTTTTCCATAACATCCCTCCATTAGTTTCTTAAGGCTGCTGTAACAAAGTACCAGAAACTTAGTGGCTTATGACAACAAAAATTTATTATCTCAGTCCTGGAGACTAGAAGTCTAAAATCAGAACATAAGTAGGACTATGTTCCCTGTGAAATCTGTAGAAGAGCACTCTTCCTTGCCCCTTCCTAGCTTCTGGGAGTTTGCAACAATCCTTGGTATTCCGTGACTTGTAGATGGATCACTCAAATTTTTGTTTTGATTGTCATACGGCTATCATTCCTCCTGTGCTTAACATTGTCTTCCTTCTCTGAGTGTCTGTCTCTAAATGTCCCAGTTTTTATAAGGACTTCAGCTATATTGGAGTAGGGGACTATTCTATTCCAGTGTGATCTCTTGTTTGCTAATTGCATCTGCAGTTGTTCTATTTCTAAATAAGGTCACACTCTTTGGTAGTGGGTTAGGACTTCTACATATATTTTTGTGACACAAGTCAATTCATATCAATCCCTTCTACATCCACCTGCATATTATTCCCCTCCTTTTGAATCAGAAGATAAGGCTTTATTTCTGTTCAGTTTAATATGATGTACTTTATTCCAACTCCTCCTTTCTCTTCTGAGACTTTGTTCCATCAACTAACTCTTCTTTTCAGCACATTCATCTTCTGCATCTCCACTGACAACTCCCCTGCCGTCTGCAAACATGCTCATGCCTTTCATCCTATTGAAGGTGTCTGTCTTCTTAACCTGAAGCCTCTTTCCCTTTAGTTATAGTTAAATCTTTCCCCTCTTCTTTCCGCATCAGATCTGTTCATTCTATCAGCAGTGTTGACTGTTAATTTTCAGTTTTCACAAAGAATTGATATCTGTGTCCTTTGACATATGTCATTGTGTGTACAAGGATAATTAAAGAAAGTCAAAGTTGAGATGCCAAAGCTAGCTGGTTAACTTAGCTCTCTTTCTTGTTAAGGAACCCAGTTTTTCCGAAGAGCCTGACAGTGTGTAGGCCAATATTCTTGATTCAGGAAAATTATGACTGTCCTGAATGTTTGGAATTGTCCTTAAATTGTCGTAATGGAATGTTAGATATATTACATTATAATGAATTGTTTTGTCAAACTTAGTTTAAGATAACTGAGACTTGCACACATGATTAAATTATCTTTGTATTCCCAGAATTTGGCAGACAGCTTGTAATTGATTGGGTGACAAATAAATATTTTTAGGATCAATGGACTCATGGATAAATCCATAATGTCTTTTCTAAGATAGCTTATCTTATAAGGTGAAATAAATTTGTTCATATGAAGACCAGTTTTGATGCCTTGATCTCATTAATTCAGTGCTTTAGCCAGCAAAACAGACCGGTAATTATAAAAGTTTTTTATAACAGGAAATAAAACTTCATTACCCAAACAGATATCCAATAGAACATTGTGGAATTTTGTATCAAATGAAGTAAAAATAAATAGTTTAGAAATGCTTGGGTACAAATAAGTTTAGGAAAGATAGATTTCTTTACATAGAGATTCTTAGAACTCACATATTGTTTAGATTTGCATTTGGCTGCATGTGACAGAAAACTGATTGTGTAGATATAAACAAGTAGGGGTTTATGTTTCTCATATAGGTAAAGCAAATGCTGAAATAAACAGCCCTGTTACTGAACCAAAGTTGGGTCTGCTAGCCCTCACACAGTGAAGCCAATCTACTGATATCAGGTTGTGGTGACGGAGAGTGCAGCATTTACTGTAAGGCGCCAGACAAGGAATATGGGACAGCTGGTGCTCAAAAAGTCTGGACTCTCTGATGAGTTTTAGAAAAGTATTTTTTAAAATATTCTTTTTTTAATATAGATTTTTTTTCCAATTGCAACACTTTATTGCAGCATCAGCAAAGGTCAGATTTCTGAAACTGGTGAACATTGGGCAACTTTTAAGTTGTAACATTGCATGTAGAAATATATAGATTTTTAAAAGAATTATTTATTTTTTGGTTGTGTTGAGTCTTCATTGCTTTGTCAGGGCTTTCTCTAGTTGTGGCAAGCAGGGCTTACTCTTTGCTGCGGTGCACGGCCTTCTCATTGTGATGTCTTCTCTTGTGGAGCACGGGCTCTCGGTGTTCTGTATTTAGTAGTTGTGGCATGAGGACTTAGTTGCTCCACAGCATTTGGAATCTTCCAAGACTAGGGATCCAACCTGTGTTCCCTGCATTGGCAGGCAGACTCTGATCCACTATATCACCAGGGAAGTCCTAGCAAAGCATTTTCTAAAGGCAAGGTGAGGGCTTCCCTGGTGGTCCAGTGGTTAAGGCACTGCCTTCCAACGCAAAGGGTGTAGGTTCGATCTCTGGTCAGGGAGCTAAGATTCCATATGTCTCACAGCCAAAAAAAATGAAACATAAAGCAGAAGTAATACTGTAACAAATTCAATAAAGACTTAAAAAAAATAAAAAGACAAGGCAAGGGAGGGGCGTCTGAGGCTATGTGATCAGCTCATACACAGTTCTCTGATTAGTTGATGATGAAGTAATAGGGTGGTGTCACAGGGGTTAATAATATCAATCCTTAGGAGCAGGTAGGTCTGGGGACTACTGCACATGGTCATCAAGAAGCTAATTTCTTTCATTTGTTGATGGGGTTAGACTCTGTAAGACAACTCAGGAAATGTGCATCAGATACTATTATCTAGACACTTCAGAGGAGAACCACTGCAGAGAATAAGTGGAGTGATCTGTCCCAGAAGGCCCCATATATTTCTCACTTTTTTTACTAGTTACTTACTTTTTTATTTTTATAAAACAAATTTTGTTTTATATTCCAACTTAAGAACATTCCTCATTTTATTTATACCTTTCTTATTTTGCACTTTTGAATCGTAGGCAAAATGCTCTCATGTTATCAGCAATGCTGTGATGTGCATCCTTACACTTGCCTCCTTGGGTACCTGTATTTAGGTATTCTGGGTCCTAATGTGGTACACCAAATTTTAAGATGACTCCTAAATTCTGTGTCCCCTAATGTAGGCAGCATAAATAAGTCTATCCTTTTGAGTATAGACAAGGACATGGATATGATGAATTTTATTCCCACGATTAGGATACATTACATGACAAAGATGAGGTGGTTTTCAATATCCAAAATCAGTTGAAGTTGAGTGAATCAGAAGAGATTATCCTGGGTGGACTTAATTCAATCAGGAGAATCCATCAAAGGGGCTGGGCCTTTTCTGCAAAAAAAAGATATCTGAAGCATGAGATTCTCTTACTAGTCTTTTTGTTTTTCTTACTAGTCTCAAAGAAGCAAATTCACCATTGTGAAGTGCTCATGGAGGAAGTCATGTAGGAAGAAATTGGGAACAACCCTTAGAAACTGATAACAGTCTTTGACCAATAACCATTGAGAATATGGGGCTTCAGACACACAGCACAAGATATTCAGTGCTGCCAACAACAGTGATCTTGAAAGATCTTGAACCTCAGATCAAGATTGTAGCCCCAGTGATGTCTTGATCTTAGCTTGGTGAGACCTTGAGCTGAAGACCCAGCTAACCCATACCTAGATTTCTGATCCATAGAAAGTAAGAGATGATACATTTGTATTATTTAAAGGTGGTAAGTTTGTGTTAATACATTACACAGCAATAGAAAACTAATACACAGGTTATATACATTTTAAATTTTATAAGATGACTTTTGGGACTTCCCTAGTGGTAAAGAACCTGCCTGCCAACACAGGAGATGAGGTTTCAATCCCTGGGTTGGGAAGATTCCCTGGAGGAGGGCATGGCAACACACTCCATTATTCTTGCCTCGAGAATCCCATGGACAGACAAGCCTGGCAGGTTACAGTCCATAGGATAGCAAAGAGTCAGACATGACTGAAGCAACTTTAGCATACACACACACACACACTCAAGATGACTTTTTAAAAGATAATGAAAGTAATTATGAGTGTGTATTCCAACCAGAAGAAAACGAGAGAAATGAGAATTCTAGTATTCTCACATCATTACTGCTATTTTCTGGCTTTTTATTTTTTAAAAATTTGCCTAACAGATAATGTTTAAATTAAAATTGTTCTAGTTACTCTTTAGAAATAATACTTTCATGTTATTAATTCCTAACACTATGAAGGATATAAGATGTTATACTTTTAAGCTAAGAAACTTTCCTATCGTAGCTTCATTCATGAATATGTATACATATTCACATATTTATGCATATAATATTTCTCTGTGTGTGTGTGTATGGGTGTTCTTTCATCCAGAGATCTGAATACAAAGAATATTATCCATGGAGATGGCTATCCATGCCTCAGTTCCCCACAAGGTAACTCAGTGAGGCCCATATCAATTTTTAAGCAGTCTTCTTAAGATATAAGATATAAATGGCATGCAATAATTTGCATGTAAAGTATATAATTTGATAAGCTTTGACATAGTATTACAAGCCTATGAAACTTTGGCCACAGTAAAGACAATGAACATTATAATACATCTACCACAAGGACTGCTTGGGTCTCCTTTTAATCCCTTTCTTCCTCCCATTTTTACCTTTCCCCTTTCTCAGGAGACCACTAATCTACTTTCTGTCAGTTTGGATCAGATTTTATTTTCTAGGATTCACACAAATAGAATCTTATGATCTACAGTTTTTATGTCTGCTTTTTGTCACTTAGCATAAATAGTTTGTGACTCATCCATGTTGCATGTGTTAATAGTTCATTCCTTTTGTTGTGGAGCAGTGTTTCAGTTTCTCAATGTCCTAAATATTTTCATCAGTCTTTTAAACTATAATTGTTTCAACAGATTTGTAGTGGTATCGCTGATCTTCATTTTCTTAATGATTAATGATATTGAGCATCTTTTTATGTTCTTTTTTGTTATCCATACATGTTTGCTGGTGTACTATCTATGCTAAATTCTTTACCCATTAGCATGTTTTATTATGGGCTTCCCTGGTAACTCAGCTGGTAAAGAATCCACCTGCAATGCAGCAGATCCTGGTTCAACCCCTGGGTCAGGAAGATCCACTGGAAAAGAATAGTCTACCCACTCCAGTATTCCTGGGCTTCCCTGCTGGCTCAGCTGGTAAAGAATCTGCCTGTAATGCAGGAGACCTGGGTTTGATCCCTGGGTTGGGAAGATACCATGGAGAAAGGAATGGCTATCCACTCCAGTATTCTGGCCTGGAGAATTCCATGGACTATATAGTCCTTGGGATGGCAAAGAATCAGACATAATTGAGTGACTTTCACTTTCACTTTTTATTATAGAGTTTTAGGAGCTATTCGTATAATGTGGATACAGGTTCTTTATCAGATAAGTGATTTGCAAATACCATTTTATTTGTGATTTGCAAGTATAATTTTTCAGTCAGTGGCTTGTATTTTTACTCTGAAGAGTTCTTAATTTTGGAAAACTCCACTGTACCAACCTTTACTGTTTTTGGATTGTGGTTTTGCTATTAAATCTAAAAATTCTTGTCCTAAAGCAAGATCACAAAAATTTTCCTCTATCTTTTCTTCTAGAAATTGTAAAGCTTTTAGCTTAACATTTGGTTTTATTACCCATTTTTAGTTGCTTTTTGAATTTGGTAAAGAGAAGCACTTTTTTTCTGTATGTAGATATCCAATCATTCAAGCACCATTTATTGAACAGACTATTTATTCACCAATGAATTCATTTCACCTTTGTTGAAAATTAATTGCTCACATATAATGTTTTTTTATTTCTTGACTCTTCATCCTTTTCCATTGATCTATTAATCTATCCAATTTTGTGTCAATATCATCTTGTCTTAATTATTTTTATAGTAAACCTTCAACTTAGATATTTTAAGTCCCCTTTGTACTTTGGCATTCTCTTTGGAATTATCTTATTTGGGTGTTGCTTGCTTTCACTCAACTCACCCTGGTCCAAAGATGGGATGGGTACAACCCATAATTTTTTGAAGCTTCTGATATCAGAGTGACAGACCAGAAGATCGATAGTCATTATATAGTAGTTTTTCACTGAATGTGGCCTGTGAACCACCCACATTAGAATCAGCTTTGAAGCATGTGTATTTGCATGTGTGTGTGCACTTGTGTTATTAATGCTTACACTTCTGTGCTTGTGCCTGATCTACTGACTCAGAATCTCTAGGTGCAAAGGCCCAAAATCTGAATATTTAGTAGATTTTCTGTGATTCTTATTGACACTAAAGTTTGATAATCACTGAGACAATGATCCCTGAAAAGAAAACCCTTTTCCAGTCTATTTTTTCACACATGATTGAAATGAATTTAATTATTTAGGTGGAAAGGAAGAAAACACCTTAATGTACCTGGCTATTCATTTACTCACTCCCTTTCTCATTCACTCATTCATTTACTATGAATAGGCAGTAAAGACTAAAACACAGTGACACAACTTGAAGAATCTGTGAAATCTATTTTTACAGACAGAATATGTTCTCCAGGTATTTGTGGCTTTCAGGTGATAAATTGGCTGTGGATTCTCCCAGCAGTAGGCAAACAGAGCAATGCTGTGATGGAAGGGAGGCCTACAGGCACCTCCAACCCCAGGCTTCTGCAGATGTCTTTAAACAATCCCAAACTAAAAGAAAGCTAACTTAGTTTTAAGCCTGTTCAGGAAAGGGGATTTTGCATAAAGGCTTCTTCATGCATTAGTTCTAGTGTTCAGCACTACTTTTTTCCACTACAAGTTCCTGAGTGTCAACAATAGATATGAATTCTTATCATGGACAAAGCAGGGATGGCCTGGGGCCATGGTACCCACCAGAGAAATATTAAGAAAATAATGATGATGGTTCCCATTGTGTTTACTCTGATGTCTTTCATTGGTATCTTCACATCAGTATCATAATGTTTGCTTTTCTGGTTTTTTTCCCCACTCCTGTCTAACTCAAAACCTGTGCCAAGGAAATGATCTTATATAAACTCATTCATATCGATGCCAAATGATTGATATATGCATGGTGCCTTACACTGTAGAAATAAAATGGGGAACTCCAGATATTAGAGCTAAGGTAGGTATTTTGGTGGAGCCTCTCTTGTGTTGAAATTATTGCATTGAGGCAGTTTATTATTTTGTCTTCTCATCAGACAGTTTTGGAAATTGTATAACGAAAACTTTCAAAGAGAAGGGTTAATATTGTGAGTAGTCATAGAAAATAACTCTTAGTGTTACAGAATAACATCATATCAATTTGATTTTCAAGACAGAGTACCTAGACATCAGGAGTAACTTTACTCCCATAGAATAGAGCATGTTAAAGTTGGAAGGGGCTTTGATATACTGGCCTCATTTTATAGGCGAGGAGGCTGGAGTCCAGGGAGGCGAACTGACATATACTAAGTCACACAGATAACAAGTGACTATAATGTGGTAGGGGCTTCCCAGGGGCACAGAGGTAAAGAATCCGCCTGCCAATGCTGAAGACACAAGAGACACTGGTTTGAACTGTGGGTCAGGAAGATCCCCTGAAGGAGGAAATGGAAACCCACTTCAGTATTCTTGCCTGGAAAATTCCATGGACAGAGGAGCCTGGTGGGCTAACATCCATGGTGTCACGAAGAATCAGACATGACTGAGCCTGCATGCCCACACACACACCACACGATGTGGTGATCAGATATAGCAGCCTCTGCATAACTCTGCTGAAATAATGATCATGGATTGACGAATAACCCAGAGTAAGTAAGGAAGACGCCAAATCCCTACTTGTCTCATAAACATGGCAAAAACTCTGTAGTAAAAATGCAAGACAAGGTCCTGAGTCCAATCTTTTGTGTAAATAAATAAATAAGTAAACAAGCAACCTCCAACGTTATCTCCTAATAATGAAGAGTTTTAATTTATTTTTAATGAGTGTATCCCTAGGGATATAGATGTATATTACCTTATGTTATATACTGACTAGAAAATGATTCACAGTCCCTCAGAAGACCCATTCCTTTGATTAGTGGTAAGTTAGGTTAGTTAATTAAGGTTACTTTAACAGTAATTAGTCAAGGCTTTAATTATGTTTTCAGGGTAGGAACATAGGAATACTTTGGATCTTAGTGACCTAGTTAACCAAAATGATGGGATTTCTCATTTTCCATCTAACAGTGATTAGTAATAAGGAATAGAGGGAGAAAAGCTGATCCAAAGGGATTATAGGAACATTCTTAAACCAGAGTCAATCCAAGAGCAACAGTGGGCTTAAGATAAAAAAGCATCCTCTGTAGCTTCTGGACTAGCCCTGCAGGAAGAAAGGCCAAGGGGCTGAGGCCTGGCTGACTTTGTCATGGAGAGCTCCAAGGATATTGGCCCACCAGACCAGGAAGCAAATGAATCAGAGTACAAGAAATAAGCAGGGGCCTCAAGTTATAGAGGGAGTCATGACAAATAAGCTGAAGTGGGAAAGTCCTTCCCCAGCCATGGGAGTATAATTTGCTTACTGGATATTCTCTGTATGCTGAGCTTTTAGTGTAAGTGGACAGGAAGTAGTAGTCTGGTAGGGCAGACAGATTTTCAGACATAAAATATGCAGCAACTCACTAAATGTGCTAGCTGCAAATCTGTCTCTCTCATCAGACTGCTTGCAGACTAGAAAGCATTCTGTTATTCACCAAATTCACAGCTTCCCAGGTGGCACAGTGGTAAAGAATCTGCCTGCCAATGCAGGAGACCCAAGAGACATCGTTTTGATCCCTGGGTCAGAAAGATCCCCTGAAGTATGGTATGGTGACCCTCTCTAAGAGATATTATTGCCTGGAAACATCCCAAGGACAGAGGAGTCTGGTGGGCTACAGTCCATTGGGTCTCAAAGAGTAGGACATGACTGAACGACAGAGCATGGAGCAAGTTCAGTAATATGCAAATTCAATATTTGGTCCTGAATCAGACACGTATTCTCAGCAGCCTCATTTCTGTGTCTTATGATTCTTGACAACTTACTATATAAAACTCCTCTCCATCATTACTGGAAAAATCTCCTTTATTATCTGAATATCTGATCACAAAGACTCTTAAACCAGGACTAGATAATATGGAGTCAGTTCATACATCCTTTGAACATTTATGAGTTTAATTCTATCTCTGCTATTTTGGGGTACACTGTACAGCTTCAGCTGGTATAACCATATCAGTCTGTTAGTGTTAGAGGAAAAGTATTCCGCTTTGGACTTTATGGGAATCTGTACAGTGTTGGAATCTAAAACCATTTATTCTGTTTCATATGGGCAATTTAGGAGATTTTCAAGAATAATTTTTGGTTATTGAAATTTTGCCTTTTTGGCTTTAGAAATTAATACCTTAACAAGAAATTTTACTATTCTATATGTATCCTTCTTGAATCACAAGTATTGCTCATTAAATAACTGCTGAATTTTTCCAATTCTGCTGAGATAGTGTTACTGTAATCACAAAAGGAGATGCCATAGAAGTTCAAAGACTGAACAAAATGTTGCATCTTCAAGGAAGAGCAGGTAGAATATTCGGGAGCTATGAAGCCACTAGTTAGGGAAGCAAAAAGAAAAACAATCAGTGCAGATTTGATAACGTTTTCTGGCTTTGGTCCTGTTCTTTTGGCTTGGTGCCACATACATCTCCTTCTGCTCTTAATGAGCATTCCCTGCTAAATGTCTCTAGGAAACACGAGGGCTTCCCTTGTGGCTCGCCTGGTAAAGAAGCCTGCAATGCGAAAGATCTGGGTTTGATCCCTGGGATGGGAAGATCCCCTGGATAAGGGAAAGGCTATGCACTCTAGTATTCTGGCCTAGAGAATTCCATGGACTACAGTTCATGGCGTGGCAAAGAGACGGACATGACTGAGCGACTTTCACTTCAAGAACCATTAATGTTATCTGACAAATAACACTCCCATATGTGGTTGTGGAACCTCAGTTTGCTTCCCCAATTCTCCCCTACTTAGTTCTGGAACTGTTCTCGCTAAATACCCATGATCGTCTGATGGCTCCTAAACTTTGCACCCATGATCTTATCTATTGTATCTGCAAAATATGTTTCAAGTCCACCATGTTTTGCTCCCTTTCTCACTGCTGTCTCTATCAGAACACACACCATTGTTTGCCTGAAATACTGCAGTAGCCTCTACACTAGTCTCTCTGCTTCCCCTTCTGCTGCCTCTTCCCTTCACATTCCATTCTCTGCTGAAATGTTATAGTGAATCTTTAAAAACAAAATTCAGATCATGTCCATTCCCAGCTAAAACCTCCAACAGCTTCCCATTATACCCAGAATGCAGTCCAAGGTCCTGAACATGCTCTGGAAGTTCCTACATGACTCAACATCTGTTTATCTCCATGAATCATCCCATACCACTCTCACTTGACCACTAGTTTCTACAATGACCTTCTTTCTAGTCTTTGAAATGTCAGGCTTATTATTATCTTAAGGTCTTTGAACTTACTGTTCTCTATACTTGGAATGTTCTTCTCCCAAGTTAGTCACATGGTTGATTTTTTTTACATTTTTCAGGTTTGCACTCAAATGACCTCTCCTCAACAAGACACATTCTGTTCCTGTCCTCTATTATAGCAGCCCCTTTGTTTTCTCATTGCACCCACTCACACCAGAAATGGACTTTTTCTGTCCTTGTGGAGTTATTACCTGTTTTCACCTTTTGTTCTCTGCCATGTCCTTGGCATCTGGAATGGTGAATGTACAGTAGCAGACATATGAACAAATGTTAAAGTAAGAGATGGAGTTGCCTAAGGTGTATCTTATTTAGGTTTCTTGAGAGTCTTTTGGAACTATCTTCTGGCAGTCCTTACTTTTTTCTTGCTTCAGTACCCTTCAGGGGTAATTTCAGCTGAAACCTCTTCCTGTCCTACAGCCCCATGGGATGGGTTTTTGAGGCCTATCTTTCTATTCCTCTGCTCCCCATTGCTACCACAGAGAGACAGGAAATAGACACTTTTAGCACTGCAACTTCTAAAGCTGCTTGTAGCTTCTAGAGTCAAATCAGTGATCTATACAGCTGCTTCCATACAATTCTAAGGAAAATGACTTTGCTTTTGGTGGTTAAGATCAAACCATCTGTGAGCCATGATTTTGGTGGCCCATAGAACTGTCAAAGAGATAACTATTTTTTTCTATGCAACCTTCATTCCCAGACATTTAGATAGCAGTTTAGGGTAGTGATGAACCAGGGGAAGCCTGAGAAACAGAACAATGCTGTGTTCACATCACTGCCCACCCGTGACCCTCAAATTGGATCTGGTCAGAGTCTGGGTTTGACACTTGTAAAGCACCTGGCCCTACATGGAAACAGCTTCCATAGATTTTCCTCTCCAGACTGCCAGGCTTGCCAAGATATAGCTGGATCCCACCATAAACATGGGTTAAGTTCCAGCTGTTACCCCTATTTGCATGTCAAAGCACTGCTATAATCTTAACACAGGACTGACTAACATGCTTACAGAGTCAGAAAATTTCACCAGAGAGATGATATTGCAACTTATTTCACAGAAAATTTTGGAGAATTTAGGCAGAGAAAAAAGTGAAGGCAGAGTGAATGGCATATGCAAAAGCACAGAATTATGCAATCAGGGACTTAAGGGAAGTTATTAGGATGAGAATATAAGCAGAGGACAGAGGATGTGAAGAGATAGGGCTGGTAAGGGGAGTTGGCATCAGATTGTGAAGGCCTTGTGGGCTATTCCCAAGAACCTAGGTTTTAACAAATAGGTGAATATCACTGAACACATTTTTAAGCAAGGAAGTTGATGTCATCAAAATTTTCTTTTATGAAAGTAACTCTGGTAGGAGCATATATAATAAATTAGATTGGGACTTAGGTTAAGAGAACAAACAGAGTCAGCCAAGGTCAAGCTAGAGAAGATCTAATATTGGATTGTGCATGCATGCTAAGTAGCTTTAGTCATGTCAGACTCTGCGATGCTATGGACAGTAGCCCACCAGGCTCCTCTGCCCATAGGATTCTCCAAGAAAGAATACTGGAGTGGGTTGCCATGCCCTCCTCCAGGGGATCTTCCCAAGCCAGAGACTGAACCTACATCTCCTTCAGCTCCTGCATTGGACAGGCAGGTTCTTTATCACTAGTGCCACCTACAATGATGATGGTGGGAAAAGGATAGAAGAGTCTGATTTAATGGTCATTTCAAAAATAGGCTAGAGCTGACAATGGCTCTGAGGGGTCATGGAAAATAAGTTTCAAGGGTGACTACTCAAATTTTGTTCTTGGGAAACTGAGGGATTAACAATGGTATCAATCAAGATGAGTAACCCAAGAAGAGGCAGATCAGAGAAGGTGAAAAGAGAAGGGTCTCAGGCTGTAATAATATAGCCCAGAAGAAAAGTCTTATGTTACATATGTAGCATTTAAGGTAGAAATTGTGGTCCTAGTAGGAACTAGAAATCTTGCCATTCCTTTACTTTGTTGATGGAATTGAGGGGTGTTATGACAGACATGGCATAATATTAGTTTGTACTAAGGATTTGGATCCATATTGAAAAGGTAAGTGATCCTCAAAGTCACTGATCCTTGTCTGACATTTGCCCATTTTCTACCGTCTATTAGCAGTGTGTTGGCATTCCCACACTGATATATACAGAGCTCTTGGCCTTTTCAGTCTCATTACACAAACACTGAATCACTGTCTGTGCTCTAGAAAGAAGAAACCAATGTTTTGGTTTGTGATTTTTAAAATTATTGTGTGTAAAACAAAGAGGGATTGGAATACCGAACTAGGAGTTGAAGAGTTTTTTGGCTCTTGTCCTGGTTCCTTAAGTCAGGTAACTTTTCTTTTTACCTTCCTTCTTTCTGTCTTTCTTTAAAATTTGGTTTTCTTGTCTAGAAAATGGTAATGGGGAGTGGTGGTGGCAGTAACATTTTGGCTATGTTGCAGAAATCAAATATAAGTATCAGCTGGGGTGATCCTGGGATGGCGGCTATAAACTCTGTTATATTGCCATTTATTTAAAGCACAGTTGCAGCAAATACCGTCCAGTGGAATTATGAGGTGTGTTGTGCAGAGTGCTCTGTGTTGCCTGGAGAAGAAACCACACCCCCATCCAAGTCAATTCTGAATGAAATAGGAAAGTGATTGAGAGCAGAGACCCTGGAGCACATTGTCCCAAGTACAAGTCCCATGATCATAGCCAAACAAACTGTGGGAACTCTTTAAACCTACTTTCATTATTGATAAAAAGAGAGCTAGCAATTCTTCTTTCACAAAGTTGATATGATAAAGCAAATGATCTAAGTATTGAGGATATTGATTTACTCCCTCACACTTGGGTAAAAGAAATGTCATATTATTTTTCTAAATAAAAATTAATCTCAGTCTACTAACAGTCATCCTCTAGAATACTGAGGCAGTCATTATCCTTCATATTTGTTCTTCTCTGCCTCTGGTCACAGATAAATATTGCCTAAGAGTCTAATTTTGTGTCTGGAAAGAAGAAAAACCTTAACTCCCAACTCACTGTAGTGTTATTTAGATGCTCAATGTTTAAGTCCACATGATCCATTCAAGCATGAGCAGCTCTGCTATTTCTATGTTAGGCTTGGGTGTAGGGGTCTTTGCGATGGCTGGGAGCTTAAGCATTAACAACCCAAGATACAGCATGCAACGTTCCCCTCCCCCATCCTGAGACAGAGCTAATAAATGTGTAATACATTTCCTGACAGAGTTAAAACTGGGTTGGGTGTGGATCTTTATAATTTACAAAAACAAATGAAACCTCCACCCGCTTTCTGGGTGTGGGGAATCTCCCCTTTCCTCGAATTCACGGTATTAGACCACTATCCATCCATGTTTCCTCCACTCAATCTTGGGCATTTCCCATATCATTTTACCTCACAGCATATTTACAAACAGTGCTGCTATCTCTTTCTGGGTGTGTAATGGAAAATATGTTAATTCCATTTAGTGTTGCCATACTGAGTCCCTGTTTGATTCATGCCAATTGCTTATCATACTACTTGGAGCAGGATAAGTGCTCAGTTAACAGGAGTTGTGATATTTAGCAGCATGCTGTTCAGCCTCCATATGTTGGCATTTTAAATAGTTTTTCTCCTGTAATTGACATCTTATCTAACTGAACTGTGGTCAGAAAAGATGCTTGGAATGATTTCAATTTATTTGAATTTACCAAGGCTAGATTTATGGCCCAGGATGTGGTCTATCCTGGAGAAGGTTCCATGTGCACTTGAGAAAAAGGTGAAATTCATTGTTTTGGGGCAAAATGACTTATAGATATCAATTAGGTCTAACTGGTCTATTGTATCATTTAAAGTTTGTATTTCCTTATTAATTTTCTGTTTAGTTGATCTATCCATAAGTATGAGTGGGGTATTAAAGTCTCCCAGTATTATTGTGTTATTGTTAATTTCCCCTTTCATACTTGTTAGCATTTGCCTTACATATTGTGGTGCTCCCATGTTGAGTGAATATATATTAATAATTGTTATATCTTCTTCTTGGATTGAAAACACAACAACCCGAAACCTATGGGACACTGTAAAAGCAGTGCTGAGGGGAAGATTCATAGCATTACAGGCTTACCTCAAGAAACAAGAAAAAAGTCAAATAAATAACCTAACTCTACACCTAAAGCAACTAGAAAAGGAATAAATGAAGAACCCCAGGGATAGTAGAAGGAAAGAAATCTTAAAAATTGGGGCAGAAATAAATGCAAAGTAAACTAAAGAGACCATAGTGAAAATCAACAAAGCCAAAAGATGGTTCTTTGAGAAGATAAATAAAATTGACAAACCATTAGCCAGACTCATCAAAAACAAAGGGAGAAGAATCAAATCAACAAAATTAGAAATGAAAATGGAGAGATCACAACAGACAACACAGAAAGACAAAGGATCATAAGAGACTACTATCAGCAACTATAAGCCAATAAAATGGACAATTTGGAAGAAATGGACAAATTCTTAGAAAAGTACAATTTTCCAAAACTTAACCGGGAAGAAATGAAAAATCTTAACAGACCCATCACAAACACTGAAATCAAAACTGTGATCAGAAATCTTCCAGCAAACAAAAGCCCAGGACCAGACAGCTTCACAGCTGAATTCTACCAAAAATTTAGAGAAGAGCTGACACCTATCCTACTCAAACTCTTCCAGAAAATTGCAGAGAAAGGTAAACTTCCAAACTCATTCTATGAGGCCACCATCACCCTAATACCAAAACCAGACAAAGATGCCACAAAAAAAGAAAACTATAAGCCAATATCACTGATGAATATAGATGCAAAATCCTTAACAAAATTCTAGCAAACAGAATCCAACAACATATTAAAAAGATCATATATCATGACCAAGTGGGCTTTATCCCAGGGATGTAAGGATTCTTCAATATCCGCAAATCAATCAATGTAATACACCACATTAATAAATTGAAAGATAAAACCCATATGATTATCTCAATAGATGCAGAGAAAGCCTTTGACAAAATTCGACATCCATTTATGATAAAAACCCTCCAGAAAGCAGGAATAGAAGGAACATACCTCAACATAATAAAAGCTATATATGACAAACCCACAGCAAACATTATCCTCAATGGTGAAAAACTGAAAGCATTTCCCCTAAAGTCAGGAATAAGACCAGGATGCCCACTCTCACTGCTACTATTCAACATAGTTTTGGAAGTTTTGGCTACAGCAATCAGGGCAGAAAAAAAATAAATAAATAAAAGGAATCCAGATTGGAAAAGAAGTAAAACTCTCACTGTTTGCAGATGACATGATCCTCTACATAGAAAACCCTAAAGACTCCACCAGAAAATTACTAGAACTAATCAATGAATATAGTAAAGTTGCAGGATATAAAATTAACACACAGAAATCCCTTGCATTCCTATACACTAACAATGAGACAACAGAAAGAGAAATTAAGGAAACAATTCCATTCACCATTGCAATGAAAAGAATAAAATACTTAGGAGTATATCTACCTAAAGAAACAAAAGACCTATATATAGAAAACTATAAAACACTGATGAAAGAAATCAGAGGACACAAATAGATGGAGAAATATACCGGGTTCATGGATCTGAAGAATCAATATAGTGAAAATGAGTATACTACTCAACGCAATCTATAGATTCAATGCAATCCCTATCAAGCTACCAACAGTATTTTTCAGAGAACTAGAACAAATAATTTCACAATTTGTATGGAAATACAAAAACCCGAGAATAGCCAAAGCAATCTTGAGAAAGAAGAATGGAACTGGAGGAATCAACCTGCCTGACTTCAGGCTCTACTACAAAGCCACAGTCATCAAGACAGTACAGCACAAAAACAAATATAGATCAATGGAACAAAATATAAAGTCCAGAGATAAATCCACACACCTATGGACACC
Organism: Cervus canadensis; assembly: GCF_019320065.1. Classification (NCBI taxonomy): domain Eukaryota; kingdom Metazoa; phylum Chordata; class Mammalia; order Artiodactyla; family Cervidae; genus Cervus; species Cervus canadensis. Next base: position 45,085,864 of record NC_057387.1, read on the forward strand.
TTATCTTTGACAAAAGAGGCAAGAATATGCAATGGAGAAAAGACAATCTCCTTAACAAGTGGTGCTGGGAAAACTGGTCAACCACTTGTGAAAGAATGAAACTAGAATACTTTATAACACCACACAAAAAAATAAACTCAAAATGGATTAGAGATCGAAATGTAAGACCAGAAACTAGAAAACTCCTAGAGGAAAACATAGGCAAAACACTCTCTGACATAAATCACAGCAAGATCCTCTATGACCCACCTCCCAGAGTAATGGAAATAAAAGCAAAAATACACAAATGGGACCAAATTAAACTTTAAAGCTTTTGCACAACAAAGGAAACTATAAGCAAGGTGAAAAGACAGCCTTCAGAATGGGAGAAAATAATAGCTAACAAAGCAACTGACAAAGAATTAATCTCAAAAATATACATGCAACTCCTGTAGCTCAATTCCAGAAAAATAAACGACCCAATCAAAAAATGGGCCAAAGAACTAAACAGACATTTCTCCAAAGAAGACATACAGATGGCTAAAAAACACATGAAAAGATGCTCAACATCGCTCATTATCAGAGAAATGCAAATCAAAACCACAATGAGGTACCATTTCACTCCAGTAAGAATGACTGCTATCCAAAAGTCTACAAGCAATAAATGCTGGAGAGGATGTGGTGAAAAGAGAACCCTCTTACACTGTTGGTGGGAATGAAAATTAGTACAGCTTCTATGAAGAACAGTGTGGAGATTCTTTAAAAAGACTGGAAATAGAACTGCTATATGACCCAGCAATCCCACTACTGGGCATACACACAGAGGAAACCAGAATTGAAAGAGACACGTGTACCCGAATGTTAATCGCAACACTATTTATAATAGCCAGGATATGGAAGCAACCTAGATGCCCATCAGCAGACGAATGGATAAGAAAACTGTCGTACATATACACAATGGAATATTACTCAGCTGTTAAAAAGAATACATTTGAAACAGTTCTAATGAGGTGGATGAAACTGGAGCCTATTACACAGAGTGAAGTAAGCCAGAAAGAAAAACACCAATACAGTATACTAACGCATATATATGGAATTTAGAAAGATGGTAATGATAACCCCATATGTGAGACAGCAAAAGAGACACAGATGTATTGAACAGTCTTTTGGACTCTGTGGAAGAGGGCGAGGGTGGGATGATTTGGGAGAATTGCATTGAAACATGTATATTATCAATTGTGAAACAGATCGCCAGTCCAGGTTTGATGTATGAGCCAGGGTGCTCGGAGCTGGTGCACTAGGATGACCCAGAGGGTTGGGATAGGGAGGGAGGTGGGAGGAGGGTTCAGGATGGGGAACACATGTACACCTGTGGTGGATTCATGTCAATGTATGGCAAAATCACTACAATATTGTAAAGTAATTAGCCTCCAATTAAAATAAATAAATTCATATTAAAACAAAACAAAAGTTGTGATAGATGACTTCTGTCTTCCTCAAACTCTACACTCCTACTCTGTCTCTGGAGGCAGATGCGTTGAATGAGTTATATCCTGTGCTCTGTCTCCTGGGTGGGTTCTATCAATACAGGAGACTAGAGGGAAGAAGGGGAGTTAGGCTGAGGGATTTATTTCCCTGGCTCCTCCCAGCAGAACTGTAGTGGACTGGCTGTCTTGCTGTATGAAGGGGAACAACTCCTAACAGGTGTCCCAGGCTATAGATCCTTTTCTCTCTGCTCTTGACTCTTCACAGTAGGCCTGGTAACAGCTCCCACTCTTCCTAGACTTACTACCCCTATCTTTTTATGAATTTCCTCAATCAGATCCACACTGTTGGTAAATAGCTCCCACCTTCATTCTTCCTGATAGAATCCTGATTTTTTTGATACTTAGGTTCTCAAGTGCTTCATGGCTTATTTTCTAAACTTAAACAGAGGAATGTTGAAGCCAATCATGATAATTTCATCCCCATGTTAGCAAAAGACATGAACATGTGATAATACACCAGTCAATGAAATAGAAGATGAAGTCTTCTGAGATCACCTTGGAAAGTTTTTCTTGACTTTAAAAACGGATGCTTGATAAAAATGCAGCATTTTTATCTTTGAATATTGTTGTGTAAGGCTTTGCTGTTAATACTTGGTTCCACTGCAGCCATATAGTGACCATGAGCAAAATCCAAGAGAACTGCAGAGAAAACTGACATCCTTGAGTTGCCGAATTAAGTCCAGAACAGCCTATTGCCAAACACTTGATCTGTGATGCAACTTATTTTTGATAATTTAAACAACTTCAGTTGGAGTCTTATGTTACTCATAGCCAAAAAAGTTTTGATCGATTAGTCCCTACCAATGTGCACACTTGTTTACCATTAGTGCAAAGGATCTTGTTGATAGAAAAATAATTATTCCAAGTGTTCAGTAGCTGTTATTTTTTGCATTTCACTTACTGTAAAGTTAAGACCAAATAATAAAAGAAAACAAATCTCTTTAAGATAAATATGTCTAGCAATATAAATTTCTGTATCATCTGGGAATGGAACACTTTTGAAATGAAAGGGGTAGGAAGTGGGAAAATTTAAATTTTAACATATATTGAGAACAAACTGTAAAGTAACATCTATAAGATTAAAGAAAAAAATGCCATTATGTTTTCTTAAATTTTCAACTTTACTGTGCAAATTATATAGCCTGAAGAGGAAAAGCTATTTCCTTATAAGTTAAATAAAGAATGGACAATTTTGAAGACTCAGGTAATCTGTAATAAAAGTCATTCTACCAATGACTAATTTGTAATTTTCCAAGTGCTTGAGAAAATTCCAGGCTCATTATTATCATGATATAAATATTTGTCTAATATATTTTCTGCATGAAAAGAGAGGTAGAAGCTTCAAGTGATAAGTTTTCATTCTCAGATACAGGCAGAAATAATAAAGTCATACAGTTGGATTTTCCAGGAAAGATCCTATTCTAACATGGATTGATTCATTCAGTTCTATGTCAGTGACTCAAGTATTACAGAGTGTAAAGACCATAAGTCATATGACTCATCCTTTCCATGGTTTATTTCCAGAAACTCTATCGGTTGCCCAGAAAGAACTACAGTTTTGTAAATCTTATTTTCCCCAAAGTTCTTTATGATTGATTTCCTTCTTTTCCTTCAGTGCATTTTTCCCTGAAGAGAGAAAACGTAGAACAGGTACTGAGAGGGAGGCTCTGCTACTGAAAACATTTATGTTTTTGCTGCCTTCTGTTTCCCTCCTCTTCACCCCTTATTTTCACTTTTAGGTGTCAACTCAGGTTCTGTCCTCCCAAAAGCCTAGACCAGGGAGGAGAGCAAAGTACGCTGACTCTAAGAAATAGCACCTTTTCTACTATGACTCTGGTACAAGATTGTTACTGATACGGAAGCAAAAGCAAAGGATTACACATATTATCCAATGTTCCTGTGTAAATCCAAAAAGACATTATTATTGACTGGGTTCTATATCAAGTCAGGCAAGTTATCCACAAATGGACTGAAGATAATAAACTTTTGGGGGCATCAGTATACCATACAACAATCTCACCATTCCCTAGAGCCACAGAGAAATTCATTTACTTCACATAGGTGAACCTTTCTCTTCCCTAGAGACCATTTTGTTCATCTTAGCTCAATACAAGATCAGATCCATTGTCAGCAGTAACAATTTGTACTATGTTCTTTTCCATTGGGCTCAAACTTAAAGCATCCCTGAGTGGAAAATAAATGGCAATAGCTGTATCTCAGTTTTTACATGGGCATGGAGGGAGAGGGGAGGAATGAACTTAGACAGAGTAAGACCTTTACCTGAAGTCATAAGTCCATCCAATCAATAAAAAGACAAGAAACTGAAGTCTGCCCTCAAAAACAAAACAAAACAAAACAAAAAACCTTAATCCACTTATTTCCTAACTATTCTGTTTTCTCATTATGTGGTAGGTAGATGATAATCCTTCCCTCACTATAACTCACACAATGACAGTGAAGAATCTTATTTTTGCTAAATTTTGAGACTGGCCTTGCCTGGCTCTCTATTCATGTTAGAGAAAAAGTCAAAGAACATTATTTTTCTATTAAAGCAAAGGTTTATACATTAACTCTGAACTTCAGGACACCACACAGAGCTGAAGATAGAAGTTGGAGTGACAGTGACACAGAAATGAAATGAATTGAAATTGCCACTGACAATAAAGCAGGAAGCAGTGCAGGCAGTAAAGTCTTGTCCCTGAAAATCTTACAGCATTGCTGATGCTGGAGGGAACAGTAATTTAAGACAGTTATGGACTTTAAAAAAAAAGCAATAATGGTGAAGTCAGACCCAGTCTGTACGGGAAGATATTATTTGGTTTAAGACTGTGCAGAATGCATTTATGACTTTGGTTAAAAAAAATAAAAGAGAGAGAGAGGCTGACCCTGATGCAGTGAAAATTTGAAATGGGATTAGAGGTCCTTGTTCTTGGATTGTTGCTAAAAACAGGGGAGCAACAGTAAAAGAATGTCCTGGCACTAAATAGGCATATGTGTGTGCAGTTCCATCCACTCAAGGCTTAGAATCAGCAGACACTCATATTTTAGGGCTATATTTGAAAAGCTCTAAAAAGAAATGGCACTCTGAGAGAATATATACATATGTTCCTGGTTTCACTGAGGGAGGTGACCTCTTCCATCTGGGAAACCTTGCATTATACAGGCATCTGGTTGTAGAATAAAGAACCTGGATAGACCCAGAGGGTTTTATGCTAAGTGAAACAAATTAGAGAAAAACAAATAATGTATGTCTTTTATATATAGAAAGGCAAAAATTTGCTTATGTAAGGAATCTAAAAAAACAAACAAAAAAAATAAGAACAAACATAACAAAACAGAAGCAGTTATGGATACAGAGAATAAACAGGTGGTTGCAAGAAGGGAGGGGATGGGTAGAGGTGAGAAATAGATGAGTGAGATTAAGAGGTAACAACTTTCAGTTGCAAAATAAATGCTGCGGGTATGAAATGTACAATGTAGGGAATACAGTCAGTAACTGGTGACATATCTTATTAGACTTATCATGGTAATCATTTTGAAGTGTGTGTGCTGGGCCATGCTTAGTCGTTCAGTCATGTCCGACTCTTTGTGACCCCGTGGATTGTAGCCCGCCAGGCTCCTCTGTCCATGGGGATTCTCCAGGCAAGAATATTGGAGTGGGATGCCATGCCCTCTGCCAGGGGATCTTCCCAACCCAGGGATCGAACCCAGGTTTCCTGCATTGCAGACGGATTCTTTACCGTCTGAGCCACCAGGGAAGACCTTGAAGTGTATAAATATATTGAATCACTGTGTTGTGTAGCAGGAACTAACATAGTTTTGTAGGTCAGTTATACTTCAAAAGCAATCTCACAGGAAAAGAGATCAGATTTGTAGTTAGGGGAGGGGGAGTGTGGGTGGGAAGGAGATTTGGATGAAGGAGTCAAAAGGTACAAACTTCCAGTTATGATAAATAAGTACTAGGGATGTAATGTACATGATAAATAAAATTAACCCTGCTGTATGGTACATATGAAAGTTGCTAAGAGAGTAAATCCTAAGTGTTATCACAAGGAATTTTCTTCTGTTTCTTTAATTTGGTATCTGTATGAGATGATGAATATTCACTAATATTATTGTGGTAGACATTTCATAATGTATGTGAATCAAATCATTATGCTGCACACCTTTAACCTGCACAATTATTGTGTGCTAAGTCACGTTTGACTGTTTTGTGACCCTGTGGACTGTAGCCCACCAGATTCCTCTGTTCATAGGATTCTCCAAATAAGAATACTGGAATTGGTTGGCATGCCCTTCTCCAGGTGATCTTCCTGACCCAGAGATTAAACTCAGGTCTCCCACACTGCAGGAAGATTCTTTACCATCTGAGCCACAAGGCTTTCCTTGGAGATCAGATGGTACAATGGTATATGTCAATTATACCTCAATAAACCTGGAAAAAAAATTAAGATATCAAGACATCATGTGTGCATCCAGGTCTTGCCTCTGCCCCTTACTGTCTGTGTTATTCTGGGTGTGTTATATTCTTTCTCTGATTTTTAATTTACCATTTATGAGGTCTTGGACAAAATTGCAAAGGAAGCAAAATGTGCATCTTCCTAGTTTCCAAATGAAAACCTTATACACTTGATTCTTCTTTCCTCTGTTATCCAGAGAACCAGCTCAGAACAGAGGTGAAATGAGAGGATGGTGAAGTGAATGGGGCAAAGATTATGGCATGTAGGCTCAGGGTCTTGGGTGTATAGAAATGCAAGAACTATTGTATAGTTTGAGACATGAAAAAATAATTTTGGTTCTAACTTCAGCTCAGCCCAGCTTACCTGGAGTTACTATATCACACATTTATTGTGAAGTGAGCATATTTTAATATGTTTGTATTATGTCCATTATATGCCTAGAATCTTAGAATATCTTAAAAGGGTCTGGTGAGGATGGTAAAGAAAGACTTATTCAGTACAGCTAAACCAGCATTTGGGAGCTAAGTTAGCAAAGAAAATGGACACAAATGTTCAGCTAGAACAAGATGTGTGTATGAGTGTGTGTGTGTGTGTGATGAGGGATGAAGTTAGCAAGCACGACTCAGCAGTAGCTGGAGGACATTTTCAAAATTAACATATTTCTGTCCTTTTGCAGAACATACAGTGAAATGTGGGGCGTAACATTCCAGGCTATGACAGTTTCTGCTTCTCGGTGTGTTCCCAGCTTCAGCAAAGGTCCTAGCTAGGTTCTTCTGTCCATGAAATTCTCCAGGCAAGAATACTGGAGTGGGTTGCCGTTTCCTTCTCCAGGCGATCTTCCTGACCCAGGGATCAAATCTGGATCTCCTGCATTGCAGTCAGATTCTTTACCGTCTGAGCCACCAAGGAAGCCCCAGCGTATATTAGGCACTCAATAAATATAGAGCAAATAAATGAAAGAGCTATCTAAGTCAGGGAGTACCCACTGATGCCAGATGAAGGCAAGGGGAGGATAGTATTGGAGTGTCTTGAATCAGGCACTAGACAATGACTGGACTGAAAGTTACCCTGACTTAGGTGATGCAGCAGAAGAAATCAAATTTCTGCAAGGGATGCTAAATAATAATAATATCATCAGTAATGAAATGAGTTTACTGTCTTCCAGGTGTTATAGAACATGGATATTCATTATCACATTAGCATTCTACTGTAGCCACTATCACCATTGCTCTTTTATGGACAGAGACAAAGAAGTTACTTTTTTAAACCTAATTCCAGTATTTGGCCAGACTGAGACTGAAACTCAAGGTGTTCAAGCTTCAGAACCTAGAACTCTTAATGACTACACTGTAGGAATCCTCAAGGGACCCAGCAAGAGGAACACAGCCCTGATATGAAGGAGCACAGGTGGAGTCCTGGCTATTAAGGCAGGAAATTGATCTGAAGGGATGATAACAGAAACCAGTTTCCTTGAAGAAGAGGCTAAGGTGGAGGTTAAGACATGGGAGCAAGAAAGGAGCCTGGTTTCTTGACCTGGGGCATAGGACCTAGGATGAGCTAGAGCAGGACTGGGGTAGTTCCAAAGTTCAGACTGGAGGTCCTAGGTTGGAGAATAGAGTCACCAGTTAAAGAGATAAAGGAGCACTGTATCTCACAGTCCATGGAATGTAGCCTGCCAGGCTTCTCTGTCAGTGGAATTTTCCAGGCAAGAATACTAGAGTGGGTTGCCATGTCCTCCTCCAGGAGATCTTCTCCACCCAAGGATAGATCTCACTCCTTTTATGTCTCCTGCATTGGCAGGTGGGTTCTTTACCAGTAGCACCAATGACAGGCAGTCAGAGAGGGGAAAACACTAGAGTAGATTTCTCAAGGGCCAAAAAAGACAGAAGTACACTGTTTTTGAAATGCTTGGAGAACTTGCTGGTGGCCTAAAATTGAATAACCAGCTGAACCATTATTTAAAAAAAAAAAAATCAGGATGTTTTCAGACGAACAAAAATGAGTTTATTACCAACAGAGTTGGTGTACTTTACCCAAGACATTTCTAAAAGACTCTAAGAAGATGGAAATAGACCCCAGAATGAAGGTTTTTTAAACCAAAGATTAAGAAATTAAGGCCTGACGTCTAAATACAGCCTGTAGCCTGATTTTGTAAGTTCTGAGAGCTAAGAATTTTTTAAAAACAGTTTAAAAGAGAATTTTATTTATTTATTCATCTATTTTTGGCTGTGCTGAGTCTTGGTTAACGCTCAGGCTTTTTTCTAGTTGTGTGAGTAGGGACTGCTCTCTAGTTGTGGTTCTTGGCCTCCCATCTCAGTGGCTTCTCTTGTGGCATGTGGGCTATTGGGTGCTCGGGCTTCAGCAGTTGCGGCATGTGGGCTCAGCTGTTTGCTCCTGGGCCCCAGAGCATGGGCTCAGTACCGTGGTGAGCATGAGCACAGGCCTAGTTGCTCCATGGCATGTGGGATCTTCCTGAATCAGGGACTGGACCCATGTCTTCTGCACTGGCAGATGGATTCTTTACCACTGAGCAGTCAGGCAAGCCCCATTTTTTTTTTCTTCATTTTTAAAAATAGATTTATATTTATAACACTTTTAGGTTTACAGAAAAATTGAGCAGAGAGTACACAGGTCCCATGTACACTACTCTTCCCCACTTTCATTCCAGTTTCCTTTACTACTAACATCTTGCAATAGTATGTTATATATGTCAAGATTGATAAATATTGATGCATTATGTATACATACATGTATATAAACATATGTACACACACATATTAGTAGGTGCACACCTTCACAATACATGCACACCCACATGACTGATTATTCTTTGAAAATAGATCCCTGTTTATTCCTGATATGGTGGTTTCCCTTGAGGGCAGAGTTTTGTTATGCAGAACAGAAGGCTCTAAGTGTATTTCAACATTGCTACTTTTCTCTTCCTCTTTCTAGAACAAGAGGGAATTTTTCCTCAGATATGAGCTCTTGAAACTGGAACTCATGAAAGTGCAGGGGCCTCCCTATGATGGGCCTTTTCGGAGTTTTAAGCCTGAAGCTAGTCCACACTCAGCCTTCAGCAACTGATCCATTGTTCCTACCAATTACTGGCTCCAGCTCCTGGTAAGTTTTGCATGCGTGCATGTTAATTCGCTTTAGTCATGCCTGAATCTTTGCGACCCTATGGACTGTAACCCTCCATGCTCCTCTGTCCATGTGATTCTCCAGGCAAGAATAATGGAGTGGGTTGCCATATGCTCTTCCAGGGAATCTTCCCCACCCAGGGATTGAATCTGCATCTCTTATATTTCCTGTGGGCAGATTCTTTACCACTAGCATCACCTGGGAAGCCCATAAGCAGTGTGGTGAAAGTGAAAGTGAAGTCGCTCAGTCGTGTCCAACTCTTTGCAACCCCATGGACTGTAGCCCACCAGGCTCCTCCGTCCATGGATTCTCCAGGCAAGAGTACTGAAGTGGGTTGCCATGTCCTTCTCCAGGGGATCTTCCCGACCCAGGGATCAAACCCAGGTCTCCCGCACTGCGGGCAGACGCTTTAACCTCTGAGCCACAAGGGAAGCCCTAAGCAGTGCTGTATAAAGCCACTAATATTATACATGAGGACTAGTTACAAAAGATAGTTTTATCTTACCTAAATGCTTACAACTTTCTCACCATTGGTGGAGGAAAATAGTATGTAAAAATTCCTGATGGATTCAAAAGCAAGCAGGAATGGTAAAAAATAAAATGAAGCAAAAAAAAGCAGAATAAATACAAAGTAGAAGAACTAATTCAAAATATACTAGTGATCACAATAAATGTCAGTAGAGTAAACATACAAGTCAAAATAAGAATGTTTTCAAATTAGGATAAATAACAAAATCTCTCTATATATACTTTTTTCAAAACACAACCTTGAACATTTTAGATACATAATAATGAAAAATTAAAGGATAAATATTAGGCAAATGCTGAACAAGGTAATCTGGCCTACAAAGTAATCTGGCCAAACAAAGTAAATATATCCACCTCTCTCTCTCTTTATTAGACAAAATTGAATTCAAAGTAAAAATATGTTTGGGAGATAAAGAATGTTAATGTTTAATAATAGGTAAGATTCTTACAGAAAGATAGAGAAAAATCTAAATTTATAAGCACCCAATTCTGTAATATTTATATATATTTTAATGCATATATAGCAAAACTGACAGAATTTTAAAGAGAAATTCATACATGAACATTCATAATAGGAAGTTTTAAACTCTCATAATGTTTGATAGAGACAGCAAACAGAAACATTGAGGATTTGAACAACAAAATTAGCAAGTCTGACGTAATGAGAATATCTACAGCTCTGTAAAAGGGAGGGACAAATCTGACTCCATATTAAATTTGTTTCTTTTACCTTAACTTTTGTATTCTATTGCTTTACTACAAATTAATCACTAAAGGGATGTGGCTTATACAAAGTATACATACAAGCCCATCTCTAGGAACCCTGCCTCCCATGCCTGAACTAAAATACCTCTGTTCATCTCACAAGAAACATCCTGACCAGGCCCACATATGAATGGCTGTAGGAAAGAAGCAATTACATATCTCTTCCAGTGTCTGGGTAAAACCAAGAAATGTTTGCAATGACTTATTGCCTTTTTTATGTTACATCCCCATCTCCCCACTCTTTGTTCTATGAAAGAAACTAGCATACAAACTTCAGCAAGATGGTTCTTTGGGACACCAGTCTACCATCTTATTGGTTTGCTAGGTTTCTGAATAAGGTTGTAATTTCTTGACCCAACAACTCATCTCTCCATTTATTGACCTGTTGTTTGGTGAGCAATACAAGCTTGGACTGAGTAGCAGCCCTATATGCCATAATTAGAGAGTGTACATTTTTCAAAACTATGCACAGAACATTAATAAGAAATTTCTGCATTCTACATAATTAAGCAGGCTCTTGAAAAAAAATCAAAGAATCATTGTCAAACAGGTGATATTTTCTGTATAAAATGTATTTACTTTAAAAACCATTAAAATGCTAATTTGGACGGAGGTTCATGGCATTGTACAGGAGACAGGAATCAAGACCATCCCCAAGAAAAAGAAATGCAAAAAAGCAAAATGGCTGTCTGAGAAGGCCTTACAAATAGCTGTGAAAAGAAGGGAAGTGAAAAGCAAAGGAGAAAAGGAAAGATATACCCATTTGAATGCAGAGTTCCAAAGAATAGCAAAAAGAGATAAGAAAGCCTTCCTCAGCGATCAGTGCAAAGAAATAGAGGAAAATAATAGAATGGGAAAAACTAGAGCTCTCTTCAAGAAAATTAGAGATAGCAAGGGAACATTTCATGCAAAGATGGGCTCAATAAAGGACAGAAACGGTATGGACCTAAGACCTAAGAAGAGGTGGCAAGAATACACAGAAGAACTGTACAAAAAAGATCTTCACCACCCAGATAATCACAATGGTGTGATAACTCACCAGGAGCCAGACATCCTGGAATGTGGACTCAAGTGGGCCTTAGGAAGCATCACTGCAAACAAAGCTAGTGGATGTGATGGAATTCCAGTTGAGCTATTTCAAATCCTGAAAGATGATGCTGTGAAAGTGCTGCACTCAATATGCCAGCAAATTTGGAAAACTCAGCAGTGGCCACAGGACTGGAAAATGTCCATTTTCATTCCAATCCCTAAGAAAGGTAATCCCAAAGAATGCTCAAACTACCGCACAATTGCACTCATCTCACACGCTAGTAAAATAATGCTTAAAATTCTCCAAGGCAGGCTTCAGCAATAGGTGAACCATGAACTTCCAGATGTTCAAGCTGGTTTTAGCAAAGGCAGAGGAACCAGAGATCAAATTGCCAACATCTGCTGGATCATCAAAAAAGCAAGATAGTTCCAGAAAAATACCTATTTCTGCTTTATTGACTATGCCAAAGCCTTTGACTGTGTGGATCACAATAAACTGTGGAAAATTCTGAAACAGATAGGAGTTCCTGACCACCTGACCTGCCTCTTGAGAAACCTGTATGAAGGTCAGGAAGCAACAATTAGAACTGGGCATGGAAAAACAGACTGGTTCCAAGTAAGAAAAGGAGTAGGTCAAGGCTGTATATTGTCCCCCTGCTTATTTAACTTATATGCAGAGTACATCATGAGAAATGCTGGGCTGGATGAAGCACAAGCTGGAATCAAGATTGCTGGGAGAAATATCAGTAACCTCAGATATGAGATGACACCACCCTTATGGCAGAAAGTGAAGAAGAGCTAAAGAGCCTCTTGATGAAAGTGAAAGAAGAGAGTGAAAATGTTGGCTTAAAGCTCAACATTCAGAAAACTAGCATCATAGCATCCAGTCCCATCACTTCATGGCAAATAGATGGGGAAACATTGGAAACAGTGGCTGACTTTATTTTTCTGGGCTCCAAAATCACTGCAGATGGTGATTGCAGCCATGAAATTAAAAGACACTTACTCCTTGGAAGGAAAGTTATGACCAACCTAGACAGCATATTAAAAAGCAGAGACATTACTTTGTCAACAAAGGTCCATCTAGTCAAGGCTAGGGTTTTTCCAGTGGTCATGTATGGATGTAAGATTTGGACTATAAAGAAAGCTGAGTGCCGAAGAATTGATGCTTTTGAACTGTGGTGTTGGAGAAGACTCTTGAGAGTCCCTTGGACTGCAAAGAGACCCAACCAGTCCATCCTAAAGGAGATCAGTCCTGGGTGTTCATTGGAAGGACTGATGTTGAAGCTGAAACTCCAATACTTTGGCCACCCGATGTGAAGAGCTGACTCGTTTGAAAAGACCCTGATGCTGGGAAAGATTGAGGGTAGGAGGAGAAGGGGATGACAGAGGATGAGATGGTTGGATGGCATCACCGACTCAATGGTCACGGGTTTGGGTGGACTCTGGGAGATGATGATGGAGGCCTGGCGTGCTGTGGTTCATGGGGTCACAAAGAGTCAGACACGATTGAGTGACTGAACTGAACTGAACTGAACTTGAAAATTATAATAAAAGACCCTTTCAAATAATTTTTGGTTCTAAACAGGAATAATGATGAACATTAGAAAATATTTAGAATTAAAAATTGATGAATATATCTAAAAGTTAGGAGATGTAGGAAAAGCATTACTTAAAATAATTTTAACACTCTTATTTGATGTTGTTGTTCAGTTGTAAGTTGTGTCCAACTCTTTGTGACCCCATGAACTGAAGTATGCCAGGCTTCCCTGTCCTTCACCACCCCCTGGAGTTTGCTCAGACTCATATCTATTGAGTCAGTGATGCCATTCAATGATCTCATGATTTGCTGCTCCTTTCTCCTCCTGCCTTCAACATTCTTATTACTTATAAAGTTTGAAAATTGATGACTTAAGTATTCAACTCAAAGCAGTTAGAAAAAGAACAGTAGAATAAAATGAAAGGAAGTTGGAAGAATGAAATAATAAGAGGAGAAATTAATTGAATAGAAACAAAGATAAAATAGAGAGGATCCACAGAGCCAAACACTCATTATTTGAAAAATCTAATAAAATAGACACCTTCTGGCAAGATTGAGCAAGAAAAAAAGAGAGAGAATCCATCAAAGAAACACATGAGCAGAGAAAAAGTCATAACCATGTAAACAGAAAGAGAAGATATTTTTAAAAAGATCTTATGTCATTAAGTTTGAAAACTTAAGACAAAATGTTCAATTTTCTAGAGAAATGTAACTAACCAATAGTGATTCAGAAGAATAAAATCCTGACTAATCTTCAGTGATCAAAGAAAATGAAACAATAGTTATTATCTAAGCCTCACCCTCTCCACCCCTACCAAAACTGGATATACGAGACAGTGAAATAAAAAATTCCAATCAAAATCTTGTTTTTTTTAACCTACACAAAACTTGACAAGATGACTATAAAACATGTATATGGAAATCCCAAAAATGAAAATATCCACAATAATTTAGAAGAAGTACAATACAAGGAGATCTCCTTCCATATAAAAATACTTAGTATAAGCTATAAAGCTATAAACAATAATGGCAGTATGCATTGTTCTGGGAAAGATATATGCACCAATGGAATTGAGCAGAGACTTGAAATAGATCAGTGTTTGAATGTAAAGCTTATATATGGCAGAGGAACCAATGCTTACCAGTGGAAGACAGGCTATTGATTAAATAGTATTCAGACATTTTATTATTAATATAGCAAAAAAAAAAAAGGTCTCTAACAAAAGACCATAATTAATTTTGTGTGGATTACAGATCTAAATATAATGATAGCAACAGTTTAAAATGTATGGAGGAACTGTGAGACACTATCTTTATAATTTCAAAAGAGGAAATTGGGAGGGCTATAGTAAACAAAGAGTCTTTGATTTTTTTAGTGACTGAGTCCTTTCCAGGAAATAGGAGAAGTCTACTTTTTGTACCTGGCTAGGATCTTAAGTCAAGAGATCTCTCTTTTGGTCTCCCAACTCTACTGAATTGAAGTTTCTGTTCATTCATTTTTTATATATGATTTCTAACCTTGTTTAAAGTATGCTAAGCTAAGCTATGATATTTCTTACACTAGGTGTATTACATGCATTTCAACTTTGATATTGTCAATGTATGATGCATGGGATGTAACCCCATCACAAAATAAGGTATATTTATTAATCTTGTCACAGTGATTGGAGTAGTTGTTGTTGTTTAGTCGTTAAGTTATGTTTGACTATTTTGTGATCCCAATGACTAAAGCCCTCTGATTTCCAAGGCAAGAATACTGGAGTTGGTTGCCATTTCCTTCTCCAAAAGATCTTCTTGACGCAGGGATTGAACCCACATCTCTGACATTGTCAGGCAGGTTCTTTATCACCTAGCCACAAGGGAATCCAATAAGTGTTGGGGCCAGTGAAAGGAAACTGATGTACAACAGCTACTGTAAGAGGATTCTCGCTTCCCTGAGGATGAAGATAGGACATCTAGAACTGCTGCAAACGTTCTGCTGAAACTATCAGAACCTCGAACTCCCAGAGGGCGACCAGGGCGGAGTGGGGATGCAGTCATCAGAGGGCCAGAACAGAGAGGACCTGAGAAAGAAGGTCCTTGGAGAGTTCGTTTGAAGTGTGAGATCGAGACTTACTCTCACTGTTCAGTTTCTTAAGTCAGTAATACTCTTTGTTGTTTAAATAATTTTGAGTTTGGAGGCTTTTATTTTCACCTGTTACTGAAACATTTCTACAACAAATACTGCATAGATATTTTGACCTGAGAGACTGAAGAGAGAAAACTATCTTGACTATTATTCAAACATTCTTTGGTTTCAAGGGACAGAAAGATACAATTGCAGAATGAGAATTATCAGACAGATCTGTAGAAATGGAACCAAACTACTAGGGAAAAAAAACAAAAACAAAAACAAAAAAACCTTTTCACCTTACTCAATGGGACCTCCAGTTTCTGTCGGTCTCTGTTTCTTGCTTGCACGTAAACTCATCTCATGTCTCTTGACAGGCCTATTTCATCTTTAGTACTTAAATTCAATAGATTTAGTTGTATACTGTGATCCATCTTTCTCCAAACCCTCCTCTACAAACAACTTCTTCTCCAGTGTTCTCTTTCTTGTTGTTGAATCCACTGTCCATCTTGTTTACTAAGCAGAAAACTTAAAAGTCATTTTCCTCACCTTTCCCTTATCTTTAAGTAACCGACATTCAATACATTATGAAGTCCTATGATTCCTGCCTCCAAAATAATTGTCAAGTTAATTTGTTTCTATGTCATTACTACCAGTACTTCAGTCCAACACTTATCATCTTGAGTCTTATCTGTTGCAATTGCTTCCTTTCCATTCTAATTTCCTGTCTTTGTACTCTCCAATCCATTTTCCACATTGTTGCTGTTCTTCAGTCGCTCAGTCATATCCAACACTGCAATTCCATGAACTGCAACATGCCAGGCTCCCCTGTCCTTTACTATCTGCTGGAGTTTGCTCAAACTCATGTCCATTGAGTTGATGTTGCTATCCAAACATCTCATCCTCAGTTGTCCCCTTCTCCTGCCCTCAGTCTTTCCCAACATCAGGGTCTTTTCCAGTGAGTCAGCTCTTCTCATCAGGTTGCCAAAGTATAGGAGCTTGAGCTTCAGCTTCAGTATCAGTCCTTCCAATGAATATTCAGGATTGACTTCATTTAGGATTGCCTGGTCTGATCTCTTTGCAGTCCAAGGGACTCTCAAGAGTCTTCTCCAGCACCACAGCCCAAAAGCATCAGTTCTTCGGTCCTCAGCCTTCTTTATGGTCCAACTCTCACATCCATAGCTACTGGAAAAACCATAGCTTTGACTATACAGACCTTTGTTGGCAAAGTGATGTCTCTGCTTTTTAATATGCTGTATAAGTTTGTCATAGCTTTTCTTCCAAAGAGCAAGCATCTTTTAATTTTGTGGCTGCAGTCCAGTGATATTGGAGCCCAAGAAAACAAAGTGTGTCACTGTTTCCATTTTCTCCCATCTCTTTGCCATGAAGAGATGGAACAAGATACCATGATCTTTGAATTTAAGCCAGCTTTCTCACTTTCCTTTCTCCTTCATATAGAGGCTCTTTGGTTCCTCTTCACTTTCTGCCATTAGGGTGGTGGCATCTGCATCTGAATATCTGAAGTTATTGATACTCCTCCTGTCAATCTTCATTCCAGCTTGAGCTTCATCCAGCTCAGCAGTTTTCATGATGTACCCTGCATAGAAGTTAAATAAGCAGGGTCACAATGTATAGCCTTGATGTACTCCTTGCCCAGTTTTGACCCATTCCGTTGTTCAAATTTCCAGTTTGTTGTGATCCACACAAAGTCTTTGGTGTAGTCAATGAAGCAGAGTAGATGTTTTTCTGGAATTCCCTTGCTTTTTCCATGATACAGAGGAAGCTGGCAATTTGATCTTTGGTACCTCTGCCTTTTCTAAATCCAACCTGTCATTTGGAAATTTTTGGTTCATGTACTGTTGAAGCTTAGCTTAAAGGATTTTGAGCATTGCTTTGCTATCTTGCGAAATTAGTGCAACTGTGCAGTAGTTGGAACATTCTTTGGCACTGCCCTTCTTTAGGATTGGGGTGAAAACTGATATTTTCCAGTCCTGTGGCCACTGCTGAGTTTTCCAAATTTGCTGGCATATTGAGTGCAGCACTTTCACAGCATCATCTTTTAGAATTTGAAATAGCTCAGATGGAATTCCATCACCTCCACTAGTAGTTTTATTTGAGTAATGCTTCTGAAGGCCCACTTAGCTTCACACTCCAGCATGTCTGGCTCTAGGTGAGTGACCATACCATCATGGTTATCTGGGTCATTAAGACCTTTTTTTGTATAGTTCGTCTGTGTATTCTTGCCACACTCTCTTTTGCTTGTTAGGTCCTTGCTATTTCTGTCCATTATTGTGCCCATCTTTGCATGAAATATTTCCTTGGTATCTATAATTTTCTTGAAAAGATCTCTAGTCTTCCCCATTCTATTGTTTCCTTCATTTCTTTGCATTGTTTACTTAGGAAGGCTTTCTTATCTCTCCTTGCCATTCTTTGGAACTTTGCATTCAGTTGGGTTTATCTTTCCCTTTCTCCTTTGCCTTTAGCTTCTCTTCTTTTCTCAGCTATTTGTAAGGCCTCCTCAGACAACCATTTTGCCTTCTTGCATTTCTTTTTCTTGCTGCAATTGCTACAGTGAGTTGGCTCTTAAAGACCCTTCTCTGTTTTCTGGATGAGATATGCCCACAGTCTCATTTAACAGTATAAACATTGACTCTTGAAACCATCAGTGTTCTGCAATGCTATTGGACCACATTTGGCCCAGCATGCTTGATAGAAAATGGCCCCCACTGTTGTTTCAGGATTCATGACTTCTTCCTCCAGCAGTACAGCTTGCTGCTTCATGTGGCACATAAAAGGAACATTATTATCTTTTGTCCAGCCACCAACAGGGTGAAGGAGAAAGACAAGGAATCTGTAGGCCCTCTCTAGAAGTTGCTTTTGAGTACCCCACATTAAAAGAGCATGTCCATTGTACACTAGGTTTTGTAATTAAATACAAAGACAGTATCAGCATTCATGTCTTTAAACATCCGCTTTAGCTCAGTAAGAGTGGAATACTGATCAAGATCATTCATTCCAAAAAATTTGGTCAAAGACTTGAAGGTCTCCTTCTATCAGCCAATCTCCTTTCTCTAAAACAATCTTGATGTAGCAGTGGTCCTGAATGCTGTTCCTTCCTGTCTAACACAGTGCTCTTTTTTCCTGTGTTAAAAAAAAAAAGCTCAGTATTGTAAAGAAGAGCCAAACAGTGACCCTTCTACATCAGAGGAAATGCTGTCCAGATGTCCAGCATTTATCTTCTTGAGTAGCTGTCAGAACTACAGGCACTGACAAATTAAAATGACACCCCCATCCAGAAGACAATCAAAATGAAAGCATTGCAAGTTCTGCTTCTCTCTCATAAAACCATTCAACGGGCTGGGCCAACCTTCTGCCAAAACCTATAGTCACTGCATATCCACTTTATTAATTTTTAAAGCTGTAATTTTTGTCCATATGTTTTTGCCAAATGAAGTTTATATTCTGGCACACACAGGATGTCACAGGTACAACACCCTGTTCCCAGAGAAGTTCCATAACTCTTACTGCACACAATCATTTCTATAATGTCTATTTTTAGCATCAGTTCAGGGGCCTTTGATTTTTTATATTCAGGACTGATTCCAATGAAATCTTTAATTCTCTAGCCTGTGCTTTTTGTTAGAGTCCTTTAATAGCTCTGTTCATAAACATACAGGGAAGCATCAACAAATACTTCAGAAAAAAAAAAAAAAGGCAAACACACCCTCAGGAATTTGCCATGCAGTTTGGTGATCTTGAGTATGGTTGCTGTTGTTGTTCAGTTGCTAAGTTGTGTTTGACTCTTTGCTATCTTATGGACTGTAGTTCACCAGGTTCCCCTGTCTCACTATCTCCTGAAGTCCGCCCAAATCCATGTCCATTGAGTTGGTAATGCTATACAGCCATCTAATCCGCTGCCACCCCCTTCTCCTTTTGCCTTCAATCTTTCCCAGCATCAGGGTCTTTTCCAGTGAGTCAGCTCTTGGCATCAGGTGGTCCAAGTATAGAGCTTCAGCTTCAGCATCAGTCCTTCTAGTGAATGTTCAGAGTTGATTTCCTTTAGGATTGGCTTACTTGATCTTCTTCTTGTCCAAGGGACTCTAGAGTCTTCTCTAGCACTACAATTGAAAAGTATCAATTCTTCAGCTCTCATCCTTCTGTATGGTCCAACTGTCATATTGGTACATGGCTACTGGAAAAACCATAGCTTTGAATATACAGATCTTTGTTGGCAAAGTGATGTCTCTACTTTTTAATATGCTGTCTAGGTTTGTCATAGCTTTCCTTCCAAGGAGCAAGTGTCTTTTAATTTCGTGACTGCAGTCACAATGTGCAGTGATTTTGGAGCCCAAGATCTCGAGTATAAGGTAATATAAAACATGTGATGCATACTAAGCCAGCACCTGTAAATAGCTTAGTAACTTCTGCAACTCATCAAACATTCTCATCTCTGTTCAAGACTAAAGCCAAGGTTTTTATTGAGACCTTGATGAATGTTGTCACCATCCAAAGTGTAGCATGATATCCTGGCAAGCCAAGTACTCCTCCAAAACCATACCCACTGTGGTCTTTCATGCTCCAGATAAACCTGTCAGTGAAACTCTGCAACCACAAAAGCCTCCTCTGGTTTCTACCACCTGGCCCTTGTTTCTGTCAATGTAGTGAGCTTGATAGGTGTCTTTATTTGCCCCCTGCCTCTCCCAGTTCTGCATGTTATTGCTCAATATTGCTTTCTTATACAGGTTCCCAAGGTAGTAGAGGTTCTCCATGGCTGTAGAGAGTACAGGGTGCAAGGGTTCTCAGCCCCTAGACTGTAGAAGGAAGAGGGGAGGTCTGTGGGGGCAGGGCAGAGCCAGAATGTATGCTCTGACTTCTGCACTTTGTGCTCTAGATTCTAGTTGTGTGATCTGTTGGCTGCACTTCTGATGTGGATCAGGGAAGCACGTGGGACATGGGACTTTTCTTTTCTTTTGATATCTTTGACTGATTTTGGTATCTGGGTAACACTGACCCAATAGAATGAGTTCCTTCTCCCTTTATTTTTTGGAAAAGTTTGTGAAGGGTTGCTATTAATTCCTATTTAAGTCTTTGATAAAATTCACCTGTTAAGTTGTCTAATTCTGAGCTTTGCTTTGTGGGAAGTCTTTAAATTACTATTTCATTCTTTTTGTTATAGGTCTACTCAAATTTTCTATTTTTTTTCTTGAGTCAGTTTTGGTAACTTGTATTTCTAGGAATTTTTCCCTCTAAACTGTCTAATTTGTTGGCATACAATTGTTTACAGTATTTCCATATGATATTTTTATTTTTGCAAGTTTGGTAACAGTACTACCTTTTAATTACTATCCCAAAAAGGTAATCATTATCATGCCTTGTATGGTAAATGCTTTCTTAAACTTGTATTCCTAAACACTATAGTTTTAAGTGTCTTCTGAATTTCACACACATGAAATCATACAGAATATGTTCTTGGCGTCTGTTGTTCAATTTTATGTTTGTAAATTTATCCTGGTACTTACAATTTGTTCATCTCATTGCTGTGTACTATTCTATCGAATGAATACAGACACACCTTGTTTCACTGTATTACAGTTTTTAGATATTAACAGTCTGTGACAACCCTGTGTCTAGCAAGTCTATGGGTGTTGTTTTTCCAAAAGTATTTGCTCGCTTCATGTCTCTGTCACATTTTGGTAATTCTCACAATATTGCACATCCTCCACCGGCAAAAATATTTTCAACTTGCTGAAGGCTCATGATGGTTTTCATGTTTTAGCAATGAGTCATTTTTAAATTAAGGTTTATATATATATATATATATATATATATATATATATATATATATATTAGACAAATGCTATCATATGCTTAATAAACTATGCATGTGTACATGCCAAGTTGCTTCAGTTGTGTCTGACTCTTTGCAACGCTATGGACTGTAACCCACCAGGCTCCTCTCTCCGTGGGATTTCCCAGGCAAGAGCACTGGAGCAGGTTGCCATCCCCTTCTCCAGGGGAGCTTCCCAACCCAGGGATTGACCCACGTCTCTTACGTCTCCTGCATTGGCAAGTGGGTTCTTTACCACTATCGCCACCTAGGAAGTCCCGTGTTTACACTATACTATAGTCCATTAGGGCTTCCCAGGTGATGCTATCGGTAAAGAACCCACTTGCCAATGCAAGAGACATAAGAGACATGGGTTCAATCCCTGGAGAAGAGAATGGCAACCCACTCTAGTATTCTTGCCTGGGAAATCTCATGGGCACAAGAGCCTGGCAGGTGACCGTCTATGGGGTCTCAAAGAATCAGACACGACTGAGTACATATATACCTTACACATAATATACTGTACATATCAAGTGATTTTGAGTCTCTTAATAAGAAGTTGCACTTTGTATTAATCCCTTTAGTATTTCTTTCTCTCTCTTTTTCTTTTCACTACAATAAAAACAGTATTCCATTATTACCTGTCATATAGGTTCAACGCTATTACCTTTAGGAGGTCGAAGTGTGACATAGGAGATATTGATCTAGGAAAAATAGATAAGAGGCATATAATTATTTACTAACAACCCACCCAAGAGCTATGGATGATACACAAAAGCTAAGATATACAAGCCATTAATATATATACTATGTATATACATACCATGTAGAAAACTCACTAGCTCTACTTTCTGTATCAGGAAATGTATAATTTTCCTTACTATAAACTCAGTACATGAATTAGAGTATATGAGGGGAATTACCACACCTTTGATATTTCTATTTATCTCCATGATACATGTATGTGGTAATGTCCTTTGGCATTTTTATCAGGTGTTTGGATGAAGCTGGATTCAAATGAACAAATAAATAAATCCAAATAAGTTATTTTGAATGTCACTGTTGTAAATATATATGTATATATGTGTATACATATATTATACTATATACATATATAGTCATACATATAGTCTCATACATATAATGCTACTCATACATTTTAAAAATTGGTTGCTAAAATTTTTATGAAGTAGTATAAAATATAAACAAATAAAATATTAGTAAAATAAATGCAGACAATATCAAAATAAAATAATATTAGATATAAACAAATCTTAATTCCAAAGGCCATCTTCATATTCTCTCAAGATTCAGCAGCTTAATTTTAGTAGTTCTATATCTTATGAGCTCAAATTGTTAGTACTTAGACATGACAATAAAAATAGTGATTTCATTCATAGATATAAACTGGATCCTTCATCTATCCATTTTGAAATTATTCAGGCCTAATATACGCATAGCAACAATATATTAGGTATTTAATCAGGGAAGACAAGAGTTGGATTTACAAAAAGGATATAAATAGAAGTCTCACTCTGAGAAATTATAACAAATTCAACATTGATTAAACATTACGGACAAATGCAAGGTAATATGAGAAGCAATAAAACACACACACACACAAATCCATGAACAACAATAATCATTGAATAGGGACTTATTTTATCTCAGGAACTCTAAATGTTTCATCTGTATCATCTCTAATCCTCAGGGAGACACTGTAACGTAAGAGTTCTTTCCATTTCAGTTACAAGGAAATTAAGTCACAAGGAAGTGAACTAACTAGCCCAGTGTTACACAGGATTAGTGATTCTGGATTTAATCTCTAATCATCCAAGCTTCAAGGTCTGCAGAGGTCCTCCCTGGGTGATGCTTCTTACCTAGTGCAAGGCAACAAACACATCATTAAAAATGACACATCTAAGACTTGGGAATGGATCACTTTCCAGACGTCAATTTAGGATTGAGTTGTTCTTTGTTTCTAAGATGAGAGTAGCCTTCCTAGAAGAGGTAAGGTGAACTGCACTTTAAAGACAGTTTTGGATGTGGAATGGAGTTGATGAAGGAAGACATTCCCAGAGCAGGCCATAAAGACACTAAGCAATGTGAGAAAAGGGAAGTTAAAAGCCAAGACCTGTCATTAGTGTCAATACCCAGATGGTTGGGTCAAAAATGGAGAGGAACTTGGAGCAAATAAGGATAGACAGAATGGTAGAAGAACTTCTAGAGTATATGTCCTGGAAATGAGGGAGTCTGGGGTGGGGTGGGGAAGGGAGGGGATCATGGCTGTAGAGCAAGTATGTGAGGCCTAGCATCAGAAACCAAGAATCAGTAATGGAGGACTGTCCTGGGCCAAAATCAGGAATATTAATGCAAGTCACTGAGTTTTCACAGGAATCAATAATTAAGTTTAAACAGGAATCATAAAGGGAATAAAAGAATAGAACTAATATTTATTCAATATCATCAATCTTAAACATTATATTAAGAGACACTAAAGCATTATTGCACAATTGTTACATTATTTACTCCTTGCAACAAACCTTCAACCTATATATTATTATTCAGAAATGAAGGAAATCAACCTCAGAATGCTTAAGGAACTTGCAAATATGGGTATGTCTAGTGCTGAGTGAGGTCAGGGTAGGCACTCAAGTCCGTATGCTTATAATGCCCACATTTCCCCCAAATGCCAAATGTGTATTTAGCATGCAATACTCACAAGGGACTTTCTGAGCAGGGAATACAAAAATATGTCAGTTCCTGTCCTCAGAGGATATGCACATCAATCATACAGCTCAACAAAAAGATGCCAAAAGCTTACTTTTGTATTTCTCTTATCAAGTACTGAGTCACAACCTTTGTCCTTGAGTGAGAGACCGCTGACAAATATTTACTTGATCCAATCATTCAAATATTCCTACCTAAAAGAGTTCCTTTTACACACATATTCTTTAAAATGTAGTTTCCTCCATTTTGGTAGATGGCTTTATTTTCTTATTTGTAACTTCAGTGTAATCTCATTTTGGGAGGTGATCAGTTTCTGCTCTGTGACATTGTTCCAGAGGCCTCACCCTACATCCCACTGCCCCACTGTCTCCCAACATTTAGTAATAGGCCTGGGTGGGGAAGATCCCCTGGAGTAGGAAATGGTAACCTACTCCAGTATTCTTGCCTGGAGAATACAATGGGGAGAGGAGTCTGGTGGGCTACAGTCCATGGGGTCATAGAGATTTGGCCATGACTGAGTGACTAACACACGTACTTGACTCGCATATTATTTTCATTACTTTGTCTTTGGGTGTTATGTTTTCCACTGCAGTCCATTGAGTGAGCAATATAACTGGCTCCCTGTTAAAATTGTTCACTTGAAAAAACAGCTCAAAATCAATGGCAAATCTAGTGTCACCACCTTTGGAGTAAGATTGTTGTTCACAGAACTGAAAGAAAGAATGATTCTAATACATCATAAAAAAATGAAGTAACTCATCATCAGTGTAACTCTATGTTGAGTTATATTTCCACTAAGGCACGTGTCATATAGATATACTTCTAAAATAAAAAGGGAAAAGTGTAAAGTAAATTGCTTACATGAAATTCTTTGATGCTATAAAAGTAAGAATGCTTGAACCTTCATGTCTCTTTGTGGTATGGTGAATGATCTGTAAAACTTCATTATTTTCTTTCAACACAAATTCCTTTTGCTTTCATGTCCATACATTTGTTTTAGAAAATATCTTTAATTCTCTATTCAGAAATTTTGAGTGTTTGTCATATTAATATAAAATTATTGAATTTTAAAACCATCTCCAATAA
Source organism: Cervus canadensis (assembly GCF_019320065.1). Classification (NCBI taxonomy): domain Eukaryota; kingdom Metazoa; phylum Chordata; class Mammalia; order Artiodactyla; family Cervidae; genus Cervus; species Cervus canadensis. Next base: position 45,110,606 of record NC_057387.1, read on the forward strand.
CATGAAGAATATGAACTTGAAATCATTGTAGTATGATAGCAATGTTTTGCCAAAATCTGCTGGATACTAGACTATTAGGAATTAAATAAAAACAAAAACTTCAATTTTCTCCTGTATGCAATTAACTTTAAAATAAAATATAAGCTCCTTCTTTTTACTTGGTAACATTTGTCACATCTTAAGAATCTTTCTACTCAATATTGACTTGTAGCTTCATTTTACTACTCAAGGGGGTTAAGTTTCATAAGCGCACTGTGCAAAGTCTTCAAAATGTTTACACTTCTGATTTACATCCATGCCTGAAAAGACACACATATGATATACTCATTCAGAAGTGGTTCAGTTAAAAAAAAGTGGTCAGAGAAAATTGTTACTGAGCCACAAATCCATTACCTGCATTTTCCATTATTTTTTTTTAATCCCTACCATTATCTTTTCCTATCTATAATCCTCTTTCTTTCCCTTTAGCACCAGACTTCTTGAAGTGATGTTCATACTTGCTATGCTCACATATTTAGTTTAGTTAACTGTTGTGCCTTTGGACCCACATCACCTTTAATTTTCTCAAACTATGTGACAACTTTTTCCTCAAACCTTTGGGTGTATTTAACACTTTTAAGTAACATTCCCTAGTGAAACTCCTCACTCTAATTTTCTATGTTAACGCTTTCTCAGTGCTTACTATTGCCTCTGGCTTCTTAGCCTTCTTTGAATCTCCAGTTTGACTATGTGTCCTGGAAGATGTTGGCATTCTCAAGACCTGTGCCCGCGACCTTCTGCTGTCTTCTGTATGTGATTCCTGCATGAGCTCACTCTTACTCCCATATTCAATCACAGGTATTCAGTCACAATTTACATGTCAGAGACCCCAAATGTACATTCCTATGCCTGGATCACTCTGCTGAGACACAGAGCCACATGACACAATTGACATTCCTTCTCTACTTAGGCACTCCGTAACAAGTCTGAAGTCACCATGACCAGAACTCACTCCAGTAATTGTTTTTCATATAATCTCCATCATTGCTAATGTACCATGTCTTAGCTTAGATGACCTTGCAAAAATCATTTTTCATCTCTAAGTTTCCCTATATTTAAAATGAAAATAATAGTAACTTCAATGGATTTTTATAAGGATTTAAAATCAGTTATTATGCAATCCACAATAATGAATGCTAACCACCCAGAAATTACAATAGAATGAAGTAAGCACTAACACTGTCCTCATTTCATAGCAGAGGAACACAAAATACAATGAGGTTAAGTAAATTGCCCAAAGTTATCTAGCCAATTGTGCTTAAGCAGGATTTGAATGAAATCTGGGTTCAGAGCCTGACCTCTTAATTGCTCCACTACCCTGTATGATCTTATATATAAAGAACATAAGGTACAATCCTTAGCACTTACTAGATGTATCAAAATCACAGTGATGCGGAGGAGGACTTTAAATGTTCTGGAAATCTGCATTTTTAAGAGCTCTCTTGTGAATCTAATATTCAAATGGGGTTAAGAACCAACACAGTAGACTCTCAAAAATGTTTGTTCCTTTTATCCAAATGAAAATAATTGAATCAATTTGAACATTCTGAACATTTTCAGAAATGCTGTAGCCATTAAGCCTAAAGTACCTTTTAGAAGGGCTGTCTTAGAATTCATTTTTTGAAACGACAATAGAAGAGCAATAATAAAGACACACACATACATTAAAAAAAAAAAGCCCTCAGTATTCATATAACCAGAGGCATTTAATCCACACATTGTGTTTTCATTTGTATTGCATGATTTTATCCTTAGGAACAAGGGCTTTAAAAATATTAGACTTGTGTATAACCCAGAAAAATCATTCTTAAGATCATTAGGCTGCTGGGTAGATACTCCATCTGTTCTAAAAATGTTTCATTTTACCTTTCCCCATCTACCAAATCATGTGCTTTCTCTCCCAGCTATCACTTCCTCCCATTGTTTCTCAAACAATTAGAGTAGGATATTTCACCCTTCAGCATATACATGCAAAAAAAATATAATAAACCAAGTATACACAAAAGAGAAAACAATATAGTAAAATTCTGTTCTCTTTTTCATGAGTCCTATTAGTGTGTACGTGTATGTGTGTACATGTATATATCTTATATTTACCCCGGTACACAATTTATTATCCAGATTTAGCCAGATTTTTGTCATTGTTTGTAAGTTGCAAGATATGATGCTTCCTAAAACAAACCAAAAGAGAATTCATTGGAATAATTTGGGCTGTTTCAATGAAATAAATAAATGTGTATATAGATGTATATTTCCAATAGAATGGGAATTGAGGATGTTATGTGTTTGACAGTTTATCAGAAAGGCACAGAATTGAATCACTGCAACTTGGTGCCGTTTTGATTTGGTTTCAGTGTATCCAAAGAGAACCTTATCGGTTTACCTTAGTTCTAAAGACCCTCAGTTGAGCAGAGTATCTATTGATATTTCCACCAAGACTGTACCAGAGGAGGAGGGGTGAATCTTCTGAAGAAAACTGGGCACAGAGCTAACCAAACAAAAAGAAGTTGGATAAGGGACACTCCAAACTACAAATGTTCCCTCTCATTCTTGTTGCTAGTTAGAAATATCACAAGTAGTGCTGATATAAAAATGTATTATATTGATTTTGTCATCTAATGTCTTCTAATCAAGTTTCTTAAGCCTTCACTTAATATTTCCAGGTAACTTTAAATGGTATGCTTATTTGTTCTACTTATTGTGCCAGAAGTACCTGTATGGCTTTCTCCTTTATAGATAATTCTATTAGTTTTCAATGTCAATAAATGATCTCAAAACATTCTGATCAGTGTAGGGAAAGAGTTGTTTGCTTCTCAATATCTGTTCTCTTGAACACAAGATTTTCATGTCTCTTGGAAGAGTGTGTTTCTTAACCCTGCAGCCTGCTGTAATTTCAGACTAAGTTCTAGCTAAGGTGATGTGCTGCTTCTAGAATTTCTTTTTAATGAAAGAGATATGGTCCTTTCTCTGCCCTTTGTGAGCTGAAGCCATATTTTGGGCCATGAGGTTGAGGGACTCATCCTGGGGATTAAAAAAAAGCAGGACAGATACTGCCTGGGTCCCAGATGACTATGGAGCTGCCATACAAGCCATGAATTAATTACATCAAGACTTTTAAGTGACAAATACCTAACTTGTTTAAACCATCATTATTTGGGGTGTTTACTATATCTTTATATATAACCTATTTCTATACCTACATCTATATCATCTATATCTACCATGTCCCAGGTGGCTCAGTGTAAAGAATCCGCCTGCCAATGCAAGAGACACAGGAGATGCTGATTCGATCTCTGGGTTGGGAAGATCCCCTGGAATAGGAAATGGCAACCCGCTCCAGTATTCTTGCCTGGAGAATCCCAGGCAATGGACAGAGGAGCCTGGCGGGTAACAGTCCATGGGGTCACAAAGAGTTGGACATAACTTACCAACTGAACAACAACAACCCTTTTATACACATATTAGGTAGAAGACTAAGCAAGTGATATTGATTCCAAGAGCCATAATACAAAATTCAATCTACTGTCTTCATTGTCACATGTGTTGATCTGTCAGTGTGTTTTCCAGATCTGTGTGTGTGTGTCTGTGCATGACCATTTCTATTTTCTAAGCCTTGGCAAAACTATTTTGGAATCCTTGAGGACAGATTCTAGAGGTTAGGTATTAACAATTTAAAAGAGCAGTATGTTTATTCTTTAAGAATCAAATTTTAAAACACATTGTTCCTTTTATATGAAAGATCATCTTGTTGGATTTTTGTATCTAAGAGGGAAATAAAAATCTTAGGTTTTGTTCAAGAGATTTTAAATCATTGAGAGAAAAATTATTCTGTATAGCAATATTGAAGGGGTCTTCAGTCTGGGTTGAGTTACAACCATTATGTTTCATAGCAAAAGTGATTCCTAAATAAAATGTGTGTGTTCCCTAGTTTAATCAAGTTACCCTCTGGAAACTGAAGCAGAAATTGAATGCTGGGAAGAGAATCATGAAACTCAATATTCCTGTTTGGTGACAAGGAAACTCTAAAGAGGATGAGAGTGAGTTTTAAACTCAACATATTTTGATAAAGACGTGCCCTAAGGCCAAGGGCTGGCAAATGATGGTTTGCTGGTCAAATCCAGCCCAAGGCCTGTATTTTGCACAGTCCATAAGCTAAAAAATGATTTTTACATTTTTAAGTGGTTGAAGAGGAGAAAGAAGAGGCAGGAACAGAGAAAGAGGAGAATAAGAAAAAAAAAAAGCAACAGCAGCATCTCCAGGAGAGTGCTCTGTGATTTGCAATGTCTAAGATACTTATTTATTTTTTTCTTTTTCTTTCTTTTTTTGATTGGAAGATAATTGCTTTACAATGTTATGTTGGTTTCTGTCGTATAACAACATGCATCAGCCATATGTATCTACATATCCACTCCCTCTTGGGCCTCCCTTCCACGCCCCACCCCACGCCTCTGGGTATCAGAGGGGAGTCATTAGGCTGGGCTCCCTGTGTTGTATAGCAGCTTCCGATTAATAGTTTTACATATGGTAGTATACACGTGTCAGTGCTATTCTCTTGATTCCTCCTACCCTCTCCTTCCCCCATTATGTCCACAAGACCATGCTTTACGTCAGCATCTCTATTCCTGTAAATGGGTTCATCAGTACCATTTTCCTACAATCCATATATATGCATCAACATATGATATTTGTTTTCCTTTTTCTGACTTACGTCATTCTGTATAACTTTCTCTAGATTCATCCACCTCATCTCAACTGATTCAAATTCATTCCTTCTTACAGTTGTAAGATATTTATTTCCTGGTCTTTTGTAGATAAAAGTACTGATCCCTGTCTTAGACCCCAAAATCTCAACAATATGGAGTACAGTGAACTGGGGTATGGATAGTTTGTTCTTGCATACAATAGAATCAGAATGTTTGTTGAATAAAAGAATCACTGAATGAATACTATGTTTTCAATGACAATAAGGAAAATGGATTGCACGTTATTTATTTACCAGCCGACTCTACGATATGGAGTATAGGATAGTAAAAGCAGTTGGAGTGAGAAATAATTTGGAGTGGAGTTGTTTTATTTACCTTTAAAGCTATAGTATAGGGTTTATATAATCTCACCCAATAGCATTGTTTTACAATCTATATGCTGAGTGTAGAAAACTTGGATCAAATCGGCATCATTGCAAGTATAAATTCACTTGCCATTTTGCAGTGTCTGGTACATAGCATTTTTAATTAACGTGGTCAAATAGATAAATGGATACTTAACATTGTTATTGTGAACACTTATTCCAAGACCGCTGGTTCTCTTGTCTAGTAAAATAGTAACTTTGGCAGTGAGTCATTTTATGGCAAACATTTCCTTTCTCTCTTCAGCTAAAGAAATGTCTTTCTCATGTATTTTTCCCATTTCAAAAATCTGTGAGAAAGAAAACATTAAAGGACTTATAATCGACAAGAAACATAATTTTTTTGTTGCTGTGTGAGCTGCCAAAGACGATGTGACTTAAAGGAAAAATGTCAAAAGGTGGTCAAGTGCTTAAAGAAAGACCATTGGTACTGGCATTTTTCAGAGTGATAATGAGGCATGTACTGAATTTTTGTTCTTTGGTGTGATTGTATTATGAGTACTCCTTTTTTTGCAGATTTGATTTTAAGAAGTAATGTGACACAGTCCTCAGTCTCATGGGCAGGCTTTGTTCACAGACTTCTCATTTATGATAAATCTTAAATACTCATGATCCTCTTTCCCTTCCCAATAGTACCTTCCAATTTAATCTATACAGTAAAGGGAGGCTGTACCTTGAATGGAACTTAAATGATTTTTTTTTCTTCTATGACCTAAGTACATCCTAAGAGACACTTCAATCATTTTCAAGAGTTTGAGCCTAAAGGAGTACTTTCTTCCAGGTAAGGTCAAGGCAAAGAAAAAAGAAGTAACATAGTTCTCTGTTGTCCAGATCAAATCTTTGAACAGTTTCTTGTTGTCATCAAAGGACATCTCTGAATGGCAACATATAGAAAATAAGATCCATGAGACTTTGGCTAATGTTATGGAAAAAAAAAAAAAAAGATAAGGATCAAAAATTTAAAAGGGCAATCTTGGCTTAAAAAATATAGAAAATTTCTTTTTGTCTTCTGTAGCATGTGAGAAGATGTTTAAGTTATTTGGTCTATGGACATCTGGGCCACACTTGTGTGATAAGAGTTTAGCATAATAGAAGCACAACTGCCTGATGCAAATTATTTAAAAGAAGCTTTTAAAATAGTCAGTGGAATATAGCTCACTAAAGGAGAAATAAAACTGACTCTTCAAAGAAAAATTGCAGCTTTTTTAAATTTTGGCGAAGATTTGATAAGTTGAAATCTAGATAAATAAGAACTTTCAATAAAACCACTTTAGATCATTAGTGCATAGTAATAAATAAGACAGAATGAGCGTTGCTTCAGTCACTCAACAAACACTAGTTGAGCATCTATCATTAACCGAGAACTGAGCTAAGTGCTGAAATAAAGACATCACAAAAACTCAATTTCTTCTTTTAAGGAGCTAAATAGTGTAAAAATGGATATGGAAAATCTACAGATCCAGTTCTTATTTGCAAAAAATAAACTTCTTTCCCTCTCCATGGGTCTTTCAAAACAAATCGCCATTTCATTTCATTAAATTAACCAATCTGAGTATATATAGTTAATTTTATATTCATTTATTAAAGCAATGAATAGACATGTGTGGCAGCACTCAAGGCCTGGAAATAAAGATGAAGAAGACACTTCCTCTCAGAGAATGTACGATTGTTAGGTCTGTATTAATATATGCTCAAATAAGAAAATACTTAATGAAAGGTGATATCATATTACTAATGATATTACTAAGAATATCTAACACATAATGCTTGCTATGTGTTTTACATATATCATCTTATTTAATCTTTCTAACAACACTATGCCATAAGTGCACATTTTATTTCCATCTTATTAAAGAGAAAACTGAGGAAAAAGAAAATTAGATAACTTGTCCAAAGTCATGGTCGAGTCAAATGGCTCCAGATTCTATCCTATTAATTTCTATATTCACAGGAATTTAGTGGAGGAAGAAATTATTTCTGATAAGATGATAAGAAAAAAGTTTCATGGAGGAGTTATCATTAACATAGATTTATAAAAATATCTAAAATTTCATACTCCAGCTAGGAAGAACTGGTTTGTAGCAGACCACCCTCCCACTGAGAGCAAAAATAAAGCTGGATTTGATTTTAAAATTGTTGGAACACACCAGAAACCAATCAAGGCAACAAAAACTTGGAGACCCTAGATTCCAGAGAGGAGGAAAACTAGTTAAGTGTGTTATTCTTGGCAGCTTTTCTCTTTGAGTCATTTGTTAGTGCATATGCAGTGTGGGTGGAAAGGCTCAGAAGCTAAAAGCAGACAGTTGCAAAGAGGCAGAGAATTACAGTGCCGTTTGGAGATTAAAAACTGAATTCAAAGTCTAGCAAGATTTGACTACATCAAATCTTCTAGGTATTTAGTTAAGCCTTCTGGAGAAGTATACACTGGGAATAATAGCAAATTAGAAGACCAAGCCTAAAACCAGTTACAAGTAGCTTAATCCCTGACTGCATTAAGGAGATCAGCTTCCTTGCTGACAGGCTATCATAGAGTTACAAGAAAGATTAGTGAATAAGATAGATAAATCAGTAAAAAATATTCAAAAGGACTAAGAGTACAGAAAAGAGCATAAGAGGCATCTAATACATAAATAATTTATATATGTGATGCATAGACTTTTAAGACAGTAAGAAAGACCTGAATAAAGGCCCCAAATTATCCAAAATTGATGAAAGATATTAAGCTACAGATTCAAGAAACCCTAGAAGACTAAACAGGATGGAGACAAAGAAAATGACACCCAGGCACATTTTAGTAAAAGTAATATAAAGTAATGACAAAGGGAAAAATCTTGGAGGAAAAAAAAGACAAAATTAAAGTAACAGTTCTACAATTTTTAACTTATTTCTTGTGCAAAAAAGTGGAAGCCAGAAGAGACCTATATGAAAACCATAAATGGTAAAAAAAAGGTTATCTTAAAATTCTCCTCTTAGTGGAAATATCTATCAAAAATGAAGACAAAAGAAATTTCCTTATAAACAAAAAACAAGACAGGAAATATTTGATGCCAGCAAAAACTCCTAAAAGGAAATATTTGTTTAAACAGAAGGAGCATCACCTCATAGGGAAGAATGAAAGCAGAGAGGGGAAGACTAACAACGTAAATGGTGAAGTTGTGAGTATATTCAAATAAATAGTGACTATAAAGATCAATAATAATGCACTGTGGTATTTGATCAAAATACATGACAAGACTAGCACAAAAGTAGAAAGGGGTAATTGAAGTTAAAGTGTTTTAATATCCTTGCACTGTCTAGGAATGCTAATTTATATAAATATATATATGTACATATACACACACACACACACATATATATAAGATTTAGGAATTGAAGGATTCCTGGAAGAACCACCCAAAACACAAGTATAATAAAATAAAATTTTAAAAGTTAGTGAATGTATATCTTAAAAGGTAATAGAGGACAAAAATACAATGAAAAATAGTTGATAAACTCAAAAGAAGTTAGAAAGGGAGAGAAAAGGAAAGTTAAAAGAAGTGGGGTAAATAGAATAAAATACTAAGATAGTAGTAAATCCAAATGTATCAATACTTGATTAAATTCATAATAAGATTATTAAACTCTATAACTAATAGTCAAAGATTCCAGACAAGACAATTATATGCTGCAGACAAGAGATAAAAACTTAAATCTTAAATATAAAGACCCACATATAAGTGGAAATTTAAGTAAAAGAAAAAAAGGTGTAACATTCAAACAGCAACTAGCATAAATTTTATGTAACTATGCCCATATTAGATATAATAGATTTTAAGACAGGAAGCATTACTGGAGGTAAAGAGGGACATTTAATAATGATAAAGGGGTCAATTCATCAGGAATATATAACAATTTTAAATTTATATGCACCTAATTACATAGTTTATAAACACTGAAAGAATTAATAAATATATAAATCCATGATCATAGGGAAAGATTTTTAATGCAAAATTTCCAGAAAGCTATAGATAAAGCAGAAAAAAATCAGTAAAAGTACAGAATAATTGAAAACAAAGGCTAATCAACTTAACCCTAATTGACAATATAGAGCACTGTACCCAAATAATCAATATACATGAGTGTACTTGGAATATTTCCCCAGATTTTCACATGGTGGACTAGTGGACTAAACATACAAAAAGCAAGTCTCAGAATACTTCATAAAACTGAAATAATACAGAGTATATTCTGACTATAATAGATTTGAATTTGAAATCAGTACATAAGAAAGTAAGTAGAAAATCTCCTAAAGTTTGAAAACGAAATAATCCATACATAAAAGAAGAATTATTAATAAAATATTGTTAATAGAAAATGTTTTGAGTTTAAGTATAATGAAAAGAGAATAAATAACATTTGTGGTACGGGACTGAATACATCTTCAGAGAAAAAAAAATAGCCCTCAATGTACATATGTGAAGGAAAAGCCTGAAAATAAATGATCTATATGTATCAATCTGAAGAAGTTAGCAAAAGAGCAGCAGTTTAAACCTAAATAAAGTACAGTGAGGGGAAATAATAAAGAACAGAATTTAATGAAAACACACAATAGGTAAAATCAGTAAAATCAAAACTACGTTTCTAAAAGACGAAAACTAGTGAATACTTAGTAAGACTAACCAAAATGAAATCCAATAGAAACAAATCACCAATATTAGTAATGACAGGTAGTGACTATAATTCCCTGTGCTATACAATTATAGTTTTGTTTCATTTACAAAGACCCAGCAATCCCACCTGCAGGAAGTTAGTGTGAAGATGCAACCTGTAAAAAATACAAGTAAACATACGCGTAAGATTATTCACTGTGGAGCTAGGAAAAAACTGAAAAACAACTTAAATATCATGTAGAAAGTTTAATATGCTCAGGTACATTCACACTCTGAAGTATTATGTAGCTGCTAAAGAGCAAATAAATACAAATAACAATAGAGATAGATATCTTTAAGGTAACATAGAGCAATTTCTAGGATATGCTATTGTATGGAAAAAGCTCAGTGCAAATGTATACATTTAACATGCTGTCTTTCCTCTAAGAAATAACAAGAATTTATACTACATAGATATTTGATTAATTTTGCTAAAACAAATGAACCTTTACTAGAGAAAGTAGTGAAGTTGATTATCACGTGAATTAGGTGGGAATACAGATGTGACTATGATTTTTCTGTGTATTTATTTAGAAGTTTTGATTTTGAGCCATGTGTTTCACAAAAAAAAAAAAAAAATTAAATAAATCAACAAAGATGGAGACAAAAAGGAGCCTCATACTGAAGAAAAGCAAAGCCAAAGAAATTTAATGTCAGACCTCATTGAGAGAATATCACATTGAAATTAATCCATGTAACTTTGAAATGCTATATTCTGTATCCTCAGAGAGATGCATTCTAAGAATAAAGAGAACTGAAAAAAATTATAAACTTTTCTTATAAAGTTTGTTTTGGTAGTGATATGGTTAAAGCAATTCCAAAATTATTTTTTTTGTATTATAGGACTGAGCAAACGAGTAAATATTCTAATGTTGGACACACAAAAAAATGACAATCAAAAATATAGAGATGGAATACAAAGTCCTGAAGTATTAATGCATGAGATTTCCCAGTGTATAGTAAGAAGAAAAGATGATTTTAAGAGAGGTGAAATCTTTTCCCCATTTCAGCAGTTTATAACATATGAGAAACACAAAATGTGCTCTTTTTGTTTCTTTTTCTCTTGTTAAGGTTGAATAAATGTTTGTTACATACAACAAAATGACTTTTTAAAAAATGTTAAAGAAACACTTTAACAATGATCGGGTGATCGTATGAAATATAGGAGAAAAAAGAAAATGATAGTTCACGGTTTTGTTATAAATATTTTTTGTTTATATTGTGCTGTTTGTTCAGGCAAAGTTTTTTTTTTTTCTTTTAAGTATAGACTTCTGATAACCCAACTTTGAAAAATAAACCAACTTTAAAAATATGAATAAAGGTATGAATATGAATAAAAGATATGAATAAATGATTTCTTCAAGGGTAAAAGTTTACATTAGCTTTCAAATGGATATGTCTGTTGGCTTAATTGCAAATACAGAGAGTACATTTGCTTGTGCTGAAGTGCCCTGAGCTGAGTACAGTTACACAGTTTGTGGGGTTATCAGACTATTTCATGGAAATAAGTCACCATATCAGCAGGGACAAATAGATTTTGATGAATAAGAATGGACTGGGTTTTATATGATCAGTGAATAACCATCTTCTCTTTTCTGTCCTAGTTTTGTTAAAAAAAAAAAAAAAGAGAGAGAGAGGGAGAGAGAGACACCCAAAAAGTAGATAAATATTGCACCTTAATTATTGGTAAACATTTGATTAAAAGTAATGACCTAATTGTAGGTAAATGGGCTTGCTGGCACATTCACCTACTGCCAGTTTAGACAATTGTCTAAAAATAACCTCAGACACCACCCTTATGGCAGAAAGTGAAGAAGAACTAAAGGGCCTCTTGATGAACGTGAAAGAGGAGAGTGAAAAAGTTGGCTTAAAGCTCAACATTCAAAAAACTAAGATCATGGCATCTGGTCCCATCACTTCATGGCAAATAGATGGGGAAACAGTGGCAGACTATTTTTTTTGGCTCCAAGATCACTGCAGATGGTGATTGCAGCCATGAAATTAAAAGACACTTACTCCCTGGAAGGAAAGTTATGACCAACCTAGACAGCGTATTAAAAAGCAAAGACATTACTTTGCCAACAAACGTCCATCTAGTCAAGGCTAGGGTTTTTCCAGTGGTCATGTATGGATGTGAGAGTTGGACTATAAAGAAAGCTGAGCACCGAAGAATTGATGTTTTTGATCTGTGGTGTTGGAGAAGACTCTTGAGAGTCCCTTGGACTGCAAGGAGATCCAGCCAGTCCATCCTAAAGGAGATCAGTCCTGGGTGTTCATTGGAAGGACTGATGCTGAAGCTGAAACTCCAATACTTTGGCCACCTGATACAAAGAGCTGACTCCTTTGAAAAGACCCTGATGCTGGGAAAGATTGAGGGCAGGAGGAGACTCAATGGACATGAGTTTGGGTAAACTCCAGGAGTTGCTGATGGACAGGAATGCCTGACATGCTGTGGTTCATGGGGTTGCAAAGAGTTGGCCATGACTGAGCTACTGAACTGAACTCAAGTTTGGGTTGGAAGAGCTGACACACTTATTTTCATTCTGAGTTACATTGGTCAGGGTTGGAGATGGAAGAAAAGAAAATGATTCCTTAGTCATTTTTAATAGATTGTCTCCACTCATTCATTAAATGTGGACACCTCAATCAGTTATTTCACTTTCTCTCCATGAGAAAGAATGAGTAAGAAGATGAGGGAAGATATCAGGAATGTTAATCTAGAAGTAGTCCCTTTTTCTGGAAACAGTAGTAGGAACCAGAATCATTTTAAATTCTTGTGGTTGACTTTGAGCTGCAAATCTCAAGAATTAGCAGGTTCAATCAATATGACAGTTTTAAGTGAAACCGATTAGGTTAAAAATAAAAATGCCTAATAGAAAGTGTGAAATAATATTTTATAAATGTAAATGTACTTAGAAATATCCTGAGATTTGGGGCCATGTAATTAACTTTGGGGACTTTTTACATCTCATGTAATTTTGAAAAATATTTTTTCCCATAAACTGTTAATACTGAATTAGATGCAAGGCAGAGTCAGATTGAGATGTTCCAGGATAAAATATGTTTTGTAGATCTTAAGAATATTCAAGTAATCATATAGAGGATGTCATGTAATAATAGCCTTGTGATAATGTATATTTGAGTATATGATAGCATAATTGGAGATTGACTCCTGTTCTTTTCAGTAGGCTTACCTAGACTATTTCATTAACTCGTAATAACAAGACTTCATCTTATGTAATTAGTATTTTTTCTCATTACATTATGGTAGAAAGTTACTATACATGTTTTTACACGTGTTGTACAATAATGTTATTTATTGACTAGCATTAGGCCTATAATTCTATATCTTTTATGACTCAAATATTTAGTATTGAATAGATTGAACATGCAATATTAATTTGTGCCCTGAAGTCCACATGTAGTATTTTCTGCTTAACTGAATCATTAGTGAAAATATTTGGATGTTCCTAATCAAAGGGCAGGCACACTGAAGCCATAATCACAGAAAACTAGCCAATCTGATCACACAGACCACAGTCTTGTCTAGCTCAATGAAACAAAGCCATGCCGTGTGGGGCCACCCAAGACAGATGGGTCATGGTGGAGAGGTCTGACAGAATGTGGTCCACTGGAAAAGGGAATGGCAAACCACTTCAGTATTCTTGCCTTGAGAACCCCATGAACAGTATGAAAAGGCAAAATGATAGGACACTGAAAGAGGAACTCCCCAGGTCAGTAGGTGCCCAATATGCCACTGGAGATCAGTGGAGAAATAACTTCAGAAAGAATGAAGGGATGGAGCCAAAGCAAAAACAATACACAGTTGTGGATGTGACTGGTGATAGAAGCAAGGTCTGATGCTGTAAACAGCAATATTGCAAAGGAACATGGAATGTTAGGACCATGAATCAAGGCAAATTGGAAGTGGTCAAACAGGAGATGGCAAGAATGAATGTTGACATTCTAGGAATCAGTGAACTAAAATGGACTGGAATGGGTGAATTTAACTCAGATGACCATTATATCTACTACTGTGGGCAGGAATCCCTTCAAAGAAATGAAGTAGCCACCAAGGTCAACGAAAGAGTCTGAAATGCAGTACTTGGATGCAATCTCAAAAGCAACAGAATGATCTCTGTTCATTTCCAAGGCAAACTATTCAATATCATTGTAATCCAAGCCTATGCACCAACCAGTAATGCTGAAGAAGCTGAAGTTGAATGGTTCTATGAAGATCTACAAGACCTTCTAGAACTAACATCCAAAAAAGACATCATTTTCATTATAGGGGACTGGAATGCAAAAGTAACAAGTCAAGAAGCACCCAGAATAACAGGCAAATTTGGCCTTGGAGTACAGAATGAAGCAGGGCAAAGGCTAATAGAGTTTTTCCAAGAGAACACACTGGTCATAGCAAACACCCTCTTCCAACAACATAAGAGAAGACTCTACACATGGACATCACCAGATGGTCAAAACCAAAATCAGATTGATTATATTCTTTCAGCCAAAGATGGAGAAGCTCTATACAGTCAACAAAAACAAGACCGGGAGCTGACTGTGGCTCAGATCATGAACTCCTTATTGCCAAATTCAGACTTAAATTGAAAAAAGTAGGGAAAACCACTAGACTATTCAGGTATGACCTAAATCAAATCCCTTATGACTATACAGTGGAAGTGAGAAATAGATTCAACGGACTAGATCTGATAGACAGAGAGCCTGATGAACTATGGATGGAGGTTCATGACATTGTACAGGACACAGGAATCAAGACCATCTCCATGGAAAAGAAATGCAAAAAGGCAGAATGGCTGTCTGAGGAGGCCTTACAAATAGCTGTGAAAAGAGGAGATGTGAAAAGGAAGGGAGAAAGGGAAAGATATTCCTATTTGAATGCAGAGTTCCAAAGAATAGCCAGGAGAGATAAGAAAGCCTTCCTCAGCAATCAATGCAAAGAAATACAGGAAAACAACAGAATGGGAAAGACTAGAGATCTCTTCAAGAAAATTAGAGATACCAAGGGAACATTTCATGCAAAGACTGGTTCGATAAAGGACAGAATGGTATGAACCTAACAGAAGCAAAAGATATTAAGAAGAGGTGGCAAGAATACACAGAAGAACTGTACAAAAAAGATCTTCATGACCCAGATAATCACGATGGTGTGATCACTCACCTAGAGCCAGACATCCTGGAATGTGAAGTCAGGTGGGCCTTAGAAAGCATCACTATGAACAAAGCTAGTGGATGTGATGGAATTCCAGTTGAGCTATTTCAAATCCTGAAAGATGATGCTGTGAAAGTGCTGCACTCAATATGCCAGCAAATTTGGAAAGCTCAGCAGTGGCCACAGGACTGGAAAAGGTCAGTTTTCATTCCAATCCCAAAGAATGTTCAAACTACTGCACAATTGCATTCATCTCACACGCTAGTAAAGTAATCTCAAAATTCTCCAAGCCAGGCTTCAGCAATACGTGAACCATGAACTTCCAGATGTTCAAGCTGGTTTTAGAAAAGGCAGAGGAACCAGAGATCAGATTGCCAACATCCGCTGGATAATCGAGAAAGCAAGACAGTTCCAGAAAAACATCTATTTCTGCTTTATTGGCTTTGACAAAGCCATTGACTGTTTGGATCACAATAAACTGTGGAAAATTCTGAAAGAGATGGGAATACCAGACCACCTGACCTGCCTCTTGAGAAACCTGTATGAAGGTCAGGAAGCAACAGTTAGAACTGGACATGGAACAACAGACTAGTTCCAAATAGGAAAAGGAGTATGTCAAGGCTGTATATTGTCACCCTGCTTATTTGACTTATATGCAGAGTACATCATGAGAAACGCTGGGCTGGATGAAGCACAAGCTGGAATCAAGATTGCTGGGAGAAATATCTATAACCTTAGATATGCAGATGACACCTCCCTTATGATAGAAAGTGAAGAGGAACTAAAAAGACTCTTGATGAAAGTGAAAGAAGAGAGTGAAAAAGTTGGCTTAAAGCTCAGCATTCAAAAAACTAAGATCATGGCATCTGGTCCCATTAGTTCATGGCAAATAAATGGGGAAACAGTGTAAGCAGTGTCAGACTTTATTTTTGGGGGCTCCAAAATCACTGCAGATGGTGATTTCAGCCATGAAATTAAAAGACACTTACTCCCTGGAAGGAAAGTTATGACCAACCTAGGCAGCATAGTAAAAAGCAGACACATTACTTTGCCAACAAAGGTCCATCTAGTCAAGGCTATGTTTTTTTCCAGTGGTCCTGCATGGATGTGAGAGTTGGACTGTGAAGGAAGCTGAGCGCCAAAAAATTGATGCTTTTGAACTGTGGTGTTGGAGAAGACCCTCAAGAGTCCCTTGGCCTGCAAGGAGACCCAACCAGTCCATCCTAAAGGAGATCAGTCCTGGGTGTTCATTGGAAGGACTGATGCTGAGGCTGAAACTCCAATACTTTGGCCACCTCATGCGAAGCGTTGACTCATTGGAAAATACCCTGATGCTGGGAGGGATTGGGCGCTGGAGGAGAACGGGACGACAGAAGATGAGATGGCTGGATGGCATCACCGATTCGATGGACATGAGTTTGAGTAAACTACGGGAGTTGGTGATGGACAGGGAGGCCTGGCGTGCTGCGGTTCATGGGATCGCAAGGAGTCGAACACGATTTAGCGACTGAACTGACTGAACGAAATTGATAGTTTATGATGACATGGATTGAGTGTGATATCTGCCCATCTCATTACTCTTCATGTTAACAAAAACTAAGTCTACTTAAAGAAAAACATCTTAGTGTGATTTCTTCAGAAGCAGAGCCTCAGGGGTTTATTGAAGGAGAGAAGATAAGGGAAGGGAAGAAGGTAAACAAGGTGTGGTTCTAGGAGAGAGTCTACAGGCAATCTGATCTTACTGGAAGTGTTGGGGAGTTAGATTCAACTGGAGGCAATGGTGTGAACTTTTAAATGATACCCTGCTGGTTGTTGGCTATGGATCAGGGTAAAATGTAGGCATATCCAAGCAAGGCAGCTGCTGTCAACTAAAGGTTATCCCCTGGAAATGGTGCAGATGTGAGCTTCAGCTCCCAATGCCTGCAGCACTTAGGGTATGAACTTCTTAGGGCCCTAGGAGGAATCTTGATGAGCACTAACAGCAGTAGCTATACAAAAAATGTGGGGAGAATTAATTATCCATTCTATTGACTACGTTATGCCATACAGTTAAAATATAGCTCACCTCTCCCATCCTGCCAGTTGCATTTCTGAGTTTTGCTCCTGCTCAAAACTTGTCTAGAAACACCTAGACTTCCTTTTCAGGCACAAAGTAGGAGCTGTTTCACTCACAAATAAGGAATTGTACAGCAATTATATTTTAAATATAGAGACTCCCTTTGATACAATGTAAAAATAACATTGGAAGATAAACGTGAAGAGTTTTGAATCCATTTGAATCATTCCTCCACTTATAGGACCCTTGTGTCTCTGTTTACTATTACTCTGGAAGTCTGGGAGTTTTGCGGCTGACAAATAGAATATTCACAGAAATGAAAATCTTACTGCTTATTCAGGCTTGCCACCTCCTTACCTGTGAATAAAATGTTAGGATTGTTTTCACACATTTTTAAGTGGCACCCATTCTGGATGGGGAAAATAAATTGAAATTAAACTACAATGTAGGGGGCATATGGCCACTTATTTTCCAATATCAATTCTTCTCCTTTTCTATTTTAATAGAGCTCCTGAATTTTAGCTGGGTAGAGAGCCACCTAGAATAAAGATTATATTTTCAATTCTTTTTTGGAATTATATAGGCCCACGTGAAACTTTGATCAAAGGGATTTCATTAGAAATGATACTTTCCATCTCTGATTCATGACCTTCAAAAGAAGACGCATGCCTCTTGTCTCCTTCTTTCTCCTTCCCTCTTCTTCCAACTGGAAGGTGAATATGGTGGTGATTACTTCTGGATCACATGGGTGAAATCAAGATGTTAGGATGGCAGAGCAACAAGATAGAAAAAGTCTGGTGCTTGACACTGCTGAGCCTTCATATCAGCCCTGGGATTCTTCAATGTAGTTTGTTACATGAGGCAGAAATAAAGTTCTGTCATATTTAAATAATTTTTATTTTTCATTTAGTCCAGCAACTGACACTATAATTTAGTTGGGTCATCAAATCTTTTTCAGTGATATCATTTTGTGTACTGATATCCTTAAAACAGTATCAACAAGGTAGGGATGGATCCCTTCTTCTATTGGAAAAATGAAATTAATAATTTTAAGCAACATGTTCGACCTTTTGACTTTATTTATTATTATGAACCTGAGGATAAGGTCATTATCAACAAAAATATTATTTTTTCAACAGAGAATCAACTAATTTGAATGAGAACAAACTGTTGTTATACTGTGTCATAAGGTGTATAGATTAGTTCATGTTTATGAAAAACTCTGAAATATCACAGAGATAAAAGCACAATGTATTTTAATGCATTTACTTTGTGACAAAGATTGTAAAACTGAAGATGACTATGGCAATTATGCAGAAAAAGTCATCTATAAACAAAGAAAAAGCATATATCTTAAAGGAAATAGAAGTGAATGGCAAACTAATGTTTCTACAAATTATTCCATCTATCTCAAAGTCCCATATTATTGTTTGGAAGTATTATGGTCTCAAACTTCATGAAATAAGGTATTTGATACAGAACATCTTATTAAACATCAATTTGAAATAGCAACTAGGCCTTTGGAAAAATAATGCTTATGTTTATTGCCTTAGTTCTGGGACAGGTACCAATTTAGAGGGAGAGGGAAAAAAAAAAGATTAGCTTTCTTAGTAGAAACTGTAAATTTTCCAAAGTACAATATATCGAAAGCTGCTGTCAAGACTAGAGTTTACATTGTTAACAGGTTGAATTTAAGAGGTTTCTTCTTACATAACAACACAATTTCATCTTCAATATACCTGGTTCTAGTGAAGAAAACAAAGTTCTTTGAAGAACCAAGTCATCATAATGAAGAATAAAGATAAGTAGGAGGCAAGGGTAATTTGAAAACTGAGTTGAGTCATTGACTTTAAACTATTTTTTAACACGATATAATATGAAATAGATTTTTGTTATGTCAATAATTCACCCAGAGAAATTCAATAGAGGAAAGAAAACAATAGTGATAGCAATTTTTCTACATTTGAATGTGAACGAAAATGAAGTTATTAAGCCTAAAAAGAAAAGTGACTTTAGTAATGCGCATTCTTATTTTGTGAAGAGTGCTTTTTGGTATTAGAACCAACTTTTTTCTTATGTCTATGGACTATGTTTTCTGACTGAAGTTTATAAATGTATTGAGCTAGGACTATATTCATGGGGTTGCAAAGAGTCGGACACGACTGAGCGACTGAACTGAACTGAACTGATACGACAGTTGCTGAACAAATTATAAGAGAAGTATGAGTAAGACAAGATGCTTCCTTCAAACCTTTTGGATGTGTACTGACGCACATTGAGGAAGTGTTGGCTGGTGCAAGCATTCCGAAGGGCAGTTTGTCATAATCAGTGCATGGGGAATAGAAATACAGTGGCGAGCAGCAATCTCCTCCTAGGTATGAGTTTCAGGGAGATACTCACATGTCCATTAAAGAACACTAGAGTATTGTTGGGCTGCAACCTCAGGCTTACAATACCTGTACTTACTCAGCCACAGGATCATAGAAAGGGTCCAGTGTCACTGACAGAAACATCAATGGTTTAATGGATGGGAGAGCTTACAGGTCTGAAGCAAGGTCCTGGAGTGACAGCCTGTTGTGGGTGGCAGAGAGCAGGCAGTGGTCTTTGCTACAAAAGCCAGAAGGAGATTACCAGTTATAGAGGGAATTGACTGGGGTTGGCTCGTTGGTTACCAGGGAAACCAGCAGAGGAGCACACCCCTCACTTCTCTTTTGATAAACTACCATTGTAGAGATAGTTCTCATCTAAGGATTGGAACAATCACTAGCTGGGGTCAGGGGCAAATATATAGGCATTTACTGACTAGGCTTTATGATTAAGAACGAAGGTCAGTCGTACCAACTGGGTATAGGTGAAGCAGGGTCTGGATGTGTAAGTGATATAGAGAGAGCAAGGGAGCAGCCATCTTGGGTGGCCTGACCATACAAGTATTTACTACGGTATTACTTGTGGTAACAGGAAGTTGGAGACAATCTAGGTAACTGCTCTTAATAGTGGATGTGCATTATAAAAAATATTCAGCAACTGGAGACAAACGGACATATAGAAGTATATCAGCATGATAGACCATAAAAACAGCTCCAGTTGACAGAGTGAAAAAAGTCAGTGTTGATGTCATTTAAATGCTTTACATTTAAATGTTTGAAATTAATGTTTTAAATTAAATGTTTCACATTTAATGTTTTAAATTAAAACATTAATGTCAATTAAAAACATATGCATATAAAATAATATTGCATGTTTTACAAGGGCACCTAAAGATGAGAAAAATACTTTAACATTTTAGAAAGAATGACCATTAGGAGAAAAAAAAATTGAAGTGCAGAATGAGACTGAAAGCAGATAAATAAATTAAACAAACAAATAAAAAAAGAATAAATAAATAAGGAACTCTAAAGAGGGTCTTTTGCTGGAAAATCATGGTATTGGATCATTGCTATGGACTGAATGCTTGTGTCCCCTCCCCAAATTCATATGTTCGACTCCTAATCTCTACCCTAATGATATTTAGAAGTAAAACCTTTGTAATATAATAACATTTTGAGGTTGGAACCCTTATGAGTGGTGTTACGGCCCCATAAGAAGAGACATGATCTCTCCACCATATGAAGCCATAGCCAGGAAGAGGGTCCTCATCAAGAAACTAACCATGCTGGCACCCTGATCTCAAATGTCCAGCCTCTAAAACCATGAGAAATAAAATATTTATTGTTTAAGCCCTCTAGTCTGTGTTAATTTGTTATTGCATCCTGAACTGATCAAGACAATTGTGAACTAGTTAAACAGAGTAAATTCTCTACACCTACTGTGAATATAACTGAAATTAAAACAATTCTGTCATGCTTCTTATAAAAGAGTGGTCTAGATATTTTTAAAATGTCTTACTTCCAAATAGCTAAAAATGCTGGGCTTCCCTGGTGGCTCAGCAAAAAAGAATCAGCCTGCAATGTAGGATATACAGGAGACATGGGTTCAATCCCTGGGCCAGGAAGATCCCCTGGAGGAGGGCATGGCAACCCACTCCAGCATTCTTGCCTGGAGAATCCCATGGACAGAGGAGCCTGGTAGGCTATGGTTCATAGGGTTGCAAAGAGTCGGACATGACTGAAGCAACTAGGCAGCTAAAAATGCTAGACTGAAAAGTCAAATACTCTAGATGAGTTTGCAAAAAAAGGAAAGCAGGCAAATTCTGAAGAGGGAAATGACTACCAGTGTAATGAGTATAATCTGATTGTAGGCCTACTTTGACAAGCATTTTGAGGTTTAAAAAAATATAATGGCCATTTGAGAAGGAGACAAGGCCTTGGACCCACTTAGATTTGTTGTTGGAACTCTTGAAATCATAACCTTTGGATGCCAACAGCTTTGGTGAGAGTGAAGACTACAAATTTTCATTTACCATCAAATGGAGAATGTATACCTATAGTCCTATCCTTATGCAAGCATGACATTTGAATTTACCCTGCTTGGGTGATATAAGAAATCTTAAGTGGAAAAATAATTTTAAGATCGTCTTAGGTTTGTCATGCCTATAGTGCCTGGCAGAAATAAACACATATCCTCTCTGATTGTACCTTTGATTGTAGCTTTCTGGTTTTCACCTCAATTCACATTCCTCTGGATAGTCATATCAATAGTTTATTTACACAAACCAACATTAAAATCACATGGGGTAACCAGGTAAGAAAAAAGAGTTCAAGAAAAATCATGTAAAAGAGAATTAATCCCCACCTCAAAGTTCAGATTTTGGAATAATTAAATAATATAAAGTGATTATATTAAAGACTATCAGTGAGATAAAATATGGGCCCCAGATATTGGTAAAGATTAAAAAGACCATAAAAATGCCTAGACAGTACTTTCAGGAAAAGTACCAAATGGAACTCTTAGAAACAATACACACACACACACAGACATATATATTTATGATGGAAACTGAACATGATATTGGTGGTTTTGACAGCAATTAGAAATAGTTGAAAAACAAATTATTTAAATGTAGATTGATCCAGAAAAATGTCAAGTACAGAAATAGAGGTGCAAAATATGAAAACGATGTGAGTTATGGAGATAAGAATAATCATTTTGAGATGCATCTATTCAGACTTCTAAAAGAAAAGAATAGAGAAAAAAAGTGGCAAGATAATTAATAATCAAATATATAGGGGCTCATTCCAAATTGATTAAATATAAGAATGATCAGTTACAAGAAACAAAAATGAAATCTAAAGAGATTCACATTTAAATACATTAGAATAAAACTATAGAAGATCAAAGACAATGAAAAAATCTCAAAATTAGCCATTGGAAAAAATAGAAATAATCCAACAAGAAAGAAAAATTAATGTTAAGAGCTGACTTTCCAACAGTTATCATAAAAGTCATAAGAAAGGGGAATAACATTGAAGAGACAATTACTGTCAATGCAAAATTCTGAACCCTGCAAAATTATTATTCCAGAATGTGGTTGACATGAAGATATTTTCAGACAAGAATTTGCCAAATATTAATTAAAGGAAATTCTCAAGATGGTAGTTGATTTAAAAAAAAAATCCAAGAAACATGATGTAAAATGTGAGAAATAATGGTAAGTAAACTAAAAACAAACAGGTTATTCTAAAAAATTATGGCTGTATAAATAGCAATGTTAGCCTCTACTTTGTGGAGTAATGACTAGCAATGAAAAAAAAAGATGGAATTGGAATTACTGGAGTTAAAAATTCTGAAATAGCTGTATCATTCAGAAGTATAGCAATTTTTAGGGCTTCCCAGGTGACTCAGCTGTAAAGAATCTGCCTGAAATGCTGGCAACATAGGAGATGCCGGTTCAATCCTTGGGTCAGGAAGATCCCCTGGAGGAGGGCATGGCAACTCACTCCAGTATTTTTGCCTGGAGAATCCCTTGGACAGAGAAGCCTGGTGGGCTACAGTCCATGGGGTCACAAAGAGTCAGACACAACTGAAGCTACTGAGCATGCACGAGCATGTACATAGCAATTTTGACTCTAGATTTTGGTGTAGCATTTGAGAGTTTACCATTTGAGAGGAAATTGATGCACAAATAATTCAGTGTGCATTTTCTCAAAACAAGGACATTGTCTTATATAACTATAGTACAACTATCATAAACAAGAAGTTAACAATAGTATGTACAGTGTTATTATTCAAATATTGCAAGCACACTTTATAGAAAAAGAAAAACATTTTTTGATCCAGAGTCCATTGCATGTATTATTTTTTGTTCTGTTTTTCAAAAATCTGGAATGGTTCTCAGTTTTTCTTTGTCTTTCATAATCTCATGTTTTTGAAGAGTACAGACCTTTAAAAAAATTGGTAGAATATTGCTTAATTTGAAATTGTCTAATGATTAGATTCAAGTTGTGAATTTTTGGCAGGAATATTGCAAAATTAATTTTGAGTTCTTCTCAGCAATACTTCAAGTTCATTAATTCTTTTATCTACAGTGTCTGAACTTCTGTCGACCCCATCCAATGAATTTTCAATTCTAACACTTATATTTGTTCTTTTTTTTTTTGACTTTATATTTCTCTCCTGAATGACTTCATCTTTTTATCCATTCTATCAATCCTTTCTTGCAAAGCATTTAATATGCTTAATTTGGTTAAAATTATTTTCTATCAATTCCCATGACTTGGATATGTCTGAGTTTGTTTCTGTAGCACTCTGTGTACTCTTGACTACAAATTATATTTTCCACTTATTTTTATCATAATTTTGCATGAATTCATTCATTGTGTATAAAAGTGGATTCTAAATAAAATTATTGCCTTTGTGTTGTTCTTCATTTTCCAGATATGCAAAGCACTTTCAGAGTTTTAGGGTTAGAATGAGGGGCTGATCATTCAGATAGGGTTGAATTGGGCTGTGTCTCAGCTGTTTTTAATTAAATTGAGTTCTCATACTAATAGTTAAACTCCTGATTTCCTAAACCTTAAAAAAAAAATTATATCAGTATTTGAACTGGGGAGTTGGGCTGCTATTTCCAATATTTTTGATTCACCTTTGCTTTCAACCCCATTAGAACCTTGGAATAGAATCATCATATAAATGTGCAGGACTACATCTGTAGCCCTTTATCCACTGATATTTTCTCTGTAAAAATTTGTGAATGGGGTATGATGGCAGGCAAATTTTTGGTCTAAAAGTGTTTTTGCATTTCAGTCAGTTCAGTTCAGTTTCTCAGTCGTGTCTGACTCTGTACGACCCCATGGACTGCAGCATGCCAGGCCTCCCTGTCCATCACCAACTCCTGGAGTTTACTCAAACTCATGTCCATTGAGTCAGTGATGCCATCCAACCATCTCATCCTCTGTCGTCCCCTTCTTCTCCTGCCTTCAATCTTTCCCAGCATCAGGGTCTTTTCCAATGAGTCAGTTCGCATTAGGTGGCCAAAGTATTGGAGTTTCAGCTTCAACATTTAGGGCTCTTCAAAATTCTGATAGTCATCTCTCATATAGCCACAATATTGTATAAAATTTAACGAAATCTCTCCTTGTGCCATTTTTAATATTAATTAGTACATTTATTGATAATTTATGATGTACCAACTGGTATAATTTTAGACATTTTACATACATTAGGTCAGCTAGCCTACCTTATCTATTTTATTCATAGTATTAAATAATTATTAATTTTGTTAAAAGAACTCAAGTATACCTGTGGTATGCACTTTAAATTCAATGTTTTGTCTTCCGATTAAAACTCAGTCAATGTTGGAGACTTTCCCCCTCAGGTTAATGAAAAGATCCAGGATACTCTGAAGAAGGTACTGTCACTGTGGCTCAAGACTCCCCCAGATCCATTCCACAGGTGTGATGACTCAGTGGTCTCTCCTCTTTGAGGACCAGCTTTCTTCCCACGGTGCTGCCAGAAGGAGGTTCCCATCTTTACTCTTCCTGGAGCCTCTAGTCTTCTCTCCTTCTAACTTCTGCTACTGCTTTTCTTCTCATAGACTTTCTCTCCTTCTTTTCCCGGAGAAACATCCTTTCCTCTTCCCTGCGAGAATACCTAGCATAATTTCCTCAATTACTTTTGGCATTTGGAAACAAAACCTAGGAAGAGAACAGCATATTAGCTTAGTTCTAGCTTTTTGTTCCTATCATTAATTTGCTCTGAACATTGATAAGCAAAAAAGGGGACTAAAAAAAAAAAAAAGAACTAAAAGAGAACTAAATTAATATCTTAAAATGTCCTACAAGGTATGGTCATCACCAATGTTGGGCTAATTCGTTTATTGCCTAACTTTCTCAATAGGCTGGGAGTATCATGAAGGGAGGGACCATATCTGTTTTGTTCATCATTTGTCTTTAGTGTTTGGCACATGGAATGTGTTATAAATAAACAATTGGTGTTTGTTTATTTCTTTGACTGCACAGGGTGGCATGCAGGATCTTAATTCCCTGAGCAGGGATTGAACTCGTCTTAACCACTGGATCACCAAGAATGTCCCAAGTAAACATTTGTCAAATGCGTGAATTAACATGGTAGACAGTCTATTATATCTACTTTGTCAATGGACTGCTAAATCCATGCTGATATTTTGGATATGGCTAGGAAGAATTGACCAAAATTAAGCCACTTGGAATCTTATCAGATATGGTCATTCTTTTAAATTATGAAAGATTTAATTGTCTTTTATTAGAATGAAAATATTTACAGGAGAATACAACTTGAATCTTTTACTAATGTTTTAGCAGACTTAGAATATGTAGCTCTAGGCAGTAGCTTATGGAAAAGTAGTACAGGTTAAACACCTTGAGAAAACAGGGCCGTGCAGAGAGGAGAGAAACCTATTGAAAATTAATTCTTTCCAGGAATGCACTCATCCTATGCTTGTAGCCACAGACAATCATTTGGCGAGCATACATACACACATACACACACAGAGCAATCAAAGTAAGAGACCTTATAAAATATACCTTAATGTTTCAGCCCATTTTAATATCAATATAAGGTAATCAGGAAGTATATATAATAGCATAACTAAATGGATTCATAGCTGATTATAAAGCCATTCCTGAACAATATTAATAGTTGACTGATTTCTGCTTTATTTTTATTACTGAGAAGTAGTCTACCTGGACAGTATCCTAGAATACATAAGTTGTTGATTATCAAATTTTAATATCATGTAAAGTGAAAGCATATTTTATTGAGCACTCCCTATGTTCTAGGTAATATGTTTGCAATTTTATATATGTTCTGTTGAATCTTTTCTACAACCCAGGTCAAAATTTTTTTTTTTTTCCAGGTCAAAATTTTATTGTCTTTATTTTATATTTTATATTCTCACACAAAGCATGAAATGATTGCTAATGTTCTGTTGTACTTTGTGAAGGTTAATAAATGAAAAGAAATGTAATTAGACTAAGATTTAAATTTGGCACATTTGTTCAAAATGAATGATTGTGTAAGATTAGAGTAGTAGAGATATGGATTAGAGTGCTTCACTCACAAATAACCAAGGAGATTTAGTTAACTGTAAACACAATATAGGGCTTCCCTGGTGGCTCAGTGGTAAAGAATCATCCTGCAATGAAGGAACCACAGGAGACACGGGTTTGATCCCTGGGTAAGGAAGATCCCCTGGAGGAGGGTGTGGCAGCTCACTCCAGTATTCTTGCCTGGATAATTCCATGGACAGAGGAGCCAGGTGGGCTATGGCCCGTGGGGTTGCAAAGAGTCGGACATGACTGAAGCAACTTTGCACATATGCACGCAAACTCAACATAAATCAAAAGTGTTATGGAGCTGCCAGGGAAAAACTAACACAAATATTGTTGCTCTAATGGAATAGCAGCTGGTGTCTCACTAGGAGTGTCTCACTATGGCATGGTGATTCCTCATTTGTTACAATGTGTCCTGTTCTGGACACCAGTACCAAGGGACTTTGACAATCTGGACTGCATCAGCAAGACAGCAGTCAGGATGCTGGAGGAAACATTAAATGATTAACAGGTGAAAGAATCAGGAGAGAGAGAAGGGAGTGTAATAGGAATATTTAAACAATAATAACAACAACATCATAATAACTTTTTTTAGCTGCATTACATTTCATTGCTTCATTTCAGCATCACCCTGTGAGATTGAGGCTATAATGGTCTTGCTGACATATTTATCACAACAAACAAACAAAAAAACTGAGTCTCAGAAAACATAGGTAACTTCCCTCAGATCTCAGACTTTTATATTTAAAATACTTGATGATTTTTTTCTGAAATTATGTCACTTTACTACTTATGGCTGTCAAAGCAAGTTCTCACTCCCAGATTGGAGGAGAAGAGCTAGATTAATATAGACAAAGATTTTGGTTTGATACTTGGAACAAAGAAAAGCTTTCTAAAAACTACAAGCATTTAAGAATGGAATGATTTTCTCTGTGAGGCAGTGAATTGTCCTCCCTGGAAGTCACTTGTCAAGTGTGTTGAAAAATTGAACTCTGTTTGAGAAGTGCTGTGTTGTGCTTAGTCGCTCAGTCTTGTCCGACTCTTTGCGACCCCATGAACTGCAGCCCACCTAGCTCTTCTGTCCATGGGATTCTCCAGGAAAGAGTGGAGTGGGTTGCCATGCCCTCTTCCAGGGGATCTTCCTAACCCAAGGATCAAACCCAGGTCTCCTGTTTGAGAAGTATAACTTTCAAATAAATGTCTTCTCTGGTCTCTATGAATCTGGGGCAGAGGGAGGTGAAAATACAAATATTAAATCTGAGTTATAAATTCATTCTGGGGAGATCTATATTGAGTGGATTATCTCTTGTAACAGATACATCCCAGAGTATATTTCTTCTTGCAACCTTCTGATCTACCTTTTCTCTTTCTAACTCAGTTCCTTGCTCATTTACCATTCATTATGCTGCTCTTTGGGATCCCTAGGAATTCTGACTGGTTCCTGGCCTCAAGTAACTCACACTTACATCTGCGTGAGGTGCCAAAAGTCCTGGGGTAAAGGTGAGGACCAACCTCTCAAAGAATGTAGAGTATAACTGATTCATATCTCCAGTGAATTCAACCAGAGGGAGAAAAAATATTTACAGTGGAGAAGCTGGTTATTATGGATGAGAGAGTAAAATCTGGCCAAGTGGAAGAAGGGAGTGGGGAATTTTAGTCATACTTTAGCTCATAGATATGAAAGCTACAGAGGTAAAAGGAATGGCAAATAATTTAGTATGATTGGAGGACAGAGACTTGTGGAAGCACATTAGAAAGGGCATGCTAGGGATTTAAGACTTGACCTTATAGGTGATGGAAGAATTAAAGGAATTTTAAGAGGGAGATGATGCAACATTATGAAAGTACATATTCTGGAGAAACATCATAGAAGGCATTTCTATGGTTTACATTATTTGGCCCTTTCTCCTCTGTACTAGTGCACACAGTCAAAAATCAGCTTGAGTACATTTTTGGCTTCAATATAATCAGTCTTCTGAAAAACATCCATAATAAGAGTTATTTCAGAAAATTTGTCATGAACTTATTTTGTTTTGATGCTAGTTATAAATGCCTAATTACAGTAAAGAAAGAAAAGAGCCAAAGTGTGTTTAACCAGGTTAAAATTTCAGTCTCTCTAAATGTTAGAAGATTGACTTCTTCAAAGGGAAAAACAACAATAACAACAACAACAACAAAAAAAACCAGGCAACCTTTCGAAGTTTTGATGTACATCTTTTCCATAAGGCTTTGTCCTTCTCAGTAGTATTCAGTCTGCCCACCCGGCAGCTTTTCCCAACCAATCAATCCAATAGGGCTGTGTTTTGCTTGTGTTCTTGGTCCTATTCCTAGGAGGCTGCTCAACCCATTGGCCAGAGCGGACCCTGAATCTTCTCTGCTGCCTTCCTGGTGAACTTCCCCATGACTTGCTGGGCTGATTTGCCTTAAGCATGGAGACTTTCTGAGGATCCAAATTTCCATGTAAAACTCAGAGCAACATTAACTTTCTCCCAAACCAATAATGGCAGCGGTAAGAAGAGTACAGGCCTCTAAAAGAAATTACTACAAATAAACCTCATAATTAAAAATAGAAAACTTTGTCATCTAATGTCACTTCCTCTCCCTGCTTGCATCCTCTGTTAGAAATATTGGAGAAATCGCCCCTGATTCTTTCCTTATTCCTGATTGATCTCCACATGTTGTTCCATCAGCCTCCTTAGACTAGTCTCTGTATTTACGAAACAAAATTATGCCATCCACACTGTCCACATTCTCTTGATTAAAATCTTTCTGTTGCACTCATGAATAGCCTGGACATAATGCAGGTTTATTTCACATTGTGTCTTAAATTTGTGATGCAATTTACATAAATCTGACAGTAAAAAATTTGATGGAGCTCTATGTTCATTGTCTTGCTTAGATGCTTACTTGGTAAACCTAATTGTACATGCTCACATTTGCTTTAGGTTGCATGAGTATGTGCTCACTCATGTCTGACTTTTTGTGGCCCCACGGACTTTAGCCTACCAGGCTCCTCTGTCCAGGGAATTTTCCAGGCAAGAATACCGGAGTGGTTTGCCATTTTCTTCTCCAGTGTATCTTCCTGACTCAGCGATCGAACCCACATCTCTTGTGTATCCTGCATTGGCAGATGGGTTCTTTATCACTCCACCACTTAGGGAGCCCTTGCTTTAGGACAACCTCCTATTTTTTTGCTTTCCCTCAGACCTCAGAACTATTATTTAAAGGCTAAGTAAGAAGGCAGTGGCAACCCACTGCAGTATTCTTTGCCTGGAAAATCCCATGGATGGAGGAGCCTGGTAGGCTGCAGTCCATGGGGTCGCTAAGAGTCGACACGACTGAGCGACTTCACTTTCACTTTTCACTTTCATGCATTGGAGAAGGAAATGGCAACCCACTCCACTATTCTTGCCTGGAGGATCCCAGGGACGGTGGAGCCTGATGGGCTGCTGTCTATGGGGTTGCACAGAGTTGGACACAACTGAAGCGACTTAGCAGCAGCAACAGCAAGAACAATTAAAGAGAAGCTTTCACGTGCCTTCAAATAAACAGTTCTCAGATTTCATCTTAAAAATGTGTGTGACACATCTCGGGAGTCAGCAGTAGTGAAACCATTCTTA
This sequence comes from Cervus canadensis, assembly GCF_019320065.1. Lineage (NCBI taxonomy): Eukaryota > Metazoa > Chordata > Mammalia > Artiodactyla > Cervidae > Cervus > Cervus canadensis. Next base: position 45,140,774 of record NC_057387.1, read on the forward strand.
GAGATGAACTTGTCAGGCACCTGGCTGGGTGGAAGAAGGGAGATACTCTGGTTGTGTATTTGCACTCAATGTGGAGAGCAGTCATGAATGCCAACCAACATCATCTCTAATTACTGCTGCGATTAGCATCAAAGAATTGGGTCCCAGGAGGCTTGCTTTCCTGAAGAAAATACAGTGCCATATGTTGCAATATTTTTTTACAGTTCTCATGTGTCATTAAAGTTCCCTCTGACCCAGAAATTGTCCTATCAAGTGTCTCTATTTGAAATTTATTTCTAAAATAGCAAGTTTTGCCGGTAGCTCAGCATTGACCTTTTTGGAAAATAAACTGCCATTTCACTTTTTAAGAAAATATCCTATTCTTATTCTAGAGGTGTAAGCATAAGATGTAATTCATTTAAAGACAAAATAGAAGAAAAAAGAGGGTTTGATTGAAGCCTCAAGGCCTTTTCTCAGCATGGAGTCTGCTTGTCAAAGAGTGTGTCAGTAATTAATACAGTTTAATCCTGCTGAACAAAATTTTTTCTGCTGAATAAAATATTTTCCTCATTTTTTCCCACTTAGATGTGAAAGACTGAGGTTTCTGAAACACGAGGCTATGTGAATTAGTAAAAAGCGTACAGTGTTGGAAACTAGATCTTCTGACAACTATCTTGCAGAATTGTTGTATCCTTTAAATGAGACCATATATAATGGACATGATACAATGCCCAGTAAGAATAAGGATTTATTTTCTTATTTCTTCTAGAACACTGCTTTGAAAAATATTACCCTGTATAAACTTCTAGAATCTATTCAAATATGTAAAGAGGTTAGAAGTAGTCACTCCCATTCTTAAAAGAAGAGGTTGAACAAACTAAAAATTAATGACTTTTATTGATACATCAAAGATATGAGGTCTCAGGGAAAATTACAACCTTGAAACCTGGTAAGATAGGTAAAATTAGAGAATTAGAGCTGAGATTTCTCTACTTAGAGCAGAAGGCACTGAAATAATATTTTAACAAACTGTTGGAGGTTAACTGTGGACAAGTATGAAAATAATAAATACCTGGGGATCACAGTCTTTGGGGAGCCCCACATTTTTTTCATGGGTTTTACTTCCTGAGACCCTATCAAGTTCTCACACTGAAGATCTGAAGATCTCCTTGTGACTTGGCAGGTTTGAGTAACACTTGTAATAATATATACAGAGTGTTCTCCATGACAAAGACTTATTCTTCAAAGGAAAGACTTCACCAGAGCCTCATCTCACTGGAAGGAAGGGCATTTTGTTTTTTTTTATTCCAGCCCCCTCTAGCCCTCTTGTCTAATTTAAGAAGGGAAAAAATGTCTAAGAAACAACTGTATCACAACCCAAGGACATAGGCAAACTGAGAATTTATCACAAAATTACAGAATGCTTCTCTTCTCCTATACCTTCCCACCAGTCAAAATAAAGCTGCAGTGTAACAGTGGCTTAGAGATGATAAAGCTATAAGACACAGACTCTCTCTGAGAAGAAGTTCTTGGTGAATTCCAAGGTCAACAAAGGAGAGAAAAACAAGGATAATAGAGGAATTCAAAGCCTCTGGAACCAACAGCTGGTCAGATAAACATCAGGCTCTTCATAGCTGCAGCTTTTCTCTAGTTGCCACCAGCAGAGGCTACTCTCTAGGTGAGGTACACAGGCTTCTCGTTGTGGTGGCTTGCCTTGTTATGGAGCACAGGTTCTCAGGCACGTGGGCTCAGTCATTGTCGCACATGGGTTTAATTGCCCTGAGGCATGTGGGGTCTTAGTTTCTGGACCGGGAATCGAACTCATGTCCCATGTATTAGAAGGCAGATTCTTAACCATGGGCCCGCCAGGGAAGTGCCTCCACTCTTTTTTAGATTCTTTTCCTACATAGGTCGTTATAGGGTATTGAGTAGAGCTCCCTGTGCTGTTCGGTAGGTCCTCTTTAATTATCTATTTTATTTATAGTCGTGTGTATATGTCAACCCCAATCTCCCAATTTATCCCTCCCCATTCCTTACCCCCCAGCTATTCTACTCCAGGGTAGTCATCCAAGAGAAAAGAAGGTATATGTCATTACAATGACTTGTACATGAATAAAGAAGCCTAATGTCCATCAGAATACGGATGGACAAACGAATCATGGTATAACCTTGCAATCATGGTATAATCTTGCAATATTACTCAGTAATAGGCTGAGTGAACGAAGTTTGACTAAAAAGGAGTACTTTCTCCATGAAGCCCTTATTTATTTATTTAGTGTGGATAACCAGTAATGACAGCACTCTTTGTGGGAAACAGTATCCCCTTTCCACTGAATTTCTGTTGTATTAAATATTTTTGTCAAAAATAAGCTGTTCATCTCTATACGGGTCTGTTTCTGTGTTCTCAATTGTGTTTCGTATATTTGTTTCTTGTGCCATTGATACCATACTGTTCTCATTGTTGTAACACTTTATAAGTCTTGAAATCAGATAGTGTTAACTCTCTAATGTAGTTCTTTTTCAAAGATGTTTTAGCTATCGTAACTCATTTATACTTTAATATGATTTATAGAATCAGTTTCTCAAGTTCTACAAAAAAAAAAATCCTTCTATAGTGCAAAGGATACTTTGAATTTTGAGGTCATTTTGGAGGGACTTGATATCATGCTAGGGCTTCCCAGGTGGCATTAGTTGTATAAAACCTGCCTGCCAAGCAGGAGACGTGAAAGATGCGGGGCTCGATCCCTGGGTTGGGAAGATCCTCTAACGGAGGGCATAGCAACCCACTCCAGTATTCTTACTGAGAGAATCTCATGGACAGAGCAACCTGATGGGCTACAGTCCATAGGGTTGCACAGAGTTGAATATGACTGAAGCGGCTTAGCACACAGGCACAGTATCATGCTAATACTGAACCTTCTGATCCGTAAGCATTTATTTAGATTTTTAATTTATTTTGGCAAAGTTTTGTAGTTTTCACTGTTAAATGTTGCATATTTTGTTGTCAGATTTATCCCTTAGTATGTTTATAATGTTGTATTGATAAATAATATTTTGTTTTTGATTTCTGATAGCTATAAATGATATTTTATTTTGATCCTGTAGACTCCAAAATCATCAAATTCACTTATTAGTTCTAGTAGCTTATATGTAAATCTCATAGTATTTTCCAATTAGTATTGGAACATAGTATTTCCAACATAGTATTTTCTGGAGGAAGTACTCCCTTCTCTTCATTTTTTTCCCCTAATTTGACAATGTCTGCCTTTTAACTTGGCTGTTGTAATGTGGTTATTGATATGGTTAGGTTTAAATTTATTATGTGCTATTTCATTTCTATTTGTTCCCTCTGATCTTTATTTTTTCATTTTCAGCTTCCTTTTAGAAATGAATATCCTTATTTTATTTTATCTCCTATGTTGGCTTACAGTCATAACTCTATATCACATATCTTTAATATACCTTCAAGTGAGATTATACCACTTCATGCCTAAGAATTTATAACAGCATACTTCTATTTACCCTGTGCTATTGTTCCCCTATACATGGTGTTGTATGCTACCACTAATTAGTTATATTAATAAAGTAGTTTATTAATACTTGTTATAAACTTTCAAAGCAATGTTATTATTTTTGCTTTCATATTTATCTTTAAAAGAGATTTAAATATTAAGAAACAAACTTGTACATTTATCCATGTAGTTATTATTTCTGGTGTTCTTCATTCTTTTGTATAAATCAATATTTTGAGCTGATGTTGTTATTTTTCTTCCTAAAATACTTTCTTTAACATTTCTTTTGGTATTACCTTAATAGTGATAAATCTTTTGTATGGCTAAAAAGACCTCTATTTCATGTTTGTTTTTGACAATTATTTTCTTCCTAAGTAGAGGATTCTTGGTTGACAGGTTTCTTTTTTCTATGAATATTTTAATGATGTTATACTCTCCTCTTTTTTGCATTATTTCTGTTGAGAAAACTGCCATTATCCTTAACTCTCTCAGAATGTAATGTATGTGTTTTCACTAGTTACTATTAAGATATTTTTCTTTATCAAGTTTCTTATATAATTTTATTATGAATAACTTTATTATGATAGCTCAGTTGGTAAAGAACCTGCCTGCAATTCAGGAGACTCCAGTTTGGTTCTTGGGTCTGGAAGATACGCTGAAGAAGGGATAGGCTACCCACTCCAATATTCTTGGGCTTCCCTAGTGGCTCAGCTGGTAAAAGAATCCGCCTGCAATTCCGGAGACCTGGGTTCTATCCCTGGGTTGGGAAGATCCCCTGGAGAAGGGAACAGCTACCCACTCCAGTATTCTGGCCTGGAGATTTCTACAGACACGACTGAGTGACTTTCACTGTGCTATTGTGCTATTGCTATGAATAACTTTTAAATGGTTTTCTTCAAATGTCTTATTATTGGGATACATAGATACAGTTTCTTGAATCTAAAGGTTTATAGGCTTTTTAAAAAATTACTTTGAAAAAATTCTAACCATTATTTCTTCAAGTATTTTATTGTGTTCTGGGAGGCCCGATAACATTCTAGAAGTTGTTGCACCAATCATGATACTGTCATATTTTTCTTGGTTTCTATTGCTATATCTTCAAGTTCATGAATATTTTCTTCTGCAATATCTAATCTGAAATTAATTTCATCCAGAGTATTGTTCAGATCAAATGTTATAGTTTTTATCTTTAGAAGTCAAATTTGTATACTTATAAATGTCTGGAATGTAGTTTTAATTACTCTTTTAATGTCATTGCTTGCTAATCCTATTATCTATTGACTTTAGATTGGTTTTGATTGATTTTTGTCCTCAGTATGGATTTTATTGTTCTTCCTCTTGTCTTGTCTAATAATCTTTGATTGGATGCAAGATGATGTGACTATTATTTTGTTTACTGCTGAATACTTTTGTATTCTTAGAAGTATTCATAAGTGAGCTTTATTCTCAAATAAGTTTGGTTACTAAAAGATAGTTTGATCCATTAGGTTTTATTTTTAAGATTTTTAAAAAGATTTATAACCCCCTGGATGTAGGCATAGAGCAGTTTTTAGTCTAGGACTAATTATTTCCTACTGCTGAGGCAAGACCCTTCTGAGCAGTCTGCCGGCATGCCATGAATTGTGAGGTTTTCTTCTCTAGGTTATGGCAACACGTACTATTCCTGTTCCAGTGTGAACATGAGCATGGGTCCCTCTATCCCTCTAAGAAGGTTCTATCCAGCTTTGGGGGTTTTTTTCTCACATGTGATCAGTAAAAGTACTCTGCTCAATAACTGAGAAGGACCCTGTGAAGTCTCTGAAATTTTCTCTCTGTGTAGCTGCCTTCTCCAGGATTCTATCTGGCAAAATCTAGCCATGTTGTTCTCCTCAAATTTTCAGGTTTACCTACCCAACTTGGAGAGTTGAAGGACTTTTTTTGAGATTTCTTTCTGTGTGCTGTAAACTTACAGTGTTTCAGACAGTAAGTTGGGGAAATCAAAACACCTTCCTTGCTTCCCATCTCAGGATTTGCTGCCCTTTCTTGGCTGGTATCCAGAGTCCTGAAAACTGTTTTATCATATAATTTGCCTGTTTATTTTTGGTTGTTTCAGGTAGAAGCAGAATGCATATGTTCCTTAGTGTAACTTCTTTAATAACAAAACATGTATCCCCTTTGAAACATGCAAAGCAATAAACTTATGCCACTCTGTATACATCAATACACTAAATATGGCAAGTCAAATCTGGGTTTTATGATCTGTACTCTTTGGGTAAATTCTGCATAGAACTGGAGCTTCCTGCAGGCTTTCCTATTAATGGTAGAGTGTCTCTATCATATACAAAAAAGGCTAGTCCCTACAAGCATGAGGACAGGAATTCCTATTTTAATACATATCAAGTGTTCACAATGGGAACTTAATGAAAGTTGAAAAAATATGTTGGATTGCAGTATGCTTTCCAATTGTATGATGGAGAAATTGAAATTACTTCCATTAATTTTTTGTGAAAAATTAATTCTATCAGGTAAATCAGGCCATAAGATTAAAAGGAAAAAAAAGAATGAAAAATTAGGTCATGACACAGTAGCTATAAATTGTGGAAGAAAAATATCCTGATTGCTCAGCCCAAGTTTGAGCTTTAAATCTTTTACTAGCTTCTCAGCTTGCCTGTCATGTGCTGAGTCCTGGCAGGTGGCTCACCGCAGGGACTAATCTGGGAACATTCAGTTGCACAGAGAGCTACTAATCCCTGGAGGTTAATGGTGCAGGCTGAACTGATTGTCTGGCATTACCCACAGCCCTAGGGAACAATGGTTGGGATTCAGGACCAACTCAACAGGATGGAGATGGGGTTGGAAGTATTTTCACCAGCCTCCAGCCTCAGAAACTATCCAAAAAAAACTAATGGGCCTTGCCAAAATTTAGAATGGGCTACTGCACTTGTTCTTAAATCATGGAACACAGCCTTACTTGGCCATCATCTTTCTGCTCTTCCAATAATCAGATTATGTAAAAAGCAGGATACAGAAGTATGGGAGAAATAAAGAATCTTCTAGAGAAATGGTACTATAAACATTTCTCCCAAAGTAGCTCTAAGGAGAGTAAACATGATGTAAACCGTTTAAGTAGCTTCCTTTTTCCTTCTGCTCTTTGGGGAAATAGATTACACCATCAACCATGGATGAAATGTATTTGAAGCCTCAAACTTTTTCATGAAATTTTGGGAGCATTTTGCACTATAATTTTTCTATATGTGCTTTAATATAAAGTTTCCAATTACTTACTATTTAATTACTCAGCTTACTCTCCCTCCAAAGTTTCAGATAAAATTGTTACTTCAGGAAGATGTGCTGCATAGAAATGGCATCATGCACCCAACACACAACCAGGTACCCTTAGATATACACATAATCCAGTCAGAGGAGATCTCTAGGAGAATAAAGTATATCAGTCACAGGAAATATGCTTCTTTATGCTCTATAAGGATAGTCTTATGCCTAATCATTAATGAAGGTGCACAAGAAATATTTTTCAATTTTCTTACTGATTAAATTTTGCTTCTTGATTTTTAAACTGTAAAGTACTACTCACAAATCTCAATCTGTTGTTTAAAAAGAAACAAATGAAACCCTAGAAAATAACTGCAATTATATTACAGAGGTATTTGCTTTATTTTATTTTTTCTAAATGCTTTGTCATTAAATGACCGCTCAACTTGGAAGCTGCCTGTAAACACAGAATTGACTGGAATATTTTCTGTAAGTCATTAAAATTGCTTTTGTTAGGTAGATATCTCTTTCTTTTTGGTGAGAACATTTACATTCTACTCTTAGCAAATTTTAATTATATAATATGCTATTTTCAACTATAGTTACCATGTTATACATTAGATCCTTAGAACTTGTTCATCATATAACTGAAAGTTTGACCCTTTTATCAACCTCTCCTCACTTCCCCCCACCTCTGTTTCCCAGCCCCTGGCAACTACTTTTCTGTTCTCTGTTTCTATGAGTTTGACTTTTTTTTTTTTTAATTGCACGTATAAGTGAAACCATGCAGTATTTATCTTTCTTTATCTGACTTATTTCACTTAACATAATGTCCTCCGGGTTCTTTCAAGTTGTCCAATGACAAGATTTCCTTTTTTAAAGGTGACTAGTATTCCATTTAGAGAAGGCAGTGGCACCCCACTCCAGCACTCTTGCCTGGGAAATTCCAAGGATGGAGGAGCCTGGTGGGCTGCAGTCCATGGGGTCGCTAAGAGTCGGACACGACTGAGCAACTTCACTTTCACTTTTCACTGTCATGCATTGGAGAAGGAGCTGGCAACCAACTCCAGTGTTCTTGCCTGGAGAGAATCCCAGGGACGGAGGAGCCTGGCGGGCTGCCCTCTATGGGGTCGCACAGAGTTGGACATGACTGACGGGACTTAGCAGCAGCAGCAGCAGTATTCCATTGTGTGGGCTTGAAGTTTTGATATATGTATCACATTTTCTTTTTCTATTTGTCGGTGGATGGACACTTAGATTGTTTCTATATTTTGGCTATTGCAAGTAATGTTGCAGTGATAATGGAACTACTGCTATTTCTTTGAGATAATGTTTTGTTTCCTTTGGAAATACACCCAAATGCAGGGTTGCTGAATCATATGACAGTACTGTTTTTAAGTTCTTGAGGAACCACATTATTTAACCTCATTATTTTACATAATGGCTGTACCAATAGGGTATAAGAGCTCTCTTTTCTCCACATCCTTGACAGCATGTGTCATCTTTTGTCTTTTCATAATAGACCTCCTAACAGGTATGAGTTGGTATGTCATTGTTACTTTAATTTGCATTTCCTTGATGATTAGTGATGTTGAACACCTTTGCAGGTATTTGTTGGCCACTCATTACACCTTCTTTAGAAAAATGTCTCTCTCGGTCCTTTGCCTGTTTTGAAATGGGTTGTCTTTGTGTTATTAATCTGCATGAGTTTTTTGTATATTTTTAATGTTAACACTTTATTGAATACATGGTTTGCAAATGTTTTACTCTATTGAGTAGATTGCCTTTTCATTTTGTTGATGGCTTCCTTTGCTCAGCTGAAACTCTTTAGTTTGATGTGGTCCCATTTGCTTATTTTGCTTTTGTTTAGGCTGCTGTTTTTTAAATCTACACAACTTTCTTTTTTTTTTTCTGGTCTTCAGAGAGCTTGAATACACACACACACACACACACACACACACACACACATATATAACTAAGCAGGACATTTTATTGTTGAATAAAGTAAACTGTATAAAGCCAAAGGTAGATTTAAACTTAATAATTCCTTAGTAGGTATTTTGGGGAAAAGGCACTTAACAGAAGATTTGACTCTTGTATTTCCAACATTGATTTAATATAAAAAATTTAGTCAGACAAAGTCCAACTTGAAGAAAGTTGGCAAGGGTCTAGTCCTCTTAGTTGTTTAAATTACTTAAATGCTAATTTCTCTTCTAATGTATGAATTGGCTGCTCAATTATGCTGATGTGTAGATTTCTCAGGGAGGCTTGTAGAAAGATATTCTGTGTGTCTGTATACTTTCTCAATACAAAATTCTAGACATGGCATAAATTCAGGCTGCTATGCCTCAGCACAGAGGGAGAATACCAGTGTGAGCACTTAGAAATATATAATTATCTCTTTCCCCTCTTCATTATATATACTTTTGTTAGCACTGTCTCTTAGAAATCAAGTCTTTAAAAGGAAACTATCCAGACAGTATTAAAAAGAGAAGGAGAAGAAAGAAAGGCTAAAGAAAATACATGTCCAAAGTATGATGAGGAAAAGCAGCAGGTCACCTGAGAAAATTAATGAGAAGAGTGATGGGAAAGGAAGAGAGAAACACAAAAAATTTCATGGGGGCTGGGAGTAAAGGTCTGCATATTGAAATTACTTTGAAGAAAATGGGTAGAAGACTGTGCCAAATAAGTATAGAAATTAATTTTCTTTTGAAGAAGAAAATTCACTGCCATTTTTTGGGAAGAGAACATCACTCAGCATTTTTTGGGCTCAATGAAATTTCCAAGCTAACGCAGCTATCAAAACCACAAGGCAGGACTAAGGGAGAGTCTATGTTAGAACTGTTTGTTTTTGTTTCAGCTGTTTCTATGAGATGTGAGATGAGAGCCTCTCTTCTCATTGGACGCCATGCACACTAGCAGTATGTATTATTATCTTAACTTTTATAGAAGCAATTTCAAAATCCATGAAACTAAAAGGCTGAAAAATGTTGAGGCATACAATAAATATTTGGGAGAGATATTTTGAACTTGATAAAGTGATAACATTATCTATTTTCCCCTTGATGGCTAATTCATCTGTGAAGCTCATGAAGGACAAACTATTCACAGAAAATTCCATCCATTTTGGACCATTCAGGCCCTGTAGAGAGATAGCAAAAACATTAAAACAAAAACACAAAAAAAACTAGTAATCAAATCTAAAATTTCATTGACCTTCCATCCTAGGTTTCATCTAGAAACTTTTCCTCTATTTCTCAGTTGTTTGCTAAAGGTCTGGAAGTTCTCAGATGTTTTGACTCATACTGATACTTGGAGTTTTTAATTCCTTTGTTGAACCTGAAATTTTCTCCTGTTTCTTATTTACAGAATAAAAGGGATATTTTTTTATGACTTGAACTTGTCTTCATATATTAGTCAAGACCTTTTGGCTCTCAATAACAGAAAGTAGCCTGAGCCATCTTAAACTAAAAAGGAAAATTTACTGTGTAAGGATACAGCGGTGATTCATATAACCAAAGAACAGAAATGCATGTGGATCTCAACAGATAATGAGAACCAGGAACAGAAAAGGTATAAGAAACCTCTCTTTGTTTATTGTTTCTAGTTTTTTTGTGCATTTTTTATTCTCTCTATTTAAAAACTTACTTTCTATTTGTACACCAAGTTCATAGCAGCATTATTCACAATAGCCAGAAGAAACCTCAGTGTCTATTGATAGATAAAAGGATAAACAAAATGTGGTATAATATCAGTATATACAAACAATGGAGTATTATTCAGCCTTAAAATGGAAGGAGATTCTGACATGATACAACATGGATGAACCTTAAGAACATTATGTTAAGTGAAATAAGCCAGTCACAAATAAAGACTGAATGCTCCCAATTATATAAGTTACCTAGAGCAGTCAAATTCATAGAGGCAGCAAGTAAAATGGTGTTGCCAGGGTTGGTGGATGGGAAGGATAGGGAGTCACTGTTTAATGGGTATGAAGTTTCCATTTTGCAACATGAAAAGAGTTCTGGAGATTGGCTCCATAACAATGTGAATGTACTTAACAGTACTGAATTGTACACTTTAAATGGTTAAGATGATAAATTTTCTATTCTGTGAATTTTGTCACAATTAAAAAGAGGAGATAAATGATTGTAGGTAATTAAATTTGTCTGGTAACAAATCTGTGCATAGATTTATTAAGCCAGAAAATGTTGCTAAGTTATGGACACATACCACATACAATTGGATGAGAATAGGCCTCTGGTGGGTAACAATAAATGTCAAACTATTCTCCACTGATTTTTGGTGAAAGAACACAGCTTAATAAGGAATCTGATATCTTTCTGTGGTAAAAAAAAAAAAAAAATTAAAAAACCCTGGCTTTCTCTGATTTACTGGTTGACATAATGTAAAATGCCCTCTTCTCCTTAGCATCTGACTTTATAGTACATATTTTAGCCATTTAAAAAGACTGCGATAGTCTTTAAAATTCTAGAAATCTGATCCAGTTTTTTCAAGAGCTTACTCATGGCCCAGTAAGGTATGATCATGAAAGATGTTTCATCTCATATAGATGTGCCTGCTGGTTGGCTCCCCCTGTGGGGAAAGTGTAAGAATGTCAGCCCCACAGGAGGCTGGGGACACAGCTTGGAGGCAAAGACACTTGCTCCTTGGAAGAAGAGCTAGACAGCATATTAAAAAGCAGGGAATTTACTTTGCTGACAAAGGTCCGTCTAGTCAAAGCTGTGGTTTTTCCAGTAGTCATGTATGGATGCAAGAGTTGGGCTATACAGAAAGATGACCAAAGAAGACATACAGATGGCTAACAAACACATGAAAAGATGCTCAACATCACTCATTATCAGAGAAATGCAAATCAAAACCTCAATGAGGTACCATTACACGCCAGTCAGGATGGCTGCTATCCAAAAGTCTACAAGCAATAAATGCTGGAGAGGGTGTAGAGAAAAGGGAACCCTCTTACACTGTTGGTGGGAATGCAAACTAGTACAGCCTCTATGGATAAAGTGTGGAGATTCCTTAAAAAACTGGAAATAGAACTGCCATATGACCCAGCAATCTCACTCCTGGGCATATACACTGAGGAAACCAGATCTGAAAGAGACACATGTACCTCAATACTCATCACAGCACTGTTTATAATAGCGAGGACATGGAAGCAACCTAGATGCCCATCAGCAGATGAATGGGTAAGAAAGCTGTGGTACATATACACAATGGAATATTACGCAGCCATTAAAAAGAATTCATTTGAATCAGTTCTAATGAGGTGAATGAAACTGGAGCCCATTATACAGAGTGAAGTAAGCCAGAAAGAAAATACCAATACAGTATACTAATGCATATATATGGAATTTAGAAAGATGGTAATGATAACCCTATATGCAAGACAGAAAGAGACACAGATGTATAGAACAGACTTTTGGACTCTATGGGAGAAGGCAAGGGTGGGCTGATCTGAGAGAACAGCATCAAAACATATATATTATCAAGTGTGAAACAGATCACCAGTCTAGGTTGGATGCATGAGACAAGTGCTTGGGGCTGGTGCACTGGGATGACCCAGAGGGATGGGATGGGGAGGGAGGTGGGAGGGGGGTTCAGGATGGGGAACACATGTAAATCCATGGCTGATTCATGTCAATGTATGGCAAAAACCACTACAATATTGTAAAGTAATTAGCTTCCAACTAATAAAATAAATGGAAAAAAAAAAAAAAAAGAAAGATGAGTACGACAGAATTGATGCTTTTAAACAGTGGTGTTGGAGCACTCTTGAGAGTTCCTTGGACTGCAAGGAGATCAAACCAATCAATTCTAAAGGAAATAAGTCCTGAATATTCACTGGAAGGACAGATGCTGAAGCTGAAACTCCAATGCTTTGGCCACCTGAAGTGAAGAACTGACTCATTGGAAAAGACCCTAATGCTGGGAAAGATTGAGGGCAGGAGGAGATGGGCACAATGGAGGATGAGACGGTTGGATGGCATCACAGACTCAATGGGCTTGAGTTTGAGTAAGCCCCAGGAGTTGGTGATTGGCAGGGAAGCCTGGCGTGCTGCAGTCCATGGGATTGCAAAGAGTCAGACACGACTGAGTGACTGAACTGAACTGAACCCTAGATCCTTGTTTGATTACAGGAGCCAGAGAGAACTAAGGGAACCTTTGAGACAACAGTCTCACGTAGAGAGAGGGTGACTATTAGCAATAACCAAGAGAAGAAGTCTTGCTGAGCATCTTAACCCATTTTAGTCCCTCAAAAAGGAAAAGGAGTTAGCATACAAAAGGATGAAAGCAGAAAGCTGAGAACTAGCTCTCAGTAGATGTAAATTAAGGCAGAAGTGAGGGATCAGAATCCCATGATCAGAAAGATGCAGGGAAATCACAACAGTAGAGAAAGGCTATGACCCAGAGGAGAAGAATCTGAGGCACTGGGGAGAGACTGTGTCAAAACATGCAGATCTAATTCTGTCTTGTTGAAAGTAGCGCGTGTACTGGCATTAGCCGCACTTACAGTGTCTTGCTGTATATCACCATTTCTATTTGCTTGCAGTCTATTTGGTTGAAAACAACTTGCCTAAAACCAACCTGGTAAAAATAATTAAACATGACTCTTCTTTTGTAATTTTTTGCTTATGTATCATTAATGTTGAAACATTGGAGAAAGTGTTTAGAATATCAATGCTTTATTTTTTCATTTTTCAGAATTTTAGCAGTTTTTCTCCAGCTCTTTGAACTTTTATTTTCAATTTATGATAGGCTTTCATTGTTTCACATTTGCTTATTTAGCAATACTTTTATGGTTTTGTACAAACTCACCAGAAACAAACTAACGTCTGTTTTAATTAGTCTTATGATTAGTGTATATTCTAAGGAATCTGCAGAATTAAAGACATGATGTGATAAAAGGTGGTTGTGAAGAATGCAGTCATTGGAAATTACTGAAGTTTGTTAATGACTACGATTACTCAGAACATTCTGCATTTTTCATTTTGATCAAGTCTTTCCATTATCAAAATAATGTAAGGATTGGTTGAGTCAGAAAATCTGGCATAAAATTCTCATCACCCCTTTCTTTGGTGAAAATATCAGTGGTTCAGAGTCATCTGCTATCAAGAATTTTTTCATACATTGTTAGGTTGACAAATCTAAACCTAAGCTTAGTGTGGGAAGCCACATTGTGACTGTATCTGCTTTTCATTATAGCTTCAATTCTGACAGTAACACTGAATAGTAAAAACACTTCTCTGTAAAATTCGCTGAAATGCACAAGAAATGTTCAACCAAAACAGAACATAAAATAGGGTTAAGTAAATTAAGTTAATATCACTGGCTAAAAATGAATCTAACCATTTTAATGAGCAAAATTACATAGCTAGTAAAATTTTTATTAAAAGTATGACTAAAAGTTGTGAAAATTACACCAAGATTCAAAAAATTACAAAATAATGTTAACTGATGATTTGAAACATTGATTTTACAACAATTACCTTTTGGAAAAATGAACAGAACAGATGTAATTGCCTGTATATAAATTAAGAATGAGGAAGAAAAGAAAAACTTTGTCCCTCCCCAAAAAAATTCTGAAAAAAATGACAAAAAAGCTTAATGGCTCATGAAATCTCACAAAACTTCTTCAATTGCATTGAAATTACTAAGATGAAAAATCTATATCAGATGATATTTTTGACCAATTTATCCTTTCCAACAATTTGACTTCAAGAAAATTGTTTTAGGTCAATTTATTTTTGACAATACACTTTAAATTCTTGGTTTTTCTCAGCAATCCATTTTCCTCTGGCATTCTCTCTTGTTAAAAGCCATTGATTCCAAAGGAAGACTTTCCCATTAGTTGCTGGAATAAAATAGGGGAGAAAATTCTTACTAGAATTCATCAACAGTTAACAGTTGGGAGACACTTAAAATCATTCAGTCCAAGCCCCTCCCTTTTCAACTGAGAAAACAGAAGTCTGGACATTTGTGATATCCTGACAAAAGTCACTGTAAACCAGATGCAAAAGTGAAACCGGAGATTTTTAAAAACTTATTTAATTCAAGTATGGTCTATTTATAATGTGTTAATTTCTGCTATACAGTAAAGTGATTCAGTTATATTTATATATACATTTTTTCATACTCTTTTCCTTTTTCCAAACTTTAACCTTTTTCTTTTGTATGATGTATAGTGATTAACAATATGGTAGTTTCAGGTGAACAGCCAAGGGACTCAGCCATACATATACATGTATCCATTCTCCCCCAAACCTCCCTCCCATCTAGGCTGGCACATCACATTGAGTACAATTCCATGTGCTATACAATAGATCCTTGTTGGCTATTCATTTTGAATATAGCAGTGTATACATGACCTCAGATTTATCACAGAATATTGAGTATAGTTCTCTGTGTTATACAGGAGAACTTTGTTTATCCTTTCAATATATAATAGCTTGCATTTGCAAATCCCAAACTCCCATTCTGTGCCTCTTCCATGCCCCTTGCCCTTGGTAACCTTGAATTTGTTCTCTATGTCTATGAGTATTTCATAGGTAGGTACTTTTTTTACATTACATGTATGAATGATACAACGATATTTGTCTTTCTCTTTCTGACTTACTTCTTTCAGTATGACAATTTCTGGGATCTAATCATGTTGCTGCAAATGACATTATTTCATTCTTTTTATGGCCAAGTAATATTCCATTGTATGTACGGATCACATTTTCTTTATCCATTCATGTGTTGATGGACATTTAGGTTTTTTCCATGTCTTGGCTATTGTGGATAATGCTGTTGTGAACATAGGGTTGCATATATCATTCTGAATTATAATTTTGTCTAGATACATGCTCAGGAGTGAAATTGCTGGATTATATAACAATTCTAGTTTTAGTTTTTTGAGGAACCTCTGTACCGTTGGTCTTCATTGTAGCTGCACCAATTTGCATTCCCATCAACAGTGTAGGACGGTTTCTGTTTGTCCACACCCTCTCAAGCATTTGCTAGTTGTAGACTTTTAAATGATGGCTATTTTGACCAGTGTGATGGAAAAAGATATTTTATGCAAATAGAAATAACAAGAAAGTGGGGGTCCCGATACTCATATCAGACAAAATATGGCCTTTAAAACAAAGACCATAAAGAAAAAACTGGAGATTAGACCTCATCTTCTCCTATAGTTTTAAATATTGAATGAGAATCACTCCATTCTTTGGCTTAAGTTTTAAAATCTGATTTAAAAAAACATGATTTTAACATTGTTGCTCCATGCTAAGAAGGTGGATAATGTGCTATTCTATTTGGTTCCTTTGGGGCATTAGGATAATAATAAAATTGAAAACTTATGCAGCTCTGACAACCAGCCCAGCACTGTGTTGAACTCATTTAATCCTCACAATAATACCATGTAGGAGACACTGCCATCCCCAAAGTGAGAGATTAAATACCCTCCCACTAGATAGTCCTTCCCTGTAACTATACCCCTTGTAACATGACATTGCAGATTCTTCCATTAAGAGTGAGGTCTTTTTTGCGTTGAGCTTGTGACTTGTTTTGGCTAATAGGATGCAACAAGAGTGATGCCGTGGCAGTTCTGAGTCCAGGACACAAAGGCCTTGCACTTTTCTGTGCTTTTGTATTTAGAAACCTGTCACCACCATATGCCTGAGCCTGAGAGCCTACTTGAGGGGAGAGTGTGTACACGTCTGCTTAATCATGTACGATTCTTTGCGACCCCATGGACTGTAGCCCACCAAGATCCTCTGTCCATGGAATTTTCCAGGCAAGAATACTGGAGTGGGTTGCCATTTCCTACTCCAGGGGATCTTCCTGATCCAGGGATCAAACCCATGTCTCTCGAGTCTCCTGCATTGGCAGATGGATTCTTTACTACTGTGCCACCTGGGAAGCCCTTAAGGGGAGAGACCACATCCAAAATATGTGAGAATCAAAACAAGATTGTGGGCTATATAGTTTACGCTTGTGAAGCTACATAGCACACTGGTTCAAGAGCATGAATGCCAGAGTCACAAACAGGTCCAGTTGAAATCAAAAGAAATACTGGATTTGAGACCGTAAAAGCCCCATCCAATTGAATCATATTGGTCTCAGGCGGCCTCGGCCTACACAGCTTGAAGTGGGGCTTCAGTTCCCAGTGAGAGGCTGAGGTTGGGTCGTGGTGGTAACAGCACTGAATCCTAGCCACTAGACCCCTGGTCAGTGATGAAGTCCTGGCTCTTCAGCTTTGCAGATAAAGAATTCTCCCAAAGACAGAAAGTAGTGAAATAAGTAAAGCATTTATTAGGAGGAAAAAGAGTACAACACATGTGGATAGGCACAGGGGTGGGCTCAGAGACAGAGTCGCCTCCTTGTGGCAGTTTAAATCACTTACATGGGGCATTTCTTCCGGGTTTCTTTTGGCCAGTCATTTGATTTGCCTGGTTCAAAGTCCGTATTTGTTATATCTCAGGATCCTCCTGTATGTGCACCCACATCTCTTAGTCAAGATGGATTCTACTGAAGAAGCCTATGGGAACTTAGTATCACTTCCCTTTTGACCTCCAAGGAGTATTCCTATGCATGTGTAGTTGGGGAGGTCTCCTGACTTCGAGAATGAGAAATATGTGGTCTCTTATCTTCAGTCTGGGCAGGGCCCAGGTTCTTTCCTCCATTGTCCTGCTATTTTTGTCTTGGAGTATCCATCCTATGTGGGGGTGGAAGGGGAGTATCTACCCCCTGCCTCAATATAACTGAAACAAGAATAAATGCTCTTTGTTTTAAACTGATGAGTCTGAGGTTTGTTATATGACATAATGATAACTAAATTAAGTTATACACTCACTTTTATAAATAAGGAACTGAGGTATTGAGTGGTGTAATAACTGGCTCACAGTTCCAAAGATAAATGTAGCAGACATGGGATTCAAAGCTAGGCACTGTGACTTTACCGTCTGAGCCATCAGGGAAGCCCTAGGTGGCATTAGTGGTAAAGAACTTGCCTGCCAATGCCGGAGACATAAGAGATGCAGGTTTGATCCCTGGGTCAGAAAGATCCCCTGGAGAAGGACGTGGTAATCCACTCCAGTATTCTTGCCTGGCGAATCCCCACAGACAGAGGAGCCTGGTGGGCTACAGTTCATAGGTTCGCAAAGAGTTGGACACGACTGAAGTGACTTAGCATTCACACTGCGACTATATCCTCCATGCTCTTATGCCATTATTCCATTAAAAATTGGCAAGTGTGAAGCACATAACTTCATAAAGATGAACAGCCAACAACTTGCCATCCTCCATCCACCCCAGTAGTCATGAATTGTTTATAGTAACAAAATGAAATAAAAAGTTCCCATCTCTTCCACTTTCAGATTTAAGTCTGTGATCCATCTTTTCATTTATTGCCTCACCTCATCTCCATTCTACTTAACTGAATACCTTTCTCAACCATGGTTCAAAGTTTGTCTACATGGTTCAAAATCCTTTGCCTCTACCCATTTTAGGTTCTTCTGAATTAGATTGACAATAAAACAGATCAACAGGAGAAAAAGAAACAGATGTTTGTTAACATGTGCATTGCTCATACACATGAGAGCACTTAGAGTATCTCAAAGGAGTGATTAGAAAACTTTACAAAATTATGTCCTGCTTTTAGGCAAGTAGGAGGTGGGCAGAGAGTTTTCTTGCCCCCTATGAAATTACCTTCAGCTGAAAATAAGCCTTAGTCCAAAACTGTGTATTTTGGGATAGCATATTATGCTACCCTTCACCATTTATGTTGTTGGCTGCCGTGGTAAGCCTCTATTCCATCTGCCTCTTAAGCCAAAGGAGACTCTCTATGAGCACAACAACAAATAATCTACTATTGATAGTTTAGAACCACATTTTCTAATGACTCTACCTGCTCAGAAAAGCTTTCATCATGGGATAGCTGCAGTAGAAAAAGATGCTTATTTTGTGTTTGGACCATAACTTCTTGAGCCATGTTACTCTTTCAGTATCTCACCATTTGTCCTATTTCTCTAAATCACTTTGGTTATCAGCTGACTTTCTTTTCTCAATATTGTATCCTCACTTCACCAATAATATCCACTAAGATCTTGGGTCAAATTATGTTTATTTGTCTGAAATCCACCAGCTTGGCTTAAGTAGAAAGAGGGAATTCACAATACTTATGGAGTGTCTCGTGGTGTCTAGGTCAGGGACACAGCTGGGACTCCAGGGGTTCTGAATCTCTTTCTAGTCTGTATTTTCTGTCTACAGATAGGCTTTTACTAAGACATAGAGCTGTCTGTTCCTAGTCATATAATAAAGGCTTGTCACTTTGACTTACTTTCTTTTTCTCACTCAGTTTGGTTCAGGGGCCAATCATCTCTGAGGAAATCAAGTAGGGTCAAAAGATGAAATAGAGAGAAAGGTCACTGATTGTCCCAAATATATCCTGTGCCATTTCTGGCCTGGTCAGTCTTGGCTGGGAGGAGAGGGTTACTGGGGTTAAAATGGCCAAAGGAGAAAACTGATGTTACCATGTAGATGTGAGAGCCCTTTGGGCTACTCAGAGAGATCATGAGGGGCCAGGTGGGACAGCTTAGTAGCTGTATACTATTCTGTCTTTCCTGCATACAATCTTAGCCATTTCCCTGACTATGTCAGGAAAAGCTGAGTAATGTAGAGAAAACAAACAAAACGAAACAGTTTTAGGGCTTTGATGGCCTCTGCTTGAATTTCAGCTTGTTCGTCTGTGTAATAATCGACAAACTCGCTAATATCCTTGAAACCAAGCTATATCTATAAAACGAGATTCATGAACTTTGGATAAGACACGCCCAGGCTCACCTTGCCGTTGTTCAGTTGCACAGCCAGGTCCAACTCTTTGCAACCTCATGGACTACAGCACTCCAGGCCTCCCAGGCCCTCACCATCTCCAGAGTTTGCCCAAGTTCATGCCCATTGCATTGATGATGCCATCCAGCCATCTCACCCTCAAATGCCACCTTTTCCTCTTGTCCTCGTTCTTTCCCAGCATCAGTGACTTTCCCAATGAGTCGGCTGTATGCATGAGGTGACCAAAATACTGGAGCTTCAGCTTCAGCATCAGCATCAGTCCTTCCAAAGGTACATCCAACTGAATGTAGAGTTCAAAGAATAGCGAGGAGACACAAAAAGGCCTTCTTCAATGAACAGTGCATAAAAATAAAGGAAAACAACAGAAGGGGAAAGACTGGAGATCTCTTCAGGAAAACTGGAAATATCAAGGGAATATTTCATCCAAAAATGTGCACAATAAAGGACAGAAACGGTAGAGATCTAGTAGACACTGAAGAGATCTAGAAGAGATGGAAAGAATACACAGAAGAACTTTACAAAAAAGATCTTAATTAGCCAGATAACTACAATGGTGTGGTCAGTCACCCAGAGGCAGACATTCTGGAGTGTGACGTCAACTGGGCCTTGATGTCAACTGGAAACAATGCTTGTTAATAAGGCTTACCTTACTTATCTGCTAAATTCCCTTTCTCTATTCCTCCTAGATCTATGTACTCTCTGTGGGAAACAGGAGAAAACCCTAAATGTGAATGGAGAGTCAGTATTTTGCACTGTTGCATGTGTGACTTCTTGTTGTTGTCCAGTCCCTATATTGTGTCTGACTCTTTGTGACCCCATGAACTGCAGAACACCAGGCCTCCCTGTCCTTCACTATCTGCTGGAGTTTGCTCAAACTCATGTCCATTGAGTTGATGATGTCATGCAACCATCTTAGCCTCTGTTGCTCTCTTCTCCTTTCCCAGCATTGGCACCTTTTCCAATGAGTTGGCTCCTGTATGTATAGCTTGTAGTTTATTTATTTTTTTAATAAATTGATGTTTCTCTGCCTATGCTGGTAACCTCTCATTTACAGTTTTGTATTTGCTCTTGTGGATCTTCCCACATTAACTTTTCTGACATTACTTTGGACCAGCTTATTCTGCTCTCTTTTGAGATTCCATATATATTCCATGGGTTTCCCAGATGGTTCAGTGGTAAAGAATCTGCCTGCCAATGCAGGGGACTCAGGTTCAATCCCTGGGTCAGGAAGATCCCCTGGAGAAGGAAATGGCAACTCATTCCTGCATTCTTGCCTGGAGAATTCCATGGACAGAGGAGCCTTGTGAAATACAGTCCATGGGGTCACAAGAGACGAGATATGACTTGGTGACTAAACAACAGCAATATATCCTGTGCTACCCCTACTGTCTCAAATGTATCAGATGTCTGCATTTTATCTTCCCACACTCCCAGAGGGAAGGGATACTTTTTCTTTGGTTCTCATGTTCCCTACAATGCTTGACCTGAGCTAGCACATAGTAGGCATTCATTAAACATTTGCTGTAACACAAGAACATTGAGCAGCAGCTGTCATGTAGCTGTCATGACATGTTGTTGTCATGTGTGAATGGGATTGTCAATTTGGTCCACAAAGAAATCACTTGTGGCAAGTCACAGAAATAGGATTATCTTTTCATCAGAGCATAATGTTGGTTCTTTGATCGGTGAAGCCTTTTTCTCCCCTGACAAAGATTTAAGCACACTGGGTGCTTTCTTTCAATTAATGCTAATGGCAGGGTTTCCAAAGAATACAGCAAATAAGAAGGATAAGAGACAAAGACAACATCCAAAGCTACTTTTATTAAAAAGTAATCTGCAGCTTATCTTAGTTCTTTTGACATGGAATATCCGAAGATACTATTTGAATAGTTCCCCCACCAGTATCTCTAAGGTTTTGAAGCCAGGGGCTCACTGAGCTTCACCCTCATCTCTGGCCCAGGACAACGTGCAGCACACACAACACACATCCCCCTCCTTCCTCCCTCTGCTCCCTCCTCTTCTGCTCCTTGTCACTCCTCCATATTTATGAGAGGGGAAGGCTGAGCAGTGGCTACCACAGCCTTACTATCTGTTTCTACAGAGTTTGCTCCTTTGTCTTTAAAATTTCTCCCTATTCCTTTCTTTATCTGCAGCCCAAATCCTATTTTTGTGTCGTTCTAAGCTAAATCTGCCAAACTATGGGGCTGACTACCCTAAACTGGAAAACAGATTGCTGGCTTGTGTCGATACAGCACGTGTAACTGTAAATATCTAA